>NC_066360.1:5352460-5684521 GCF_024516045.1 Bombus affinis | reverse complement strand
ATCTGGCCCAACGGTGTTGGGATCCAGATCGCCCATTTTCTTCTATCTACTTAAGTCACTCGGGTCCGGTTTTCCAAATGGTCGGGCTCAGGAATTCCTTAGGCGTCTAACCTCGAGAGATTAGATCCGCTGGGTTGTCGGTGGTGGGCACACGACGCCAGTCGGCGATGTTGATTTTGGTTTGTATCTAAGGCATGCGATTTGCATCAAATTCCTGAACGTATATGTTAAGGACTTGATACACTGGAGCACGATGGTGGAGTCAGTCCAGTACACGATCCGAGATATTTATCGTTAATCATCTTTTTATAACGGAGATTACAGATGTGAGAAGCAATGCTCCGCTTAGTTCGAATCTTGGGATGGCCAGTGATTTTAGCGGCGCTACCTTTGATCGCGCTGTAAGTAGTTGAGTCTGGATATGTCCCTCAGAGTCGATGCTACACAGGTATACACATGCTCCGTATGCCCTCTCACTGGCGTCACAAAACCCCTATAATTCTATGTTAATAGCTGCCTTCTAGCCAAATCTGCTGGAAGGGATTCACCCCAATCGATTTTCAATGCCTACATTCGTTCAGGTAAAATCTTTGCTCTAACAATCACTGGCACGAGCAATCCTAGTGGATCATAGATTCTGGCACTCGCAGAACTAATCGTTTAGTAACGCAGGTGGTAGCTGTTTTTGTCCTTTTCGGATAGCCCTTGAAGTATGTCCTTGTCGTTGGAAGCCCATTCTCGGATGCTTAAACCGGCCGATCGGAGAAGTTCAGTAAGTTCTTGTCTGATCGATATTACCTCCTCCTTGAGGGCGTCATCGACATAGAAGTCTCGCTGTAAAACCGCTGGCGCTCGCGGAAATCGATGTCCCTCGTCGTCTGTCAACTGTTTTAGGCATCGGAGGGCTAGCTACGGGGCTGCTGATAGTCCGAATGTCACGGTGTTGAGTTGACTTCCCCGTTGGAATTACGCCATAGAATCAATTGATATTTCCTGTCTTCTGGGCGTACTAGGATTTGTTGAAACATCTTCCGAATATTTTATAACTTTGGACCTCTGTGAAGAGTGTCGTTCAGAGAAGTTTGATAATGTCGTTCGATTCCTTGATTACGGTAAATGATACCAATAATAATAATGGTTGCTCGAGGGATCCGTCGTGAGCTTCGTCATGTGACCTAAGTCTAAATATTCTCGAACCACCGCTTTCAAGTTGTTTGTCGCGTTGGAATCAGCAACGGACTCCGACGTCCCAAGTGAGAAAAGCCTCTCGTTGAATGGCAGGGCGACGATGTATCACTCTTCCTTGATGCGTTGGACATGGTCTCGGAGATATTCCTCACATTGTTGTTCCGCTTCCGAGAAATGTATTTGCCCGCATTTACGCGAGTACTTTTATCATTACATGTACACCAGTGTAGACTTCATCAACATCGATCCCGTTTTCAGCGGTTTTATCGCAGACATTCATTATTTTTGTTTAAATAACTATCAACAAGGACAATAAAAATTTAACTTAAGGTGTATGTTCAGTACGCATTACTGCTATATCGGTCGTTCTTTTGTCAGAAAATCCCAAGATTGCGGATTCTTTAAATTAGTGAACACTCGGCCACAGAATCGGAGTAAAATGGGAACGACTGATCCAGACGACTCGATCTACTAGTTGACGCCTCCACCACTTAGAAGTCGACTCGACGCTCGTTGTTAAAATTATAGTTTCTTTTTTAGATGCTACTTGGTAAGTGATTTTCCTCCATAATCAAACTGGCTCTCTGAGCATCTTTTGAGGATTCCCAGAAACTGCAAACTGTACCTGAAAATAAATACTTGCGTTTAACATTCGTCTTGTCCCGGAAATGGGGTAATTTGAATCTAGTCAAAAGGGTGGACATATCATTTGCGGGAAAATGCGTTAGAACATTGGTTTTCCGTTCTCGTTCTTTCGACTTTTGGGTGATGTTTTACTTCTTCGTTTTGGTAATAATTGTTAATTGAACATGGCAGTGGGGTGGATTAGAAATAACATGCTGTTTTTCGACAATGATCGCGTAGGTTGATTCTATGAATTTTAATCTGCGATTGAAAATTTCTTCCTTTTCAAGTGGTTTTCTTATTCGAAATTACTGTTTGCTATAATTTGTAATTGACGATATTAGAACATCGAGCAATTTTACGTATACATGATTTTTATTACAGAATCAAGTCTTATTTGATCTGAATATTTTCGTAATTTTGTATCTTATTTCCCTTTAATAGAATACGCAATTGACGGAAGTCGAATTGAAAGTTCAACAGTCTCTTCGAAAGATTTTTCCATCTCATATCGATATTTAAACAAATATCGAATCCACCAAAGATATTAAACGTCATGCCGATTAAACATCGTCTACCATCATGGAAGAGTCCTATTTTTAGAAGAAACTGTACATCAATTTCATCGTCTTTCGATTCAATAGGTATTCGTTGATGTTCGATACTTATGAAAATATAAAGAACAAATGACAGATTTTGGAATTGTAAGTCATGGTCCTTTTTTTAAAGAAGTATGTCAGTCATATTGACTGTGTTGTATTAATAATATAACTTTGAATTTCGAATATATTTTCACACGCGAAGGAAAATGTACACGAGAAAGCTAAGAAATCGGCACTGCCTATAACATCCTATAAGAAGAAAATATTTTGTCAGCAAATGTTACCACGAGATCGCCGACCAAGTCTTCTTCACCCAAGGAAGAAATATTGGACGTGAACATTCGGATAATGAAGTTCGTTCGAAAAATTTCCAAGACTTTTCCTAAAATGTCGCCTTCTAGAAAAAGCCACAACATAAACCTCGTTTTTCCATTCAGTCTGAAGATTGAGTTTCCGAAAGACTGATTACATGTGCAATAACGACTATAATGATGACGGTAGTAGAGAGACGTTTGTTTTAAAGGAACGGCCATTTAACGTTGATAGGACTACTGAGGCTGAAGATTTAAGAAATGTCGATGTGATAACAGACAAAAGCAGAGAGAATAGACAAAGGAACAGCAGAGCTTTCGAGCTTCCCAAGCTTTGACGATTCTTTTAAAAACACTGGAAAAGCCAAACTTCGTCAAATATAGTGCCAAATCTACTTCGAAATCCTCTCAAACTTCCGAAGTTGTGACGACTCCTTGAAACACTCCAGATGTAAAGTCAAACTTCGTCAAATGTGATACCAGATATACTCTAAAATCCTCTCAAGCTTCCGAAGTTGTGACGACTCCTTGAAACACTCCAGATGTAAAGTCAAACTTCGTCAAATGTGATACCAGATATACTCTAAAATCCTCTCAAGCTTCCGAAGTTGTGACGACTTCTTTAAACACTCCAGATGTAAAGTCAAAATTCTTCAAACTTCGTGCCAATTCTACTCCAAAATTCTCTCAAGCCCAGCTATTTTCATCTGCTATGATCGAAAATAGTTCAAAAGGGAAGATTCTTTCACCCAGCATACCGGAGAAATCTTTGATTTTCGAAAACAAGTTAATGAATGTGTCGAACAAGTCTGAGAATATTCGAAGATCTAAGAAGATATCTCCGAATCTGCTGGAACGGGCGTTTATCTTCGAAAGCAGTTCAACGCACGACAGTTTCCAAGAATCGAGTAACCCCATAGACTTAGAGTTTCCGTCACGGAGTAAACAATTGAATCGCAAGAAGAAAATAGTTCGAGAGATCGTCCGAAACTTAGATCGTCCGTGCCATATCCAAGATGATAAGAAAGAGTGTTTTGTGAAGCAAATAGTGAACGCTTTAGAGAAGGGAGACATTTCTAGAATGAGAAGCCTATCATCAAGAAGTTCTATGAACGACGAAGACGGCCGCAGTGAATCAGAGAGAAAATCTTACGTCATATCAAACTCCCCAAGAATACGGACTACAGTCATTATGGTCGAAGATCGTCAGACATTCAAGTCTGAAGATTTCAAAGAAGACACGTTGGAAGTCAAAGAGAAAGATGCTGGAGATGATTCTGTTTGTTGGATACTTATACCTAAATGTACACTACCAAGAAGCAGTTCTCTATTGAGCATGTTGAAGTTGTCATCACTTCTAAAAAAAAAAACCTCTACACTATCCTTTCTATTTATGCAAGCGCTGAAGCCATCGACAACGTATAGACAAAAGACCTGGGACAAGGACCCGCCATAAACTATAGACAGGCGACGTTGGCTTCAGAGTTTTCAGTGTTACCTCATAACACTGCTAGTGTAACCCCAAATTCTTTTATCCTGACGTCACCTTAGGCGACCACTGCTAAATATTCTCCGGACAATTGATACCTCCACTCTAAATATTTTTAGGACAATTGATACCTCTAAATATCCTCCGGACGGTAACACTTCTAAATATCATCCGGTCAGTTAACACCTCGCCACTCTGATAAGGAACACCCAGGAACAATATCCCCTCCATCATTTTTAATTGTTCCTGCTTGGTATTTAGATTCCGAATAATGACGGCCGAGCCAGTCTGAATCATAAGCCGATACTGGAGCATTGTAATATTGGTACTCAAGAGCCTTCGACTCTTGAGAAATAAAGTTTTTATATACATCAGTACGAGAGTTATTTTTTACTTGACACTAGCGTAACTCAAATTGTATTCCTACTTATTATTACACTTCTCTGTTAAGTATATATTTTCTACCTTACAATTTATCCGCGTTTCTCTCTTTATACATTTAATAATATCAACAGTATCGTATCGCTTGAGTATTCTGTAAATATAAAATAATGATACTGTGGTATAATAAAATTAGATATAGTATATGTATATAATAAAATTTAGTGTGTATGTATATGTAATAATAGGTATATCGAATATTATAAAGACTGGAAAGATCGAAGTTACATTGAGAATATTCATATTATTGCCAAATTGTCAAATTGGTGGTAAATAATTTTCAAATTCATCGCAATTCAACTTTCGTCTATTTTCCTTCTCTTTTTTATTGCGAGCAAGTGATTGATCAAAATAATGCAATTTTATATTTGCCAATGATAGGAACGAAGTTTGAATATCGTAGGCATTCGGTGAAATTCAAATTTGCCTTCCTCTTTCAAGCCGAGCTCGAGTCTTAGAATAACGAACTATTTTAATTATGAATTTTCAATCGCTTCACGCATGTTATTTGCATACGAAACTGTATTTCCTATATCTATCTATAATATTGTCTAATATCGGAAAATGAAGAATTTCATTTTGATTGTTTTTTACCGATAAATTTAACTAGTTTTTTTTTTTTTTTGTAGAAAAGTTACATTGGAAGTGATGTTCTATCCATATTATTATCGAAATAATGCATCGATAGTATAGCAAATTAGTTTTATTTTACATTAAGGGGAGGATAAGGTTAATTCCTACAAAAATAAGGCACGTTTTTGTGAATTATTTGCGACGACACAGTTAAAATCTCCTTATTAAATCCAATAATACATTAAAGTATGACATTCGAAGAATATTGTATAAAATATTCACGGAGAAATATTAAAAAATATGACAATGGCAGCAATTATTCGGACGTGTCTCGGAAAAATGGTAGAATTGCTCATAACTTGGTGCTGGGTCATCTGAAATCAAAAAATCAAAGTTCATTCGTTAGGTAACAGTTTTCCCCAGTTAGCGCTGGGAGGGTTTTTTGAAATTTCAATTGTTCACTTTTTTGGAACACTTCGAAGGGAAAGTTAGCCGATTTTGCGAAAATTTGCGGCTAATTTTAAAAAAGTGAAAAATTGAAATTTCGGAAAACTCTCCCAGCGTTAACTGAGGAAAACTGTTACCTAACGAATGAACTTTGATTTTTAGATTTCAGATGACCCAGCACCAAGTTATGAGCAATTCTACCTTTTTTCCGAGACACGTCTGAATAATTGCTGCCATTGCCGTATTTTTTAATATTTCACCGTGAAAATTTTATGCAATATTCTTCGAATGTCATACTTTAGCGTACTACTGGTTTTAATAAAGAGATTTTAACTGTGTCGTCACAAATAATTCACAAAAACATGCCTTATGTTTGTACGAATTAACCTTAGCCCCCCCCCCCCTTAAATATACTTTTCAGTGTGACTAGGTCAACGTGACTAGGTCAACGAAAATTTTATACAATATTCTTCGAATCTCATACTTTAACGTACTATTGTTTTTAATAAAGAGATTTTAACTGTGTCGTCACAAATAATTCACAAAAACATGCCTTATGTTTGTACGAATTAACCTTAGCCGCTCCTCCCCTTAAATATACTTTTCAGTGTGACTAGGTCAACGTGACTAGGTCAACGAAAATTTTATACAATATTCCTCGAATCTCATACTTTAACGTACTATTGTTTTTAATAAAGAGATTTTAACTGTGTCGTCACAAATAATTCACAAAAACATGCCTTATTTTTGTACGAATTAACCTTAGCCGCTCCTCCCCTTAAATATACTTTTCAGTGTAACTAGGTCAACGTGACTAGGTCAACGAAAATTTTATACAATATTCTTCGAATCTCATACTTTAACGTACTATTGTTTTTAATAAATTGATTTTAACTGTGTCGTCACAAATAATTCACAAAAACATCCTTTGTTTTGTACGAATTAACCTTAGCCCCCCTCCCCTTAAATATACTTTTCAGTGTGACTAGGTCAACGTGACTAGGTCAACGAAAATTTTATACAATATTCTTCGAATATCATACTATAATGTACTATTGGTTTTAATAAAAAAGATTTTAACTGTGTCGTCACATATAATTCACAAAAACATCCTTTGTTTTGTACGAATTAACCTTAGCCGCTCCTCCCCTTAAATATACTTTTCAGTGTAACTAGGTCAACGTGACTAGGTCAACGAAAATTTTATACAATATTCTTCGAATCTCATACTTTAACGTACTATTGTTTTTAATAAATTGATTTTAACTGTGTCGTCACAAATAATTCACAAAAACATGCCTTATTTTTGTACGAATTAACCTTAGCCCCCCCTCCCCTTAAATATACTTTTCAGTATGACTAGGTCAACGTGACTAGGTCAACGAAAATTTTATACAATATTCTTCGAATCTCATACTTTAACGTACTATTGTTTTTAATAAAGAGATTTTAACTGTGTCGTCACAAATAATTCACAAAAACATCCTTTGTTTTGTACGAATTAACCTTAGCCCCCCTCCCCTTAAATATACTTTTCAGTGTGACTAGGTCAACGTGACTAGGTCAACGAAAATTTTATACAATATTCTTCGAATCTCATACTTTAACGTACTATTGTTTTTAATAAAGAGATTTTAACTGTGTCGTCACAAATAATTCACAAAAACATGCCTTATTTTTGTACGAATTAACCTTAGCCCCCCCACCCCTTAAATATACTTTTCAGTATGACTAGGTCAACGTGACTAGGTCAACGAAAATTTTATACAATATTCTTCGAATGTCATACTATAATGTACTATTGGTTTTAATAAAAAAGATTTTAACTGTGTCGTCACAAATAATTCACAAAAACATCCTTTGTTTTGTACGAATTAACCTTAGCCCCCCTCCCCTTAAATATACTTTCCAGTGTGACTAGGTCAACGTGACTAGGTCAACGAAAATTTTATACAATATTCTTCGAATCTCATACTTTAACGTACTATTGTTTTTAATAAAGAGATTTTAACTGTGTCGTCACAAATAATTCACAAAAACATGCCTTATTTTTGTACGAATTAACCTTAGCCGTCCCTCCCCTTAAATATACTTTTCAGTGTGACTAGGTCAACGTGACTATGTCAACGAAAATTTTATACAATATTCTTCGAATATCATACTTTAATGTACTATTGATTTTAATAAAAAGATTTTAACTGTGTCGTCACAAATAATTCACAAAAACATCCTTTATTTTTGTACGAATTAACCTTAGCCGCTCCTCCCCTTAAATATACTTTTCAGTGTGACTAGGTCAACGAAAATTTTATACAATATTCTTCGAATGTCATACTTTAGTGTACTATTGGTTTTAATAAAGAGATTTTAACTGTGTCGTCACAAATAATTCACAAAAACATGCCTTATGTTTGTACGAATTAACCTTAGCCGCTCCTCCCCTTAAATGTACTTTTCAGTGTGACTAGGTCAACGTGACTAGGTCAACGAAAATTTTATACAATATTCTTCGAATATCATACTATAATGTACTATTGGTTTTAATAAAGACATTTCAACTGTGTCGTCACAAATAACTCACAAAGACATCCTTTATTTTATACGAATTAACCTTAGCCCCCCTCCCCTTAAATATACTTTTCAGTGTGACTAGGTCAACGTGACTAGGTCAACGAAAATTTTATACAATTCTTCGAATGTCATACTATAATGTACTATTGGTTTTAATAAAAAAGATTTTAACTGTGTCGTCACAAATAATTCACAGAAACATCCTTTGTTTTGTACGAATTAGCCCCCCTCCCCTAAAATATACTTTTCAGTGTGACTAGGTCAACGTGACTAGGTCAACGAAAATTTTATACAATATTCTTCGAATATCATACTATAATGTACTATTGGTTTTAATAAAAAAGATTTTAACTGTGTCGTCACAGATAATTCACAAAAACTTCCTTTGTTTTGTACGAATTAACCTTAGCCCCCCTCCCCTTAAATATACTTTTCAGTGTGACTGGGTCAACGTGACTAGGTCAACGAAAATTTTATACAATATTCTTCGAATATCATACTATAATGTACTATTAGTTTTAATAAAGACATTTCAACTGTGTCGTCACAAATAACTCACAAAGACATCCTTTATTTTATACGAATTAACCTTAGCCCCCCTCCCCTTAAATATACTTTTCAGTGTGACTAGGTCAACGTGACTAGGTCAACGAAAATTTTATACAATATTCTTCGAATATCGTACTATAATGTACTATTGGTTTTAATAAAGACATTTCAACTGTGTCGTCACAAATAACTCACAAAGACATCCTTTATTTTATACGAATTAACCTTAGCCGTCCCTCCCCTTAAATATACTTTTCAGTGTGACTAGGTCAACGTGACTATGTCAACGAAAATTTTATACAATATTCTTCTAATATCATACTTTAATGTACTATTGATTTTAATAAAAAGATTTTAACTGTGTCGTCACAAATAATTCACAAAAACATCCTTTGTTTTGTACGAATTAACCTTAGCCCCCCTCCCCTTAAATATACTTTTCAGTGTGACTAGGTCAACGTGACTAGGTCAACGAAAATTTTATACAATATTCTTCGAATCTCATACTTTAACGTACTATTGTTTTTAATAAAGAGATTTTAACTGTGTCGTCACAAATAATTCACAAAAACATGCCTTATTTTTGTACGAATTAACCTTAGCCTCCCCTCCCCTTAAATATACTTTTCAGTATGACTAGGTCAACGTGACTAGGTCAACGAAAATTTTATACAATATTCTTCGAATGTCATACTATAATGTACTATTGGTTTTAATAAAAAAGATTTTAACTGTGTCGTCACAAATAATTCACAAAAACATCCTTTGTTTTGTACGAATTAACCTTAGCCCCCCTTCCCTTAAATATACTTTCCAGTGTGACTAGGTCAACGTGACTAGGTCAACGAAAATTTTATACAATATTCTTCCAATCTCATACTTTAACGTACTATTGTTTTTAATAAAGAGATTTTAACTGTGTCGTCACAAATAATTCACAAAAACATGCCTTATTTTTGTACGAATTAACCTTAGCCCCCCCTCCCCTTAAATATACTTTTCAGTATGACTAGGTCAACGTGACTAGGTCAACGAAAATTTTATACAATATTCTTCGAATGTCATACTATAATGTACTATTGGTTTTAATAAAAAAGATTTTAACTGTGTCGTCACAAATAATTCACAAAAACATCCTTTGTTTTGTACGAATTAACCTTAGCCCCCCTCCCCTTAAATATACTTTCCAGTGTGACTAGGTCAACGTGACTAGGTCAACGAAAATTTTATACAATATTCTTCGAATCTCATACTTTAACGTACTATTGTTTTTAATAAAGAGATTTTAACTGTGTCGTCACAAATAATTCACAAAAACATGCCTTATTTTTGTACGAATTAACCTTAGCCCCCCTCCCCTTAAATATACTTTCCAGTGTGACTAGGTCAACGTGACTAGGTCAACGAAAATTTTATACAATATTCTTCGAATCTCATACTTTAACGTACTATTGTTTTTAATAAAGAGATTTTAACTGTGTCGTCACAAATAATTCACAAAAACATGCCTTATTTTTGTACGAATTAACCTTAGCCGCTCCTCCCCTTAAATATACTTTTCAGTGTGACTAGGTCAACGTGACTAGGTCAACGAAAATTTTATACAATATTCTTCGAATATCGTACTATAATGTACTATTGGTTTTAATAAAGACATTTCAACTGTGTCGTCACAAATAACTCACAAAGACATCCTTTATTTTATACGAATTAACCTTAGCCGTCCCTCCCCTTAAATATACTTTTCAGTGTGACTAGGTCAACGTGACTATGTCAACGAAAATTTTATACAATATTCTTCGAATATCATACTTTAATGTACTATTGATTTTAATAAAAAGATTTTAACTGTGTCGTCACAAATAATTCACAAAAACATCCTTTATTTTTGTACGAATTAACCTTAGCCGCTCCTCCCCTTAAATATACTTTTCAGTGTGACTAGGTCAACGAAAATTTTATACAATATTCTTCGAATGTCATACTTTAGTGTACTATTGGTTTTAATAAAGAGATTTTAACTGTGTCGTCACAAATAATTCACAAAAACATCCATTATTTTGTACGAATTAACCTTAGCCCCCCTCCCCTTAAATATACTTTTCAATGTGACTAGGTCAACGTGAAGACACAGTTGTGATGTTCAATGCTGTAAACTATGCGCAACATAAGCGTGTACAATGTACGTGTTTGATGGAACATAGTATTGTTCATTACATATACAATTTATTCATGTGTTCAATGAAAAATCTTTTCTCTGGTGATTCGAACAAATGCCAGAATACTCTGCGATAGTCACTGTATCTCTATATAGAAATAAACTGTCTTCCGTTTTAATTATAAAACACAAATGATGGATAATTGTACCGCACGTGGTGTAAGAAATCGTACGTATTACACACTAAATGTCATATTTTTGATATTTCAAATAAGTTAAACAGGTAAGTTTCAAATAAGTAAGCTTATGTAAATTGAATATGACGAAAAAGATACAAATACCACAATATGAACTCGTAATAATAAATTACTTTAAATAATTATTGCAAACAAAAAGGAGGACTTCAGTAAAAAGAAATCGTAATAATAAATTATTACTTTAAATAATTATTACAAGCAAAAAGGAAGACTTAAATAAAGAAAAAAAAAAAAAAGAAAAACGAAAATTTTCCTAAAAGAGAAGTGTATCAGAATTTCTAGTACATGAAGAAAATGTGTTTTCGACCAATCGCGAGAAAACACGTCAGCGGAAGTCGTAAGTTCCCGTTACGATTATAATAATGCACGCCGCGAATAGATCGATTTCCGTCGAGATAATAGGGGCGGTTGAGGTGGTATAACGCTGCGATTCGGAGTTATAAACTATATATTATCAACAAATAGATACAATGA
The DNA here is from genome assembly GCF_024516045.1 of Bombus affinis. Lineage (NCBI taxonomy): Eukaryota > Metazoa > Arthropoda > Insecta > Hymenoptera > Apidae > Bombus > Bombus affinis. Next base: position 5,672,837 of record NC_066360.1, on the reverse strand, counting down.
ACTTACGTCGTTGCTTATGATGTACATCGCAGACGATGATTTGGCGTATGAAGATGCGATATACGTGCACAACATCCTTCGGTGGTAGAGCAAGCCCCTTAAAGTTGAGTTTCTTGTTGTAGTTCTTGTTGTAGTTGAAAAGTAGCAATAGAGAAGACTGACGTTCAGCTCTTATGCAGTTACGGAGGAAAGCTCGGTGTGGGTGTGTTTTCTTGAACGAAGAAAGCGGATTCGTTGCTCACACTTTTCGTTAGTAAGGTGGGGGTAACGATGCGCGATGCCTATTGGTTCTAGTCATGTTAATAAGTAGTGAGAGGGGAAGGAAACTTTCTACTAACTTTGCTAGGTGATGTCGTTGTTTACGGGAAAAACCGGATTTTCCGTTAGATAAATTTCCGCTTCTTCCGTTAGGTCACTACCCGTTGTCTCCGTAATTTCTAAGAGCGTCTAATAAATCTAAGGACCTGTCTAATAACCTGCTTTAAACCGGAGAACTTTCTAGGCTTACAAAGTCCTTCAGGACAAAAGGATTAACTTGAAATATGTGTTAAAATAATGACGTTAAAAATTAAAATTTTATGCCGGGGCCTTAGGTTTATTGAGGGTCTGTCTAATGGTGCTTGGGCCTTTTGACGGTCAGACATTGAAGGATTATCTTATGCGACATAACACACCCCACAACCGAAATTCATTGTTTATTGTGGATATTACATATATGTAATACCAATCTTCTTGGAGAATAAACGTTAAAAAAAAAAAAAAGAAAAAAAAAAAGAAAAAAAAAGAAAACAACGTGGGAAACAAAGATGTGTCGCAGGTTCCGTGTCCCGTCTATTCTGTACCTCGTCTGCAATCTTTTAGGTAGTTTCTCAATCTTAATCGAGTAGTTCCGATATTTCCATATCGGTTTTTCATATTTATGCTACTTCTGTGCTAAGGAATATCGTCATTCTCGTGTATTAACGTTTTAATTATAAAATACAAATGATGGATAATTGTACTGCACGTGGTGTAAAAAATGGTACGTATTACACACTAAATATCATATTTGTGATATTTCAAATAAGTTTTGATATTCTTATATCATTTGTATCATTAAGCATACTTAAGCTTATGTAAATTGAATGTGACGAAAAAGATACAAATACCACAATATGAATTCGTAATAATAAATTATTATTTTAAATAATTATTACAAACAAAAAGAAAAACTACAACAAAAAGCAAACGTTCCAAAAAGAGAAGTGTATCAGAATTTATAGTACATGAAGAAAGTATTAAATATTTATACGATATATCTTCATGTTGTACCAAGTTATAAAAGTTATACAAATTTGAAAGATTTAAAGGAAGATGAAATATACAGTTCCTTAGAAAACGACTTATTGGCTGCAGTACGGACACGAACCAAAATCATACTGGAGGCCTCTGGTGATGTTTCGAGTAATCGGGGCCTTATCTTGATCGGCAGAGCCGTGAAGATGACAATTTCTATAAAAAATCCTTAATCTTAAATTCAGGCACATGGCGTTGAAATATTTCCCAGTCGCGCAGCCTCCTAGAGTCTCTGGATTATGAACGCGCTATGATCCGGTGAGAACAGCGAGCAAGACCGGGAGGACCTTCGCCCAGAGGTAGCCGCGGTCGACACAGAAGCAACCTCCTCTTAGAGCATTTCGAGGAAACAAGAAGCTATCCCGTCAGCGGTGGCGCTAACGCTCAAGGAGCAGTCGAATGAAACATACGCGGAGGTTGAGGCGAAGTCCAGAAATAAAAACAGAGATAAGGCATCCGCGTACGCCCGACGGCACTGACTCAGGTACTGGATTTCGTCTCGCTGGCAGCGACGCGAAAGCTGTTGTAGGGTGACAGATTCCCTGTAAGATCGTCGTCGGTAAAAATCCAAACCATTGCACGGAAATAATAATATAATGCAGCGTTTCAGGTGCCTCGAAGTAGTTGTGTCATCTCGCCGATGAACCGAGGACATGTATGTTCTGCCTTCGCCCCGAAATATCCTTTTTGCGAGGTGCTTGGGGCGCCTACGCCCCGTCGGATGAGATGCTCGGCGTGTGCCCTCCCCAGGACGAAGACGAGAAGGCTGGCTCGCCGATATACGTGTACGATATTTATTATAGAACATATGATAAAAAATAGTGTTGTTATTGATTATGAAAATTCTATTGTATCTATATAATGTAGTATTGAGGAATAATCATAAGAAAAGAACTCTCTAGGAGTACGAATTACAATGTACATAGGAAGTGGAAATGTAAACAGGCCAGAAGGGACGTGAAATTCCATCGATGTGTCCGCGGCCTGTAAGAAAAGTAATTACTTGGAAACGACGTACGTGAACATCGATGGTCATGAACGGCTACGGAACACGTGTGTGTGGTGGGGGTATAAAAACTGATGATAAGCGGATGGTAGAGAAAGTCACGAGTCGTGAGGAGTTATTTGCGAGAAGTGAGTTGTCACTCAGTGGTTGACTAATTGTGACCAATTTAGTTATTTTATTTGCATTACATTATTACTTCGAAAAATAGCTCTAGGTTAAAAAATTATAGTTTGCCGTTGCAATCATTATAAATAAATCTATCGAATAAATAATCTTTAATAAGGTATCATGTTCAAAAATTTTAAAAGTTATCACTATATTTTTTCAAGTTTAACCTACGATATATTAAATTCTACGTTTAATTCTGTTCTAGGATGAACAACTATGGTAGAGTCGCATATTCATATTGCAATTGTATTCTTCACAATTTCATAGTAAAATTTAACTTTAATTCCAAACACAATTTTTTTTTTTTTTTTATTTATTTATTTAAATTCACTATTTGTCCAATTTGGACATTTGGTGGAATTTTTTAGCGGTTACATTAGCATGTTGGTGGCTACCCCCAGCGGGGTATCATCCTCGTGTTTGTTAGGTTATGTCCTTTATAAGGTCTGCTGGGTGCTTCCTTTTTAGTCTTCTGTCCATATTTGTGATTTTGTATGTTTCCGCAGCTAGCCGGTTTATGTGTGTTGCTATTCTTGATTTGTATTTCTCGGAGTATCTGCTGATTTCTTCCTTGACCGTTGGCATTCCCAGGTCCCTTCGTATATCTTCGTTTCTGACGTACCAAGGTCCGTTTACTATTGTTCTGAGGATTTTAGCCTGTATTACCTCTATTTTGTTTATATGGCTCATTGCTGCCGTCCCCCATAGTGGTATTCCGTACGTCCAGATTGGTTTTATGATCGTTTTATATATTTTTACTTTATTTTCTGTGCTTAGTTTGGATTTTCGGTTTGTTAGCCAATACATTTGTCTCCTTGTTTTCTGTATTTTTTCTACTATTGATTTGATGTGTAGTTTCCAGGTAAGTTTTTGATCTAAGTGGAGTCCTAGGTATTTGACATGCTTTGTTTGCGTTATATGCGTACCGTTCAATAGGATGTTTGGTGGTATCTTTTTCCGTAGCGTGAATGTAATATGGTTGCATTTATTGGGGTTTGCTTTTAATTGTTTTTCTTGTAGCCAATTTTCTATTTTTACGATATGTTCTTGTAGTATTTTGACTGCCGTTTCTGGGTTAGTATGCCTGACTAGTATAGCTGTGTCGTCCGCGAATGTCAATACTGTGCTGTTGGTAGTTGTTGGTATGTTCGCCGTGTATAATGTGTATAGTATTGGGCCTAGGACGCTTCCTTGTGGTACCCCGGCCTTGATGTCTTTAACTTGAGAGTGTGTGTCCTTGATTTTTATTACGAAGGTTCTGCTGCTTAGGTAGGATTTTATTAAGCGGTGTATTTGCTCCGGGAATTGTTTCCTAATTGTTTGTAGTAGACTTTCATGGTTAATTTTATCGAATGCTTTCTCTATGTCTATAAAGAGGGCTGTGCAGTATTCCTTGTTTTCTAGTGCTACTATTATTTCGTTTATAAGCCTGTGCATTTGCTCTATCGTGGAGTGTTCCAAACACAATGTTGAGATTTTTCATCGAATACTTATTAGATTCTAAATATTGTTATTTCACTATATCTATATATTCTACTATATCAGTACTTTATTAATTTTAAATTGGATTTTATCATCGAATAAAGATTAATATGTATGAGAAATAAACTTATTTTTTCATAATTTTTGTTTCAATTATTGGCAAATCTTTACCATTTTATTTCACATTCTCTCTTTCGTTCTCTAAATCCACGTGAATATTGTTAAAACGAGTAACGTAGATGGATTGCACATACAATAATGCTACGATACTTGCCGGTCACGATGGTCTTCCTAATTACATGAAAGTCATCGCTCACTGATGGAGGAGTTTCGCTCAAGAGGCCCTGGTCTTAATGTTCTCTTTAACATAGCGCGAAACTCGATAGCTGAGTACTGTAAGATAAGACAATGTTAATATTATTTTTAATATTTGTCGAGTAAAAGTTTTGTCAATGTTACAACGAGCTTTTTCTAATTAAAATAGAATTAGATATAATATGAAGCATAGTTGCTCATTTAATTACGTCAGTGTGTATCTTTTTCGTCCATTACATATGCATATACATGTGATTTATATCGTGTTCGATCTTATGTTAATTGAAAAAACTTTACAAGTGCGTTGATAAAAATTTAATTGAAAAAAGGAATTCTTATTATTTAATTAGTATTCTCTTTGTAAGCACTTAAATGTGGATCAATTTACGCTCTAACCGATACATGTACGATATATAATATATAGGTAGATATAGTAATATAATATAATAATATAGTATAGTATAGTAATATAGTAATATAATATAGAACGATAGAGTTGAAAAATACGTGTTGGTGGGGCGTGCCGCTTCCAGCTCAACACTTAGCTCGTATTTCTTCCAAGTAAAATCTCAGCTTCTTATTGTATATACGACCGTAATCGTGATCGCGATCATTCGATTGTCTGTACCACCACTGCCACTCTATTCTCGTGGTTATGTCACATGGCATGAAAGTTCCATTTTTGCATGAAATAACAAAAATTCCGACAGAGCTAAATTTTGGTAGAGACCTTTTGGCACTTTATTTCTACACCAGTAGAAATAAAGTGCCAAAAGTCCCCATCGATTCCATGGGTGCTAAAAAAAAAAAAAGTTATTCAAGGTCAAAGTAAAAATTTTCGGATTTTTTTAATTTTTCTTGAAAACGATGAGTTTTATCGAAAATATAGCCCGGACAAAAATTGTAGATCATAAAATTATCTACAAAAACGTTCCTAGTACTTTTTTTCCTAAGAATCACCATTCCTAAGATATCGCCATTCTAATAGTTGAAGGAGTTACATTCTACATGATGATTGCCAGTTTACATTGGATGAACTAGAGGATGTTAGTAAAAATGTAGCTTTAGATAACAGAACTATAAAAATACGATTGAAAGTAAAATATGGTAGTAGAATTATGATTACAGAAAAGCCGGGAAAATTAACATTTATTTGTTTCTTCGACAATTACCAAGACATTTTAAGTCAAGCTTGGTCTGATAAAAAAACTGGAATGAAAAAGAAGGACGGTTAAGAATTTTGAAAGCCGCGGCAGCAATTATTCGTGACGATATTCAATCTTGTGTGTTTGATAATATTATATACCCCCCACCGAGTAGAATGTTCGAGAATATAAACACCGATATCCCGGATTCATTGTCATATTTTTTGGAACGAGTCATTAGTTATCGACGACGAGTCATTAGTCACAAGTTAGTTTGTACAAATATTAGCCATAAAACTACGTCATAACAGATCGTGGAATAGGCTTATTGGGGAAACCACGTTAAAAAAAAAGCACCAAGTAACCTATAGATGGTGTGAAAATGTGTGCATATCACGTAAAATGTAACTCCACCAACTTTTAGAATGGCGATATCTTAAAACTTATCGTTTTCAAGAAAAATTTAAAAAATCCGAAAATTTTGGTTTTTATTTCTATTGGTGTACCCAAGATCTCTACCAAAATTTATCTCTGTCGGAATTTTTGTTATTTGAAATGTCTATTTTGACCGGACTAATGTTTACTCTCTTATCTCATTGCAGAGACTATAGATAAGATAGAATTTCGTTTTCATTCTATCATATCTCTCCTACCATCGCACGCATTGTCGCTATGGTGATAAAAATCGACGGGAACTATATCGAACCCAAGTAACATAGAAGGATGACTCGACAGCATTGGCGTAGCCTGCTAAATAAAGTGTCATTTATTACTAAACTAAATAATTTCTTTACTTTATATATAATAGTATGTACACAGTTTGTCCCGAAGATAGGCGAGCTTTTTAAAAATAATAATGCAGAGGCATCGTTTCTAAGAAAATGTTTTATTTTATGCAAAACACATTTCTCCTGTCGCGATACACGTCCTATTTGCATGCCCACTAATGCGTCAAGATGTGTGTGTGATGCGTGTGTGAAATTGCGTGAAGCGATTATATTTTAAAGTGACAACGAATACGGGAAAAAACGAAAATCATGGCCTATAGAATAGATATAAACTAGGTATGGAAGGAAATACGCTGCCAGTAAGAATAGTTGTAACGGTGTTCTTTGTGTCATGAGAGGATTTCAAGTCAATCCCCATTGAGAAAAAAGAAGCAATGCAAAAAAAGAATAAAAAATTAAATTTGTAAACGTTTTAGACACACATTTATTATGATAAATGAATTATTATTATAAGAGCGATGATTTTACTTATTCTTCTGAGTTATTCATTAAATTACTTTCTCTTATTAGTGATTTGCAAAAAAAAAAAAAAAAAAAATATATAATAAGACAACATAAATATATCGAGAACAAAATTTTTAGCGAGAGATTAATAAATAAATTAAAGAATTTTGTTAATTTTCTATATATACTAATGATGAGCGATATTGATGATTCAGAGAAATTTAATTTTTCTCCATAACAATAATCATAATAAAAAGCATATTTTTAATAACACTCTGAGGCAAATGTCTCATCTTCGCTTCAATTCTTATTTCTAGTTTCGAATGACACGATTCTCAAAAGATAAACTTGGTCATTTTATTTCTACTTCAATTTTTATTTCTATTTCTGTTGTATGACAAAATTGTAAATATTCATCAATGTCACGCTGATAGAAAGAATATGATGTAACGCTATAAATTAATTTCTTGTACTAACAGATGTATTCAATAATAATATGTACAAGAAAGAGAGCCTGTATCTACTTACCTGTAGCTTGTCGATATTTTTATATCGAATGAAGCAGAAAATAGGCATAGTGACCATTTAGTATTAATTTGTACGTATTGTGATTGTGTATTTTTACTCTATATTTTACCTTTATAAATAATTTATTGAAACGGTAGATTATTTAGTAAAATAAATACATGAACAAACAATTCCTCCAATTTCATTTTGTGTGTGTTTCTCTACATTTAATAAATATTAAATATCAAATTGATTTTATTAAAAGAGAATGTTATCCGACAAGTCTTTCTGTTGCAATTCACATGAGACTGCGATTGGTCTACGCCATGAAACAAAACGGCCACGGGAGGACATGATAAGAAACCCATATCGCATGGCGTAAGTGACTATTCGTTTCATAGAAGGATAAACAGCTATTGTGTTTAACGCTGCGTCACACTTCGCCCTCTATGTATAATAGCATCAGCGATATCTCAAATTTAATCTTCCCAGTCCTAGCACAATCATTCATATATGACCATCACATACTTGATATTTGGCCAAGTATACGTCAAAATTTACTTGAAGCGTTAATGGATTAAAATAAGGAATTTAAATGATTTTGATTTGATCATGAACCGATATGCTCTTATTCGACAAAACGACAATGAAATAAAAAAAAAGAGAACAAATTATTGAAGGTTTTCAGAATTTAGAATTTTTAGGCAGAATAACGACGTGTATCGGTGAGCACTCAGGTACTGATTTTTATGATAAGAGACATGCTCGATGATTGAAATCAACTATTAGTATCCTTTGCTTCAAAGAATGCAATTAAAACTATTATTCAATTATCAGATGTATTACATGCTATTTTAGATATTTTATATAGTATAGGGTTGATAACTTGATGGAGGTGTTGTTTCCGATCAAGGTGCAAGAAATTTAAGTATAGCAGAAAAACGAGTTAGTATTCAAAATCCTGATTTTATTAGAAATGGAGAAAGAAATTCTGCTTGTACGTCTTAAAGGCTTAAGTAGTGCATAGGGAAAGTCGTGGATTGACAGCGTTCGTAGCCCCTCCCAGTCCATCCTCTCCCATCCCCTCCCTAATAGGCTAGCGAACTGTCCTGTTTTTGCGTCCAGGCTTTCAGGACATAAATTAAAATATCGTACATAAGCACAGCGCAACAGCGGCTTAAATTTAAGTTACAATAATAATCTTAAAAAAAAAAAAAAAAAAAAAAATGTAATAATGCATGGCCACGTCGTACCGTCGCGTATCGATACTTTTGCCTGTACCGCCCTACAATTAGAATTCAGCGTTTATTCTGGAAAAAAAAATCATGTAAAAAAAATATGTAAAAAACCTGGAATTAATAAACAAAGATAAAAAAGAAAAGAAAAAAAACAGCGTTCGTAGCGTCACGACTTTCCAACGTTGGTTGACGCGAGTTCGATTCTCGTCGAGCTCGATTTCGTTTTAAGTTTCGTGATTCCAGACTTTGCGAGACTTTTGGTACTTCTATAAAAATGTTGCCAGCTTGTTTAGTCCTTAGTTTAGATTAGTAACTCGTGAAAATTTTAGAAAACTATTTTTTTGGATCGGCAATCGCTGCGTATCACAGCGTATTCAAACGCATAGCGCTGTTGTCGAAAATTGTAATACTTCTCCTTCTTGTAGCAAATTATCCTACCTACACGAACGGTAGCGTATACGTAACAGAATATTTTACAATTTTATTTTACATATCATACTAAATTTGTAGGATCTAAGTATTAATGTATCATTGAGAATATCATCGAATAGATTACATCTTAGTGATGATAACTTATCACTAAAAGATATATTTAAGACATGAAAATAATTGTTCACATTCTTATAAATATCGGGGCTCTTTTTCTATTTCGTTTAGTAATTTTCATTTCTAACGTATTGAACATTTTCTGTTAGTAAGAATAAGGAACAGGCTAAACAGTTGAGATATAACAAGACACTTCATAGAATTTAGACTAGTTTAAAGAGAAATTAATTTAACTCTCGTATTGCAGTGCCTGAGTCTGTCGAACTAGTCGACAAACAACGGAAGTTATTTATGTTGGAGCGATAAGAAGCCAAACGTATTTTTAAATGACAGATTTAACATCAGTAATGGACAGCTCATAGATGACTCGCAATATTTGATTACAATAGTAAATGTACATGTACATTTAGGTAGATTGTCATTCTATCCTTGTCTTTTATACTCTTTTCACTCTTTTTATCTATATTACTTTTTATTACTATCTATATGCACTAATCTTTTAACAGGCACTCCTAACCTAAAATATTGTGCCAGCTCCACTTTAAGAAACATGGGTGTCTGCGCTGACCATTTTTTATCCGAAATGTTCAAATCAAGTGCTACAAAAAATACGAATAGAAGGAAAAGGTTGAAAGGGAATGCCATACCAGAACCATCAAAATATTTATTAAAAAATAAAGAAGAAAAAGAAGATATACAAGAATGACAGCTCGTAAAATTGATGAGAAAATAAGAAAGGCAAGACGAAAAGGACGAAGACTACTATCAACAACAGCAAGCAAATGTGGTTTATTGGTATAAAGGTAACAAATTTTTTTGGCATTAAAAATGACATTTTGTAAAACGTAAATTTTAATAATTTCACACCAGCTTTCACACCAGTATGCATATGGTATAATCATGTTCTGCTATTCCAAAAGTAAATATTAGTGAATACTTCTGGAAAAAATACAATGTATTACCCTTCCAGTCCGAATTTCACGCTTTCTGAAGAATCAATTCCTTCAATGATTTTAGGCGCATCCGAAGGAGAGCTTTCCGTTAAAGCTGAGGAAGATTCGCGCCCGAGAAAATATCAAGAAAGAAGAGCTCATGTCTTAAGAATTAAGAGAAAGAGCGAAGAGCAGTTGGAATTTCCTCGATGGCAAAAATTTATTTATTTTCTTTGTTTTTTGTTAACAAATTATTATATTCTGACATTTTGTACTATTTCTAACTTCTGTTTGGCTTTATATGTGTTATTATTCAAAAATATAGTAAACAATTTATTTTTCTTTTTCAGACAACTTACAATTTTGTCCTTCTCCTATTTGTCTATCTCGTATAGAAAAGTAGATATAAACTTTTTCGTAAAACCGATAATTAAATAGATTTTTTCAGCGTGGCACTCAATAGGTTCTTGGCTATGTAGTGTATAATCAAACAGATCAGATCTCAAACTTTAAGCTTAAATACATATGTTCTTGCATATGCTAATTTGCGATCAAACAGGGAAGATCTTTAATTTTATAGGTTCTTGTATATGCTAATTTCAATTAAACTCAGAATTTGGTCACATGCTGCAGCACTTGTACTGTAAAACAACTAGAACTACGTGCGCGAGTAATCTTTTCTTCTTTGTTTAATATTATATCAGCGATGCATTAACTTATATTGCTATTGGGCAAATTTTTTGTATGCCTCACACGATTGGTTCTCAGTTGTCATATATTGATTGATTCACTGGACCTCTGATTGACTGCATTCAAACAAATTCAAATTGAAATATGGAGATATACAGATGAAGTGCGTGAAAAAACGGAGAAAGCAGTTTAGAAATAAAAAGATGCTACATGGAGACTTCTTATGTCCTTGTCTAATAACGCAAGAACATTCGTATTTTCATATCTCTATCGGTTTAAATACATGCAGTTGTTTAATCGATTGTTGAATTCTATGGAATGAAGTAAAGCGTTGTTCCTTTCTTTCTGTATTAGCATCGCGATTATTCTGATTTTGTGTATAGGATAATAAATTAGGTAATATAATTTAAAGTAAACAAATAATTGATAAATGTGTAACTACGAGTGACTTAATTGTGTTCTTTTGCACAACGAGATTTGTTTGCCAGATACTTGTTTATATCGCTCGTTATATTTTCAATTTTATGTGACGCACTATTGAAGTAACTACGTTTGTTTTATTGTTTTGAATAAAATGTGATTTGGGTCACCATGAACAGTAAAAGGGGGCATGTCTAATAGTAGATATTGTAGTTTGAATACTGGAAATATTGATCTTGCATATATGGATATTGGTTAAATGTTCTGAAGTATGTAGTTTCTTTTTGTTATTGCATTAATCCAAATAATTGATCTTCATGTTTAGATAGAATCATGCTAGCCAAAACCAAAAATTAATTTATCAAAAGTAACTAGCAGCACAGTAAATATTGCTATGGAAAGAATAATCAAAAAATGATATGAATTAATATGTCCCATGCACGTTCTAATGCTGTTCCTCAAAAACTGATAAAGGCCAAAATACAACTGATAAAACACATATATAAAAACTTTGGCAAAATATAGCAAACTTCAAGAACAAATGAACACATTAAAGGCAAATGAAAATATACATAAACTAAAAGCAGAAGGATATGAAAATCTGAATAAGACATTAGTATACGAATGCAAGGAATTAAAAGCAGAAATGAATAAATTGCAAGAAGAAAAAAAGAATTTGACAAAATGTTTGGAAGAATCAGAGGAGTCATGTAAAAACATTTCAAATATTTTGGTAGAATTTAAAGAAAAATGCTCGTCTCAAGAGTTATTAATGTCACAACATGAATTTATAATAAAGGATCTAAAAGCTAGTTTAGAAGTTGAAAGAGAGATAAATAAAGAATTAAATACAACTAAAAATGAGTTACAAACATTGGTTCATACCATGGACAAAGATCATAGAGTCCTTGATAATGCAATAAAGAAATGAAAGGAAATATCAGGGTATTTTGCAAAGTCCGACCTAGCACTCCAAGTGAACTTGGAAAAGCGTATGTATTTTATATATATATAAATATTTGATTTTCACAAATACAGCACAGTTAATGACGCCTATTTTATTTTCTCCAGGATGTGTAATATCAACTTTGTAGATGAATGCAATATCGAAGTAGGAAAATTTGATGGGTCTGATACAGTTAATTGCAGTGGAAAATCAAAGGGAACCAGACAAGAATTTTCTTTCGATGAAGTGTTCCCAGCAACTGCTAGCCAAGAAAATATTTTTGAAGAATTAGCCCTGTTAGTTGAATCTGTTTTAGAGGAGTATAATGTCTGTATAGCTGATTTATTTATTAATAATGCCTTTAAGTGGCACATCAAAGACATTGATATTACTGAATGTATCTCCTTTAGATAAATATTATAATGAAACATTAAATTTATTGAGATTTGCTAGTAATGTATACAATTGCTAATCCCAGAATGGAAAAAGAATATGATTAATGTTAATATCCTATGAGCATGACTACAAAACACTATACAAGGTTTCAACAAATAGTATCTCGATTAGATTTGAAAATATCTATGTCATACCTCTTTAAGCATTAATTAGACTGTTTTATATAATGGACAGATATCGTATTTTGTTAAAGAAATACAAATAAGAATAAAGGTAAATTTATATGGTATATAGCAATTAAATCATTAGTTTTTAATGTTTAATATATTAACTGACATATAATATTTATATACCAGTATTATAATGCAACTTGTTTTATTAATAGGATTTACCAAAAGGAATAGTTATACATGATTTTATGCGAATATCACTATTAGAAACAAATTTAAATTTGTCCACTACGTTGAAAATTAATTTTAATGATTTCACACAATTAGAAAATTTTATTGACTGCAATTGAGAAAACACGTATTCCTGTCCATTTACTATTGTAATTCCAATTAGAAAAATAATAAGAACTATTCTCTGGTAAGAAAGTATGTTCACAAGGAAAAAGCAAAATTAACGGATATGGATAAATATGTGAAAATGTAATATTATGGGAAGAAGAAAGCTATATTCCAGAAAGTGTTTGAGACTATGAATGTTGTAATGACATTCTGCAGTGATGAAGGCATCAAGTAAGAGAATTTTGAATTAAGATTTAATTACTTAGAAAATTTTTAAGAATGTTTTCAAATAAAATATTACGAATTAATATTATGAATTTTATTACAAATTTGTTAATTTACGATGAGATTTATGATATAATTTGTTAAATGTCATAAATTTACAAATTTGTAATATAAAAATTTAAAATATTACAGGATTCTTTTATATTACACGATAAAAATGAAATTTTATTTAAAAAGATTCGTTTTCTTGCAGATTTACGTTGCATACTTAAGCATCAAAGTCCTTGGTGATAATAAAAGTGATACCTAATGTTTGGAAATCTATGTTACCTACCAAAAGATGATAGTAGAATCAATCTTGTTAAATGAATTAAAAAGTAATTTAAAGATGAGTTAAATATTTTCAATCTATAGTCAAAGACTAAATATATTCTTAATCTATTTATAATACTTGTACAAAATAAATATAATACTTGTGGTGATTAAATACATATATATATGTTTAATTTCACACAGATATACACTAATTAGGTATAAAAATTTAAATATAACATTTTTATTATGAGATCATTAAATCTTTATAAGAAACTAAGATTACTGTTTAGTAAAATATAAATATATATATATTCGTATATATATATCAATTTTGTAAATCACACTGAAATATTTTTTTACTTAATTACTCTATATTATCATAATTTACATCTCTTCCAAAAAATATAAAGTATTCTGAAATTAAATAAAGTAGCTGTGTATAAATGTACTAGGTTATCCGGAAGATTCATAACGACAGTTAAAATTGATTGATAATACTGATCTTACCATCTGATATAAAAAAAGTAAAATATATTAACAATAACTTTTAATGTTTTCAAATAAGCAACAACTGGATTAGTAGAATTAAGGAAACAACATTTATTTTTTTATATATAGTATTAGATATCGAAATTTACTACTTGATGAATATCTTTTTAAAAAATGTTTAATAAAATAGTTACAAACCTATGCTCATTTAATATTTCTTTTAGAATTATTCATAAAATACATTGCTACAGCCTGATCGTTTAATTTTGAAATACATATTTTATATACTTATCATAAATTATTTTCTTAAATGTAAGTATATTCAAAAGTTATTGAATGTATATTTTACTAACTCATCTGAGAAAAGTGATTTTTATTGATTAAAATATTTAATTAAATATCAATTAATGACACTATAAAAATAATAAACTATTTATAATTTTACAATCGGAAAATTATAATTCGGAACAACTGATAATCTTTATTTATTGTTGTTTAAGTTTCAAACTGCTAATGAAAATTAAATAGAATCGACACATTCAAGTATCGATACGTGTATCGACTTTAAAATATAACCAAGTAAAAATACATATATCAGCGATTACTATTGGGCAAATCTTTTCTATGTCTTCAAATGATTGGTTCTCAGCTCTTGTACTATACTCCTCTGATTGGCTACAATCAAGCAAATTCAAGTTTAAATAAATGCAGTTGTTTAACAGCTTAACCGACTTTTGAATGCTGTGGAGTGAAGTAAACTGTCGTTTCTTTCTTTCTGTACAAGTAACGCTATTAATGTGATTTTGTATATGCGAATATAACAGATTAGGTAATATGATTTAAAAGTAAACAAATAATTGATAGATGTGTGACTACGAGTGACTTAATTGTGTTCTTTTGTTGAACGAGGTTTGTTTTGTCAGATAGTTGTTTATATCAATCGTACACATTAATTTTTTGTCATGTATAATATATTTTCGATTTCACGTAATCCACTATTTAATTAACTATATTTGTTTTATTGTTTTGAATAAAATGTGGTTTGGAGCAGCATAAACAGTAAAGGGGGGCTTGTCTGCTAATGAATGTTGTAATTTGGTAATAATTAAACAATACACTGGAAATATTGGTTTTGCATGTATGGGTATGAATTAAATGTTTTAAAGCATGTAGTTTCCTTTTTTTATTATTGTATTAATACAAATAATTGATCTTTATGTTTAGATGGAATCACGATTGCCAAAGCCAAAAATTAATTTATCAAAAGCAATTAACAGCACAGTGAACATTGCTACAGAAAAAGATAATCAAAAAATGGTAAAAAGCCAAAATGATCTGCCCCATGCAAGTTCTAGTGCTGTTCCTGAGAGACTGACAAAAGCCAAAAGTACAGTAAATATAGCAAAATGTTCAAATGAAAATAAACCTCCAGTTAAACAAACTTTTAGTAGATCAAAGACTATGTCTTCCATTACTACCAAAGCTGTGAAAAGACCAGCTGTTGCAACCATTGCACATGGCGAGACCAAGAAACAATTTACTAAGCCTCCTACTAAAATAAGCACACAGCAAGTTGGTAGTACATTAAGAAATAATACCACCAATAAGTCTAGTCAGAATAACATAGCCCAGAAGGTACAATGCAGTAGTAATGCTGCTAAGCCTTCTAAATGGGACTTAAAGGGTCGATTGGCCCACACAAGTAATGAGTTATCTAATATACGACAGAAATATGCAGAAACTTCAGGAAAATATAACGAACTTCAAGAACAAATGAACACATTAAAGGCAAATGAAAATGTATATAAACTAAAAGCAGAAGAATTTGAAAATTTAAATAAGACATTAGTAAATGAATGCGGGGAATTAAAAGCAGAAATGAATAAATTGCAAGAAGAAAAAGAGAATTTGACAAAATGTTTAAAAGAATCAGAGGAGTCATGTAAAAACATTTCGAATATTTTAGTAGAGTTTAAAGAAAAATGCTCGTCTCAAGAGTCATTACTGTCGCAACATGAATTTATGATAAAGGATCTAAAAGCTAGTTTAGAAGTTGAAAGAGAGATGAATAAAGAATTAAATACAACTAAAAATGAGTTACAAACATTGGTTCATACCATGGACAAAGATCGTAGAGTCCTTCATAATGCAATACAAGAAATGAAAGGAAATATCAGGGTATTTTGCAGAGTCCGACCTAGAACTCCAAGTGAACTTGGAAAAGCGTATGTATTTTATATATATATAAATATTTGATTTTCACAAATACAGCACAGTTTCCTAATGACATTTATTTTATTTATCCAGGATGTGTAATATCAACTTT
The DNA here is from genome assembly GCF_024516045.1 of Bombus affinis. Taxonomy (NCBI): domain Eukaryota; kingdom Metazoa; phylum Arthropoda; class Insecta; order Hymenoptera; family Apidae; genus Bombus; species Bombus affinis. Next base: position 5,656,615 of record NC_066360.1, on the reverse strand, counting down.
GTAGATGAATGCACTATCGAAGTAGGAAAATTTGATGGGTCTGATTCAGTTAGTTGCAGCGGAAGACCGAGAGGAACCAGGCAAGAGTTCTCTTTCGATAAAGTCTTTCCACCAACTGCTAGCCAAGAAAATATTTTTGAAGAATTAGCCCTGTTAGTTGAGTCCGCTTTAGAGGGATATAATGTCTGTGTATTTGCATATGGCCAGACTGGTTCTGGTAAAACATATACTATGGAAGGTTTACCGGGTATTGAAATGGAAGGCATGATACCTAGAACGGTATACATTGAACAGTATATATATATATATATATATATTTTATTACTACTTGCAATGTAAAATAGTATGATCTTTTTTAATGATTCAGGTACGACATATATTTCAAAAAATGAAAGAATTTCAATTACTTGGTTGGGAATATCGGATAGAAGCTAGTTTCCTTGAGATTTACAATGAGCATATTGTTGACTTGCTTGATTCTCAAGCTAAGACACATGAAATTAAAATGGCTGATAGTAAGGGACACAATTTGTATGTCAGTAATTTGAAAATACAGGAAATTAATAGCCCTGAAGAATTGCACGAGTGCCTTTTGACGGCGCAATGTAATAGAGCAGTTGCGGCTACTCAATCGAACGAACGGTACACACATAAAGACACACATTCCTATTTTCTATCTTGGATGTACAACAAATACGATAGATTTAAAAATAAATGCATAATTTACTTTTCTAGGTCGTCTAGGTCGCATTCAGTAACAAGAATAAAGCTTGTAGGAACACATCAGTTAAAAGAGGAGATTTCAATAGGAAACTTAAATTTAGTTGACCTAGCGGGATCTGAAAGATTAAAAGGGGAAGAATCTGTACGACTGGCAGAAACGAAAAACATTAATAAATCGTTAGCAAACTTGGGCAACGTTATCTTGGCCCTTTTGAAAAAACAAGAACATATTCCATACAGAAATTCAAAGCTCACTCATTTATTAATGCCGTCTTTGGGTGGCAATTCAAAGACTTTGATGTTACTGAACATATCTCCTTTAGACGAATGTTATAACGAAACATTGAATTCATTGAGATTTGCTAGCAGTGTAAACAGTTGCAAACCCGGTAATGCAAAAAGAACACGACTAGTGCTACAAAACTCCGCATGAAGTTTCACCAAATAGTATTTTTATTACACTTCAAGATTTTAGTGTTTTTAAGCATTATTTTTTAAAAGCATTATTTAGACTATTTTATATAGTAAACGCACATCCTCTTTTGTGTCATTTTATTTTTTTCTTTTATAAATTGCAACAAAAACTGTAAATAGTTCAATATAAAATATATTACCATAATACTGACATAATCTACATATTCGCTCAGTTTAACTGAAATTTCCATATTTTCAAAGATATTGTATATAATTAAAAGAAATAACTTTTTTAAACTATTATTATATTCGTTATAAAAATAAAGTCTCTGACTTGATTCGAACCAATCCCTTCTGGTTTAGCAAAATGAAACCGTGTACGTCTTTTATTAATTGCGTTTTTTGGCAACAATTGTATTATTTAAAGTAATAGGAAAAAATTTTTCTACGTTGCCAGACATAGGTATTAGCTGGTGTTAATATATTTATTTGTTATATTTATTACATAATTTTAATAAATTTTATTTTATTTAGCGTTTTATGTTACAATGTATAGTACAAATAGAATAATAGGTGTATAATAAATGCACATAAATAATTTATAGCAATAATATATCAATAAATGCTCTAGTATGTACTTATGGCTGGCAATATGTGTTTCCTCTAGCAGTGCACCGTGCGGTCGCACATCGCGGTGTTTATAAATGTTTTTCCTATCAAGAGCATCGGAGACGAGTAATATTGATAGTGTATTCATTAACCATGAGAGGTCCTTCTCAGTGTCCATTTTTTAACAAAATTTCGCATTTAAACGTTGATTGACGATCTCTTTAGTCCCTACATATCTATCAGAAAGAAAAATTCTCTCTGTTTTTAATATTTTCTAATCTCTAGTGACTAGTGCAGTAATAATATAAGTTAAAAGGATTTTGCTAATTCTGTGATATGGCGAAACATCATCCAGATTTAATTTTCTGTAGAAAACAACCAGGAGTTGGTAAGATTTATACATGTACTAGGTTAAATTGCAATTTTGAATTTTAGGTTAAGTTTGCTTTATTAGTTTACGAGAATACTATTTTTTTTTACGAAATTCTTACTTAAAGACAAAAGAAATTATTTTATTATTGTTATATTTTCAATAAATATATGATTATTACAAATGTTGACTATAATATATTTTCATCTGAAATATATATATATAAATAATGATATTGTTACATAAACAACAAACTTCCTTAATAAATAATTAGATTTATTTGTACCTTCATTGTTAATTGATTATATAATAATAATTTTTCAATATATATATGTATCAATAGTATATGTGTCAAAATTCTTGTATAGATATATGTATCTGTATACAATTTTTTACCTTTCATAAAATTAACCTTTTATTTACATTGTACCCATTTACATAGAAATTTAAGAAATGAAGAAGTAAAATTACAATTATTGGATAAATAGATTTATATATAAAAACATTATCAATATCGTATAATTGTTATGTGATACTAATAAAATCATGTATACATATACAATTAAAATAGTCCATTATTGAACTTTTTATGATGAAAATCAAATTTATTTTCAGCAATAGGGAGGTTATGCGAGAAATGTGACGGTAAATGTGTAATTTGTGATTCTTATGTAAGACCTTGTACTCTGGTTCGGATTTGTGATGAATGCAATTATGGATCTTATCAAGGCAGATGTGTTATCTGTGGTGGACCTGGTGTGTCTGATGCCTATTATTGCAAAGAATGTACAATCCAAGAGAAAGATGTAAGTTTTTAAAAAGTAATTTAATATGTGTTCTTAATAAATTATGTTCTTTATTTTTGCATATAAAATTATGGAATTTGATTTATTAAATGGTCAGATTGTTAACTATTGTAATTTATATCTTTGTTATATTTCATATCATGTCATACTTCAAAGCTGGCTTATGATATTAATTAATTGTTGGAGATAAATTCAGGCACACATAAAGATTTTGTAGGAAGAGTAAATTCCGTTTTTGCAATTTTTAATAAACTGTTTAATAGAATCATTCATTTTCCATAAATTTATGATCATATTTACAAGCATATTAATTAACTTAAAAGCATATTGAGATCAGTGAATTTGAACAGAAATAATTTTATATATTTCAAAATCTTCTGAACTTATGTATATGTGCATATATCTTGTGAAATTTTTATTTTATTTAAAATAAGAAAGGCAACAAAAGGAATTCAATATTATTGTCCACGATTTTTCAGACGAGTGGAAAACATCCAAACAACTTTTTTAAAGAAAAATTTATAAATTTAATGCTTCAAACTTTTAAAAGTATAGTTTATTTCTCTGGACCCATACAGGGCTGGAATCACAATAAATCTATATTGAGTAATGTTTAAATTCGAAATGCACATTGATCAACCTGATTGATATAATTATAATAAATGTATAGTTCATTTCTCATATTTTGTAATTTATACAATTTTTAATAAAAGCAATTTGTTAATGTTATATGTATAATGTTTCTATATATTTGAGATTAAATATATATGTTTTATATTCCAGCATAAATCCAATATCTTTGTAGCCAGAACTTTTATCTTTTTTTTTTAATTAGCTATAAATTATACATTAATATACAGACATTTATGATATACATTATAATTTAACATTCATAATCTTTAGCAAGCAGCGGGAGATAATGAGAAAGGAAGACATACAGATAGAAAGGGAGAAATATTTACATAATTTTCTTGTTTATGTATTTAAGAGATACTTCAATTTACAACTTTCATTTTAAATATGCTGGATTTACATCTAAATCTTGTTTAAAGCACGTTATCAATTCTTTTTCTATGACAATGTCAATCGAATAGAGATTGTGCAGCACTACCATACTAAGTATTATGTACTCCAATAATAAAAGTACCATATAGAGTGCTACATTTTAATTCATTTAGATAAGTATTTTCATAAAAAAGATATGAAAAAATATCTAAATAAAATCAAAAGTTGTAGACGGTTACAGCATATTAAGGAAGACAGAATGTGCTGACATTTATATATATATATGACTTATAATGTGTAGTAATAGATTGAAATTTGAAATTTGGTTTGTTGCAGCGTGATGGTTGTCCAAAGATTGTAAATCTTGGGAGTTCAAAGACTGATCTATTTTATGAAAGGAAAAAATATGGGTTCAAAAGAAGATAAGGACTGGTACCAACAATTTTTGACGTGTACAAAATGTTTCTAATAATTGCAAATAAACAACTTTTTTTTATAAGATTGTAATAATTTCTATTTTTTAATTTAAAAATTGAATTTCAAATTCGCGATCATACAATCTTTTTGTTACAAAATGTGTGTACGAATTAACGTTTTTGTAAATTGTAAAGAAATTTAAAATGGAAAAATAAATTGTAATCGTGCATAGAGAAGCGTTGTACTTTTTCTTTTACATAAATATTATCTTGCATAACATAATACCGTGTTTTGAAAAATGAATACCAACACTCTTTGACAATTTCGAAAATCTTTATTTTAATTGCATATTTAGTCCATAATTTAATTTATAAGATTAGATTTGTAATAGAATTGTCACTCCACCAAGAATCCACTTACTACCTCTCTCTCCTTAGTTCTTAATTTGAACGTGCACACGTGAGTAGGACGCGATCGTGTTTTATACACAGGACAATTCATACGTATTCTTTAAATCTCATTTGTCCAGTATAATCGCCCTAATATACATTATTGGTAATAATGGAAACAATTCCTTAAATCGAGAGTCTATGATACATCCTGTTTGAACGACTCATCGTGCACCATACATGTACAATCCGTTTATATATGTGCCCCCTCTTGGTGCTGATCTGTAAAGTTTTTGTGAAAAATCTATTATTACTCTGGAATAAAATTTATACAAATTGTAACTGAATTTTGTTAATGATGAAAACTAGTGAGTTTATTTAAATGTATGTACTCGAAATAAAATATTAAAAATATTTAAAAATACAGTTAATATATCTTTCTTTATTAATAATTTAAAATATTTGCATATACACATGTATACATATATATATGTCGGGTTCACATTATGATTAGGGTTAGGGGCGTGTAACGAATCTTCATTTGGATTAGACATTGTTGTTATGCAATAAGGAAGATATTTACTAGTTCAAATATGATTATTACAGAATTTGACAAGTAACCGTGGTAATTAGATACTCGAGAAGCTAATCACAATAATCCTAGGATGATCAATAACGAATCCGGTTCACTAATCATAATGTGAAACCGACATATATCCAATTTATAATACATATGTATATATATATGTAAATTTGCTGTTTTAACAACGATTAACATAGTAACAGAGAAATTTGTTTAATTGCTATTTGTGCTTAGTTACGCTCTAAATTATTTAATTATTTATTTTTAAAACATATATTGACTAAAAAAAAAACAATTATTAAAGAATATAATTTACGAACTTTGCTAATATCATCGCTAGTAAAAAGTAATGCTTTATCTTATTAGTAGCATTTCCTAATTTAACTGCAGGTTACAAGAAAGACAGTTATAGTATGTTTTAAACAATGTTACAGTTGCGAGATATATTCTAAATATGGCTTTATAATTAATAAAAAATCTGTTAAAGAGTATTAATATGAAGTTATTACATTACACAAGGTATCCTAAACATTGTTTTTTTGCCTTCTCTCATTGTTTCAATAGTTACAAATCTTCGATTCGTAATTTCTAATTTAACGTTATGATCCATTAAGATTTAAAATCACTTACCTTATTCTCGAGGATGGTACCCACCGATGGGGGTAGTCACCAACATGTTAATATAACTGCTAAAAAATTCGACCAATGTGCAAAATGGACAAATTGTGAATAATAAGAAATAAATATAAAAAAAAACTTTCCCTATTCCATCCTTGCGTCCCAAATTTTCTACGTTCTGCAAGTACTGCGTGATAATAGCAAAGTGCAAATAATATTGCTTTGAATTTGGTTTCCTTGCTGCAGGACTCAAAAGTTTCCTGGGTAAAGTTATCCAACGCCTTGTGAATATTCGCTCGAATTCCAGATGGTGGTTCGTTCGTGATCTTTATGGCTGATTCTAGTATACCCTGTGTACAATTTAACGAACCTTACATTTTACGTTACATTTTACCATACGTATTTGATATGTACTTGTACTAATTCAAGAATAATAAGAGAAGTCTTATCATTAATCTTATTTGTGTTTGATATAAAAAATAGAATATTTAAGGAAACATTGGTATGTGCAAAAATGAGATTGATATAATGCGAGGTAATAGTCGTGTTATAGCAAAACATATCTTTTTCTCGATGCTTACATTATAGATTCTTAAAGGTTGATTGTTAAGAAAAATAAAATAGATTGGGAAAAGAAAAAAAAGCCAACACCACACGGAGTTCCCAGGCGGTCACCCATCCAAGTACTATCCGTGCCCGGCGCTGCTTAACTTTCGTGATCGGACGAGAACGAGTGCACCCAGCGCGGTATGAGCGTTGGCTGAAATAAGTGATTTTTTTATTTGTCTTTGATTGTCAAAGAAATAGAATATTTAAAAAATGTTGTATTTTGTATTTTGATACATTGTCTCAGTGATATTCGACTTCCGGTACGTCAGGCGTCCCGCAGGGGGAACGACGACTGTGCAATTATGCATGGGATCCTTTTGTGCAATTATCGAATGTTCCCGTTTGTTCTTTCTAAATGAAATGCACATACATTGCTAGCTAAAAGTTTGAAACCACTTTCTCAGTTGTATCTGTATTAAGTATTTTGCTAATATCGTTATTAATTTGAAATTAACGTTATAGTTATTAATAGTAATTTATTTTCATAAATTTTTAACGAGAGAGTTTTCTAAGGTAACAGAATTGTAGTTTTTTTTGTAATTCTCGTGTTTTGTAAAACACGCAGTAATTACAATTTTTTGACTGGTAAACATATATACAGTGTGTCCGGTTTATCGTGAATGCCACGAGATGTTTCAGAAAAAATTGCACTACTTAAAGGGGAACGTATTATACGCTATTGTGTTTGACATTGCGGTGACCTTGAAACCTGATCTTGAACGTGACATTACAATTTTTAAATACAGAGATCTATCTTTTATTACTCCTATACGATAAACAATATTTATACATATAGGAAAGATACAAAACGTAATAATATAAATATGCAGCATTCTTATATATATCACAATAAACAGTATAACTAAAGGTAATAAACAAACAGTATTGAGTATACAGTATGTATAACGATCGGGGCCAGAAGTAGGAATGGAAGATAACCGGAAAGGTGACTTCCCAAGAATTTGCATACTATTCAGTAATTATGTAAATTAATTTAGGGAAGAAATATTTGTGGCGCGTATTTTTTTCTACAATGATTAATAGTAAAACAGTTACAGGTAATTAAAAATTAGTAAGGCCGAACGTTTCCGACCACGTACCGAGTGTACCTAAAGAATGCGTGACTTCATAAGTCTGTAACGGTGCTCAAATATCAGTAAAGTTTTAATTTAATTATTTTAATTAATAGGTAAGTATATGGAACGAAAATATGAACTAATGAGTTTCTAATAACCTAAACTTTTGTTATCAGTAACCTTCTTAATTATGGAAAAAGATTCAAATATCGAATTGGGCCAAATTATCTTAATTATTATATTAAATTATCAAATTATAATAAAATATATAAATATTAAATTATTAAAATTCGCGCTTACTCTACAGGTCTATACAATGCGTGCACCGAAGGTGGGAGCAGAGAGAAATTTCCTCTCTGATAGAGGTTAGAAACAGACAGTGCAACACAGAATAGATAAAATTATTTCTTAGTATATTTCTTATTACGAGCAAGCAATTCTAGAAATTGATGGAGGATAACTCTTGCCCATAAATCCGAGCAAAGTTTTGGTTATATATCTGAATACTACAGTCCATATACACTTGATCAGGTATTATTTGAAATTATTTAATTTCGTCTAATGTGGTTTTTTACTATCATTCTGTATATGTCGTACATGCGAGCGGTCACCTGTGCGTTTGTGTAAAAACGTATAGAGCAAAAATGTGAACATGCATAAAAACTTGTTGTTACATCGCGTGAAATGGTCCGCGCGACGTCCTTCATTGCCTGGCAGCCTATATGGTTCACATACTGTCCTTTCGATCCTCAATAAACCTAAAGACCCGCCATAAACTTTACTTTTTTAACTTAGTCGTTTTAACACATGCTTTTTAAGTTAATCTGTTTGTCCTGAAGGATTTTCTAATCCTAGAGGTATTTACGGTTTATGGCTGGACCTTAGAACAGTCCTTAGGTTTATCGCATGTTCTTACAAATTACGGACAAAGCGGATAGCTACCTAACGGAAAACGGGGATAATTGTCTAGCGGAAAATGAGGATAATTGTCTAACGGAAAACGAGGATAATTGTCTAACGGAAAAGCCGATGTTTCCACCTAAGAAATTTAACAAAGATCTTATTTGAGACGGAAATTGTTCCGAGATCCGGCTTTCTATACCCAATTTCGTCCCTCGGTCTATCTTCGATGTTAAGCAGTTAACTGCGGAATTTAGTTTTCAAAATCCCTTACGGGGTGCGTAATTAAAATCAAGCAATGTCATGTAATTAACGCAGTTAATTGTTTAAATGATGCAACGATTTTGATGAGCTTAAAATGTTGTAAATATCAGTACTGAAGAATTTTTCTGTATAAATCTACACATATGTCCCCTACAACCGCTGTTTTGCCTTAGTTTGCCAAAGTTAAATATTCTATACATTGTCAATAAAATAATGAGAACCTTAAATATTGACAATAATATTGATAATAAATATTTATCGTCTGAACGTTCTTTTAAAGATTTCCGGTTTCTTAATTACTAATTTCTATTTATTTTAAATTTAGATTTATTAAGTAATTCATTAAAATTAGTAGTAGAGAGAGACAGTGAGTACCTTGCTGTAAAGTTCTAGCATATTGAATTCTTCTGGTAGTTTGTCCAATAAGTCTTCTATTTGTCCTTTTATTTTATCTTCTTTTGAAATATCTCCGCTTGTTGTATCGCTGGCAGTTCTTGTTAGTATACCCAATAACGTTTTAAACAAATTTTCCACAATTTGCGTTAAAAACCCTAATAAATGTATAAAATAAATTCTTCAGTGTATTAATTTCAAGAAGAGCTTTTATGTTAAATCGAGAATTGACTAAATTGTCTATTTGGCATTATATTACGAATTCATCAATTTATGAATTCTAAGGACAAATTGGAATTTTTTTTATTGGACTATTTCGAAACTTCGTCAAAAAATGTACGTACAAAATTTCTATTTGTGCCTGGTAGATTATTATGAGAAATAAGTGCTCGTGCGTAGTATATAACAGCAAAAATTATTCGACGTATTGAAAATAAATTTCTTTATACGTATAATGCAATATAAATAGGAAAAAGACACAGCAACCATTTATTTATATATAAATATATATAAAAGATGTCGATATTATTTTCTTTTGTTTAATAGTTTAATTGTTGAACAGTTTAATCATTGTTAACGGTTAGTTCTTAAGAATTTAGTCTGAAATGCAGACGTGTCTTTCTCAGATAAAAATTAATTACATTACACAATTATTACAACCAGAATTCTTACGTCTTCTAACTTATATTCCCTAACAGAGCCTAACAGTCAAGGGCCTCAGTATAGGTTTCAAATTTTGCAACATCTTTATCTCTGGTATATATATACATATATAAAGTGCAAAGTGCTTTTATGTTCGTTCGGTTATAACTGAAAAACTACTGCACCGATTTAAATTGGACTCGAATCATTCGATAAAGAATATTCCAAAGATGGTTTAACCAAATTGGCACCTATTTACTATTTTAAGTTGTCAAGCAATGAAAGAGAGCACTAAAATTTCAGAACGAATAAACTGCTGCTTCACTGGTAACAGTGAAGTTGGTATGACAGTGAAAGATGGCCCGAACAGATCAATCGTCATTCTTCAGCTGTAATCGGAATAAGTTTGAGCGCCGTATGCGACAAATTTTTTTTTTTTTATCATTTAATTTGTACTTTACAATTTATTCAGCTACACATTTGGTAAATTTGTCTAATTGAATTGCTAAGTAACATGTGGATGGCTATCCCTAGCGGGATACCATCTTCGAGTTTGACTATTTTATTTTTGTAGTGAGGTCAGTGGGGTGTTTTCTTTTTATTCTTCTTGCTATGAAAGTTTTGCTCGCTTCAGCAGCTAGCTGATTTGGATATGTTGCCGTTCTTTCCTTGTATTTTTCTGCGTACCTACTAATTTCTTCTTTGACCTTTGGTATTTTTAAGGCTTTGTGTATATCCTCGTTTCTGACATACCATGGGGCATTGGCTATTGTTCTGAGTATCTTCTAGAAGGGATTCTGGTTTATTTACATGACTCATTGCTCCTGTCCCCCATAGCGGTATTCCAAATTGGTTTTATTATCGTTTTGTAAATTTTAGTTTATTTTCCATGGTCAAAAAAATAAATGTTTAAAGAAATAAATGTGTGCCAAAATGAAAATGATATAATATATGGTAATGGTCGCGTAATATTAAAACAACGCAATCACTTGATGCTTAGAATATAGATTATTAAAAATTGATTGTTAAGGAAGTCGAATTGATTCTTTAGGATTACCTTATTTTTTGTACAAGAGGAGACTAGGGGGTTATTTATGACTATTTCGAATATTTTGCTTATGTTGGATAGGGGATTTATATATCGCAGGTTTGAAGGTGAGAAGCGGTTTTTATTTTTTTTTCTTTTGTGATGGTTGTTAATTTAGCTTTTTTCCATTTTCTGGGGAAATATTATTATATATAATATTAATATTATTATATATATTATTTATTATTTATTGCATATTCAAAGAGCACTGTGTAATATTATTTGATTTTGTTGGGCGTTTATTGTTTAATTTAGAGAAAATGATTTTTAGTTGGTTATAATTTGTAAAGTAGTTTATTTCTGTGTCTGGTTGTTTGTGGTAGTTCGAAGTGTTTTCATTAGAGAATATGAAGACTGTCTTATTTAGCGATATGTCTTGCTCTATTTCATTTTTCAGTTTAACTGTTTCGAAGATAATAATTCTGTTAATTATCTTCGATCCATGTGTTCGTTGTGTGTGTGTGTGTGTGTGTGCGTTTTGAAAGTGATTGCAGATAATATAGTTTTTTCCGTTGTTTTACATGATATGAAATAACTAGACTCCATGTCTTTATTGATGTTCTGTATCGCTATACCTACTTCTTGGAGAAGAGGAGCTTCCTTTGGAGGTATTTTGAAAGAAGGGATAGAGTTAGGTTCTTTTGACCTAAAAATTTGATTTCTCTGTCTTTTTAGATATATTTTTTTATTTTGGTCGCCTATTTTCTTTTTTATCGTAAAAATAGTTGTATTTTCGGTTGTTTATTTTGATTAGTATGTAGCTTTTGTCTCGTTGTAGCTCGCTTTCGCAGTCAAGGCGTTATTTTGGAAGGGTACACCGATAGCTAAAACGATCCCCTTCAACATTCGTAGCAGTATTTCTAATTTCCTATGCTATGAGTTTATTGTAAGGATAATTGACGGATTTTAACGGTCCGAACGGTCAAGCGCAACCCTAAGTCAATATCATCGAAGCCTCATGTACATACATTCATCTTTGTATAGTTCACGCTCTTTCTGCGAAGGATCCCACGCAATTGGGGCTCCTTCATGTAGTAAATGCCATCTTTCGGGCTAATATACCGTTAGACGATTATCTTGAAAACCAATCAGCGTGCGAATTTGGGGTCCTCCCTTTTCAGCCATGTTGGACTCTAACTCGATACGTGTTGGGTTCGCTAGAGTCTAACAACGGCATCAGCAGTCTCGTTCGAGCAGTTCAATCGTGAACACGTAGGAGGCAACCAGCTCCCGTGCCTTCGAATCTCTAATCGTAGAGTAACGAACAGTTTCAATCTCTCAGTGCTCTTCAAGAGCTCCTGCAGGCGTAACGATCAGTGGACAGCCCTGTGCGAAGTCTTCATTTTTGAACGATATCTCCAAGCATACGCGAAGGTAAGTATCATTTTAGTGATTGAACGATTAGTAAACCGTCTCATGCGGGTCTTTCAAATGCGAGCGACATCGAGACGCGTTCGCGGACGAGTGTATCGTTAATCATTCGTATCGTCGTACGATAATTCAGCATTCGTTTGGTCGTACATCGCGTCGCGGCATTCGCTTCAGTTGCTTCGAATCGCTTAATCGTCCGCAGTAAGCATTCGTTAATTTCGTATTAATCGTCGAAGACAATTCGAAACTTTCTCATCGTTTGTTCTTCGATATTTTGTTTTTGAGTTTTAACTTTGTCAATTGTTCTTCGCGCATCGAGTCATTACTCTCCCTCGTAAATCTGTTATGCAAGATTAACTCGACGGGGATCAAGTTACAGAGCGCGGTATCGTCGATATCAGACGCACGCGTACAGGTTAGACATATCGTTATTTCTTTAACCGTTTGAGTACCAAGCAGCGTGATCGCGCTGTTTAGATTTTGTATTACAAATTTTGTATTACATTGTTATCTTAACAATTTTTATTGAACAAAATTTGAAATAATTATAAACTAATAGTACGCATATATAAAAATATAGATGTATTTCATAAGAATAACGAATATGACGAGCGCTTTTATGCCGCTTTTGTTTCTTTTCGCAATCGATTAAGAAGCTATCGTGTCGTTCAGGACTTTTCGACCCTGGATTTTCAAAATCCCCGAGGCTCAAACGGTTAAATTATGTCAATATTATCTTAAATAATTATTTTTCTATTTACTCTATATGATTTTCGAAACATTAAACGATTATTATTACTCGACTATTTCAGTATTGATTATGATACATTTTTAATTACGGTTAAACTTGTCTGTACTGGTATGAGAGACTGTAAAATTAATTCGAAACAGTATTTTACAGAGACTGATGAAACCGACGAGTTAGATATTTATATAATTAAAAGTTATTTCTATTTCTGAATTTTCTTTGCGAATATGTTAACTGTGCTTGAGCAGCGCTGCGTAAAATATATAAGAAACATATTTTAAATACTATTTTAAGTAGTTGTTGGTCCACAATACGAATAAAATATTTTATGTATTAAAGAAATATGTAGTAAAGAATAAACTATCTTTATTTTCACAATGTGGTACATAAAACAAAGTATCTTATCATTGTATTGTGGATAGCGTTTAAAATGTTTCTTAACAATGAAAAGTGATTAAGCAGAAGGTTAATACAAGGGCGCAAGAATCCAACATATTTACAAGTTAAATTCATGTTCTTTTTAACTCTGCTGTGGTCTCCGGGTCTCTTTGTTCTTACTGCTTTTTTTCTCTAAGAATTTCTGTATTCTTTGGACGCATAGAGCAAAATGTTATCCGACTGTTGAAGCCGATACATTTGAGAAAAATACGTGCGATCATAGAAAATTTAGGGAACGCACTAAGACGGTAATATGACCCGCGTAGGAAAGCTGCAAAAGAAATAGCAGAGAGTGTTATGAATACATCGGAACATTTCAAAGAGAAAATAAGAGTTCGTAAAAATTTTACTAATGCCAAAATTTTGTTTGCTAGAATAGAATGTACTGGTTCTTTGCAATGAAAGTATAGAGGACTGGTAAATAGGATGTTTGATCGTGAGATTTACTAGATGTTATTACTTGTTGTCGTAACCGTCGAATATATTTAAAAATGATAAATACATATACAGATTATATTCGCTGAGTCGCTCGTACACAGTATAAATCGCAAAGTAAAATTACTAATTAATACTCAGTAAATGCTCGCTAGATAATCGTCGATAACTCGGTAGATAACTTGTGATAACACTTAGATCGCTCGTCGATACAAAAAGATACTCGTAGATGCTGATAGATACTAAACTCTTTTCTATTTGGGTTTCTATTGGGTTTCGTACTGGCTGGGAGGCCGTCGGAAAATTCAAATTCGAATTTCGTCTATCGTTTTTTCGTTTATCGAATTTTCTTCGTCTATCGTTACACGTAGCGGCGACGCTGTTTTTAGCCCGAGTATTTTTATTCTTACATTAAATGTGTCCGAACGATCTTGATACTCCGAGGCAAAACAACAACATGATTTGAATTGTTCTTAGTGCTTGTATTACTACAAAAGTCATTATGAAGGATATGGTAACATACTACTACATTTTCCCGGTCCTTTAGTTGGAAAAGATAACTTTCTTCTTCAAACTCTTACCGAGTAATTTAGTTGAATGGAAGACCGCAACAGGATTAAGTATGGATATTCGCTAGTAACAAGTATTATTCAAAGTTTTCTGCGCTTGGGTTACTCCTTTGTGGGCAAACACGCAATCCATTTTTTTTTTTTATTTAATTTCTACTTTCCAATTTGTCCAGCCGGACATTTGTTAAATTTTTCTAAATTTTTTTGTGGATGGCTATCCCTAGCGGGATACCATCTTCGAATTTGACTATTTTATTTCTGTAGTGAGGTCAGTGGGGTGTTTTCTTTTTATTCTTCTTGCTATGAAAGTTTTGTTCGCTTCAGCAGCTAACTGATTTGGATATGTAGCCGTTCTTTCCTTGTATTTTTCTGCGTACCTGCTAATTTCTTCTTTGACCTTTGGTATTTTTAAGGCTTTATGTATATCCTCGTTTCTGACATACCATGGGGTGTTGGCTATTGTTCTGAGTATCTTCTAGAAGCGACTCTGGTTTATTTACATGACTCATTGCTCCTGTCCCCCATAGCGGTATTCCCTACGTTTTGTAAATTTTTTATTAGTTTATTTTCCATGCTGACTTTCGAGTTTCGACTAGTTAGCCAGTACATTTGTCTTCTTTTTATCCATATTTTGTCTATAATTGATTTATATATATATTGCTTTATAATTGATTTATATGTATATTGCTTTCATGAAAGTTATGAGTCTTAGTGGAGTGTTAGTATTTAACTTGCTTTGTTTGTGTTATGTGCGTGCTATTCAATTGGGTATTAGGCGGTTTCCGTTTTCGTATCTTAAATGTAATTTGGTTAAATCGACTGGGGTTTGCTTTTATATTGCAGTCATTTTTTCATTTTTCTGATACGCGCTGGTAGTAATATGACTGATGTTTCCGGATTAGAGTGCTAGTGTTACGTCGAAGGTGTCACGACCAGCTCAGTTCAAAACCGGAGATAAAGATGTGGCGGCACTCGGTAACAATATATATCGCCGAAGCGAAGTGCCTAATGAACCATCAATATCCCAACGTTTATTCCGCTTATTGTTCGAGAAGAAGGCGTGCGTGCCTATAGTCGCGAACGCCTAACAAACTGGTGGACAGTGGGGATATTGAGGGGTGACAAAAGAATCTCTTTTTGTAAGAGTTCCTTTTTTTTATTTTTCATCATAAATTTCTTTTTTGCTTTTTTTGTTATTTTACGCGACAAAGGCACGGGGAGTAGTGAAACTAAGAAATCACTGAACGTTTCCTTGCGTCGTTCGAATGATTTCGCTTAGGTTTAAATGTTTCAAAAGCAAGGTAAAAAATTCAGACTTTAGCTATGGCGATAGAATTTATTATGTGAATTCAACAGAGTGACGGTTAAGAATGTTTGGAAAGAGTGTGATATAACGATTCTTGACTCTCCGGTGGCTAACTGAGAATCAATGGCTGCGGTTCCGAAATATATTGATGGCCGTCAGCCCTGAGGTGATTTTCGTGTAGGACGTGTAGGGTACCAAAGAAATACTCGTTGGTGTTTAACAGTATATTTATTAGCAACTCTCGCTTTCGATTCTTTACGCCCGATTCCAACTGACGATACTCTCCTCTCGGTTACAACTCAACTGTTTTGTTGATCCGATTCGTTTCTTTTTGTTATCCGTCAATATCCCTAGTACGCACGCGTTCGTTACGCGTCCGCCACCGTTGCCACCTACTCCCTCTTACAAATATTCGATGGAAGGGCCTCATTGATATCAATGCCTCATTAGGCCTGTCGGCACTTGCGCTTTGGTAATACCGTTGTAAAGTTTTGTTGTCGAGTGCCGCTACAGCCTTATTCAAGTTTTCCCACCCTTTCTGCTTGCTGGCATTTGCGCTCTATCGCCGACATTGTGTGTATGTCGCGTTACTATAATAGAGACCAAAGAAGCCGTTGTACAGTGTCACCTGACTAGTCCAGCCGTGTCGTCCGTGAATGTTAGTGAGGTGGTGTGTCGTGATAGGAGCGGAAGGAATACTCAGATGTTCAACAAAAAGTTTATTAACTGTCAACAATTACCAGTCAACAATTTACGATCCACAATTACGATTAATTATCGAGAGTTTATAATCGCGTATCTCGGCTCGTGTTTGCTTTTCTATGACGCTGAACCTTTCGCACTTCGCGGCTCGAGGAAGAATGAATCCTTTGTTCGAAATCAAACGGATTCTTTCCTTAGTTGCCCTTCGATATCCCTACTACACACGCGGTTATTAGATGTACCGCGGCCGTTACCGCGTATGCATTCTTCCGAATATTCGGCGAAAGAACCGTAGGGATATCGATGGTACGTTAGGCACGTCGACCTTACGCTTTAAAGGTATAGCGCTTTGTGTCGCGAGGTTATGGAAAGTTCCGCGGTCGAGCACATTAGTATTTTGCTGTTGGTAATTATACGTAATCCAGTGAAACTAAATAGTTTTGAAATTGAAGTAGGCGAGAAAATTAGAGTATTATGATGGTGCAGGACGAAAGGGCCTGATTTCCTATACAAAAATATGTCGACGATGAAGTAACAAGTTTTGACGCAAGACTTGGTTTTCTAGAAAATCAATTATGAAGTTCCGTTCACTTGACTCGCTACTTGTTAAGTATAGGAGTACCTACGTGACGGAACTTCACAATCCATTGTCTGGGAAACGAAGCCAGAAAAGATTTTACATATCTGAATGCACGTCTAAAAATACCATTTTCTCTCATACATACATGTATGTTTTCTTAAATATTTTCTCTATTCGATAACATGAAATCACAAAACTGACTACTTCAGCCAACGCTCGTACCGCGTTGAAAATACTCGTTCTCGTCGCTCCCCTCCTTAATAGGCTAACGAACTGTCCTGTTTTTGCATCCAGGCTTTCAGGACATAAGCACAGCGCAACAGCGGCTTAAATTTAAGTTACAATAACAATCTTAAAAAAAAAAAAAGATGTAATAATGCATGGCTATGACGTACCGTCGCGTATCGGTACTTTTGCCTGTACCACCCTATAATCAGAATTGAGCGTTTATTCTGAAAAAAAATCATGTAAAAAAAAAATATGTAAAAAACCTGGAATTAATAAACAAAGATTAAAAAAAAAAAAAAAAATACTCGTTCTCGTCCGATCACGAAAGTCAAGCAGCGCTTGGCACGGTTAGTACTTAGATGGGTGGTATTGGCTTTTTTTACTTTACCATCGCGTTTTCTTTTTTGTTGTTGTTATTATATATTATCGTTTACCTGGAATTATTCCCAATTAATTGCAACCCTTTTTCTGCTTTTATAAAGTGCAGTATGGAATAAAATGCACCAATTTAGTGGTTTTAAAATTAATTAAAATGTTACGCCATCAGCTATGGCTAAATATAGATATAGTCGAACGATATCACGCTTAAAAAACATTAAAATACATTATGAATTTTTAACTTCACTTTCAAGTTGTCATTTATCTTTAATCATCTTTAATGTTCTTAATTTTACCTGTATCTTTTTATGGCTTAAATATATAATATTAATTTGATATTTTGTATAAACAAAGTGTGAAATCGTTAAACAAGATCATTACCGTAAAATATAATTGATGACTTAAATAATTTTTAGACTTCTTTGTTTTTCAAGTATTAGTGAATATTAGCCCTCGTTACTTAGAAAAATGCACGGTGGACAGCGTATCGGTTGGCTTGTGCGGGCGCGGTGGACAGAGAAGCGTATAGCTCCCGCGGTTGGCTAAGTGTTAATAAGCTATGGTCGTATACATCAATGAACAGGAATAAAGGGCAGAAAGTAGCCAAGAAAGTGTAAGCAAAGAAAAAAGCACAACAGGAGACGCGAACCGCGAAAAAAACGAAACCATAAATTCAGCATATAGCTCCCTATTATCAGCAATACGAACGAAAAATAGGTTCAGCGTATTGCCATCAGAAGACTCCAGCCTATCTCACACAGTAACACCCTCAAATTATAACAATATAACATATATATATTGTTATATATATATAACATATATATAACAATTATAACAATAAAAGAATTCACAATAATAAGGAAAAAGATCGAAAACCTAGGAAAGAAAGCATATCTGAGACACGGTATCACCCTCAAATAAAAACAATAAAAGAATCCACAAGGTCAAACTACTTTAGAACTGATAGGGAAAAAGAACAAAAACCTAGAAATTAAACCAAGTGGGCATATGACCTCTCAGGACGGGAAATCACAAGTCCGAAAGAGAATAATGAATGGACGGAGAGGTATACAATCGTCAACGTAACCCCTAACGTCCCAGGCGCAGCCCAGCGAAATGGACAACGCAGGGGGCCAATCTCCAGCGACAGCGCTACCGAGAAGTCAGACACAGCCCGGACAGGCCACCAGCTTCTCCAAGGAAGAATCCGCTGATACCACAGCCCCCTCAAATGGAGACAAACCGCCCCCAATATACATCGGCCGCCAAGACCCAAAGACCCAAAGAACGCAGTAAAACTCGTTGAAGGGAGTCGAAACACAGTCATTCCACATTAAACGAAACGTATTCCTACGAAGTATACTAGACTTTAACAAAGCGAAAGAATTCCTAATTGTAGTTAAGACAGCATTTTACGCATACACACCCAAATCGGAGAAGTACCACACGATCTCACTGAAGGTTCTGAACAATAGCTTCTCCGAGGCAGAGATAGTCGTAGAGTTGCGAGCGCTACAGATGTCGGAGGTCCAATTGACAAAACATTGGCGCTTCTCGACAAAAAGAACAATAGAGAACAACGTATCGCTCCCAATTTACGTAATCTAAGTATCTTCACGAAGCAATATTAGTACGTACTAAATGAACCGCATAAATTACTTCAGGGCAAAATCATGGGAAAATTTCGGGAAAAAGTCAGAAAAAATGACATAACGCAATGTCGCAAATGTAAACAGCGTGGGGCCGCACGGACCCAGCGAGTGTAAAATCAAAAAAGACGCGGTAAACAAAGATAAAGTGCACTGCGTGAACTGTAAAAACTACGGATATTATCCTGCTTTGCATAAAGGATGCCCAAAATTCGTGGAACTTTGCAAAAAATTTTGCGAACATATCAACAAATGCAAAGAATCAAAAACAAACGCGTGGCAAATTCATTCCGTAGTTCTCAGACATCCTTAGGCAAGGAATAAGCCGAAACCAAGTCTCCGAAAACCAACTACATCAAACAAATTTATTACCGCGCGTAATTCAAAATCCAAACATAATTAAAACTATATCCCAACTGAACGTAACAAAAACTTATTAAAGACTTCAAAAAAAGCATATTCAAAGCCCTAAATGAGCAACAGACACAATTAAACGAATTAAAACAATCATTAAAAACGCAGAAAGAAAGGATTGACTGTTGCCCAAAAGGAGGCTCATACCCAGCCATATGGCTTGGAGACGCACAATTACAATTCCTTAATTTACGGGCAAATAACACGCTCAAAACCATAGAATACGATTGCGACCATAACTCTCTCGCATTCTAGATAAACAAAAATACATCAGATTTCGTAATCCTAGAAACACGGAGTGACGGTCCCAGGTACAAGTGCAAAGATAACACACTAGGAAAAATTACAAAATCAGCTCGAAAAGAATTGCGTCCTGAATACCCGCAACAAGGTCAATCTAACAAAGAGGCAAATCGACTCATTTGTAGACGAAATAGAAAAACCCGTACAGACCGTCCTTCAAGAATACGTAGTAAAAATAAAACAAAAGTCGCCTTTCGAACCCTATATCTATAACAAAAGAAAATTACGAGACAAAAGCTCCATGCCATGCAACATAAACAATCTAAAATAAAACTATTCCTACGATAAAAGAGATGATTTAGAATTATTAAAGTACTTTTTGCACAAAATACAGTTGCGCAAAAAGGACTCTGTTGGCATGTTCCACAGGGAAATCAAATTTTTACATCAAAAAAGCCAAACTCTATCCCATCTCTGAAACTGCCTTCAGACGAGAACGATTCCATTGCGCAAGGTATGAGCGTTAGTTGAAATAAGTGATTTTCTTATTTGCTTTTAATGTACAAAAAAAGAACATTTGAAATATATAAATGTGTGCAAGAATGAGTGATATATGGTATTAGTCTCGTGATACTAAAACATTTCTATTTCTCTATGTTTAGATTATAGATTATTAAAAATAGATTATTAAGGAAAGTAGGAGAGATTGGAAAAATAAAATAAAAGTAGTACTACGTAGTAGTACTGCGTGCCCGGCTTAACTTTCGTAATCGCTTGTCAGTGAACTATGTACTCCTTCTGTATCCATAGTTTATCTTTTACTTGGGATACCGATATCGATTTGTCCGATTCGGTTATTCTTGAACGCTTGTTCAAATTTCCAAATGTCCATCAGTTTACATACGAAATTCCGTCCCATACCCGACAGGATACTTTTAGGTACGGGAAATATGTACGCATAGTGATTCCAAATTTCGTTAATGATCTAGTTGGCTGTTTGGCCTTTAATGGGAAAAATGGGGTGTTTAGTCGATATCTCTTGGACAAGCCGGGTAAATTGGTTACCTTGTTCGGCATTTATGAGAGATTGTAATATGTCTATTGCGATTTCGTCATTTGGGCTGATGGTTGTGTGAGTTATTCCGGGTTGTGTGAGTTACTCCGATACGATCGGGATATGATATGCGGCTACTAAAGTTCGGTGATCTACCGATTTCTCTATCTCCTCGATACGGGACAAAGTGTTGGCTACGTTATTATCTAGCTCCTTTATATATCGGATGTTGGTCGTGAATTGTCCAATACAATTGAAGGTGGCAGAATTGTCGCGGCAAACATTTGTCGAGATTTTGATTGAACGCGTATGTAAGGGACTTGTGATTCGTATAAGTTTCAGAATCTGTTCCTTTGACGGCGTGTCTAAAGCGTTTAACCGCTGTGTACATTGAGAGTAGCTCGCGATCATACGCGCTGCACTTTCGCTGCGCGGAGCTCAAGGTTTTCCTAAGGAATCCTAACGGCTGCCATGTATCGTTGACGTGTTGTTGCAGCATCACCTGCATCGCGTAACGTCCGCGAGAACACGTTCCATTCGATGGGCGCGTTGTCTTCTTTCGCACCTTTTAACAGGTCGTTGAATAGTTGTAGATTTGGCTGCGTGCTCTTGTATGAAACGTCGGTAGAAGTTAATGATTTCGAGGTACCTTCGCAGATGTTTGACAGGGTGCGATGCTTCGAAAATGGCGTCAACAAGGTTCGGCTAGCGATTTTATCTCGTCGGCGGTTATGGTGTATTCTAAAAATATGATCTCGCCAAATTCACATTTCGCAGGATTTATTGCTACGGCGTACTCGTCTAAGCGTTTAAATGAATTTAGTAGATGCGTTGACGGTGCTGTTCTTCATTTTTCGAAGCTATCAGAAAGTCGTCGACATACTCGTAAACGAAATCTAAACCGCGTATGATTTCATCGACGAACCTTCGATATGTGTGTGCCACATTTCGAAATCCGAACATGGCATGAATTGCATCGAACAAACCGAACAGCGTCGTGATCGCTGTTTTTCGACGCCCTGGGGCGCTACAATAATTATTTGATACGCGTGAACGAGATTGATATTCAAGGAGACGCACTTATTAAGTAGTTGCTGTGCAAAACCTTCTATGTGCGGTGGCAAATACCTATCGGATATGTTGTGAGCGTTCAGCGCTCGGTAGTCGCCACAAATCGTACGCCTCCTCCTTTTTTAGGGGCGACGAGCTAGGGTTGATGTCCATAGACTCTTCGACGGTTTAATCACTCTTTGCTCTATCATCTTGAATTTCACCATCATCTGTTTGAACTGGTCGGGGTCGAGGCGTCGTTGAGGTTTGTTGTTGGCTGGAATCCTGGTGTAGTTTTGATGTGGTGTTCCACACCGTGCCGTGCTGTACTTCTTCCGAAAATGGACGGCTCGGTTAAATCTGAGAATTCCGTCAGGAGTTAATAGTAGGTTTATTCGCAGATCGATGCTACGGGGACCTTGGCCGCGTATCCCATTAATGACAATTGTGATCTCGCGTAGAGGAGCCGTTTGTTTCGTGAGTCTACGAGCAACCATAGCAGCTCAAAAAGTCCATGCCGATGATGAGAGTTTGATTGTCAGCTACAAGGAAACGCCATTTGAAGGCTAGTCTGAGGACTGGTTCAGGTCAACCACGATGGTACCGTATGTCGCGATTCATGTTCTGTTGGCCACGATCAATTCATACTCGTTTCTGATCGAGTGTGCGCGTAATCTGCTCTGTCAGTACATATATATACATAAATAAATAAATAAATAAATGTAATATATTCAGTTTAAATAATTACAGAATCATTCTATAATTAATGAATAAATTAGTATAATAAAGAAAAAAATTATTATAAAGAATATATATAAATAATTTAAAGTTTTAATAAATAAAATTAGGGGTATTAATAGAATAATTTCAACATCGAAGATTATAAATGTTAATGAAATTAAATAAAATGGGAGTGAAAAAGGTAAATTTATTTTTGTAATTGGATTAAATCCACATTCATATGGAAGATTTTTTTCAAAATTTATTTTTTTAATTATAGATAAAAATTTATTTAAAAGTAAGATAATTAAAATAACAATTAAAGTTATTGAGTAAAAAATTATAATGTATAATTAAATATATTAAGTTATCTTAAATTTTTTAATTGGAAATTAATTGTAATAGTTATACTATATATTTAATTTATTTATAAAAGTTAAATAATTTAAATAAATAAAGAATAAATTTTAATTGATTAAAATATAGTAAAATATATAAATAAATAATCAAATTACATCTACAAAATGTCAGTATCAAATTGAGAATTCAAAATTAATATGATGAATTGATGAAAAGTGATTTTTAGATATTCGAATAAAATAATATAAAAGTATTAATGTACCAATAAGAACATGAATTCCATGAAATCCGGTTAATACAATTAATACAATTAATACAAAAAAATGAATTGTAATATTCAAAAATTTGTATTAAATTAAAATAAAACCCTAAATGCATATGCATATATCGGCGGGATACAGAACCGTCTTCGTGCGCCGCTTTCACGGTCAGCTGTTTCCGGGATTCCACGTGCACGAAGGATACTTCTTTATGCGGTCTTGAAACGTCGCTTGGTTGTAACAGAGGCCTGACAGCTGCAGTCTTTCTCTCGAATATAAGTTACGACGACCCTTGCTTCGTCGTCGTGAAGGGCGGCCATTGCCGAAAATTGTATGCGCCCGCAGTTGGATAATTTGTTCGTTTAACTCGTTATAGCAGGCGACCTATGGTTCGCTTGCTCTAGCGTTTTGTATTCGTTCCCGTGGTTCGCTTGCCGCCATCATTCGGGATGTGCCTGGTCGAGTCTCATAGATCCAATCCGCCAACCCCGTCAGGGCTTCCGGATTAGATTCCGTCGCGGCGACTAGTATTAAGTATGCGTCTGCCTGCAGGTGGTTCTTCCAAAGCGCCAGGACGAACTGGTCTGGGATGTGCTAGTTTCTTCAGGTCGCGGTAGAACTGCGACGGCATTCGGTATCAGATTTCCTCGCTCTCGAGCATTTTTCTCATCTTCGTACCGTCGGAATCGGCCAATCTCTTAATCAGCTCGCTTTTAATGCGTTCGTAGCGTTCCATCTCAGGCTGATCAACCACTATATCTCCCATTTGAGCTAGGATTGCTTCATCTAGCTTCGCGATAGTAGCAAGATATTTCAACTCGTCTCTCGGGTTACGCGCAAACTTAAGGTACGTTTCAAACGTTACGGACTACAGGGCGATCCTATGCGGCTAAAAGTCTAGGTAGTTGATTAGGATTTTCTCAAGAGGTTCTCAAAGTTTTCTGGATCAATATATTTGATACGTACGATTTGTGCAAATTTACTGATTTGATTTAATTTGTCAGAATTTTCTATCTCGTTTGTAACGTGACAGATTTGCGTACCAGTGTTGAATAAATATATTAATGCGGGCTTTCTTTCAATGTCCTGGCTCGAAGTCGGAATTTGACCTTGTTCTGTCTGTGGTGTTCTGGAGTGGATATATAATCTCGTGTAGAGTTTGTGCATTGTTAGTGACGTTGTACTGATACTTTGCAAGGAATGGGATTCGGAATATTCCATCTTCGATTAGGCGAAAGTTGTTAGAGATTACGTGGAATTGATAGTTTTTCTTGGGAATGATCAGGTTGCAAATCTTATCGCTGTTGTGTTTGTCATCGCTCATTCGGAAACTCTTTAGGTTAGTAGAGGTATTGTCGTTTAGTGGAAGCTCTCCTTTTATGAGGTGTATTCCTACTCCGGCAACGATAAAGAATGTCGCTACTCTTCATCATTTCGTTACGATATAATTACCAGTAATCTTTCAGTGGTGGTGCGGTAGATTTTAGATATGTTCCTTTATTGGGTTTCTTTATTGGTTGGTTCACTTACATGCGATCTTTCCATGCCGGATGAATGGAAAATTTCGAGAGTAACAGCTCTCGCTCGAGTGTCCGATCCGTGACACTCGGAACATATTTTCGCTCGTCCATTCGGAGGCTGGTTATTTATCGAATCTTCTTTGAGCTTCGTTTGGTTTACGTGATGCCAGTGTTATCGCTGGTCCGCGTGCTCCTTCTTTTCCTCTGATATATAGCTCCATTTCCGATGCGAGGTTCTGGGCTTTGACCAGTGTATCTGGCTGACTTGGGATATCTTATTGTCCGATGTCTTCTTTTGGGTTCATGATGTATGCTTTTATTGCGTCGACTGTTTCTTGTTTTCTAACGATTCTTCTGCTTCCAGCTTTTGATTGTTTGTTTGGAATGGCATAAATTAGTTCGTTTAATTACTGTCTGAAGCGCATATTTTATGATTTTACGCCTTCCGTGCTTCCTTTTCTAATCGTTCTAAGTTTGTCGCGGCAACTGGTCGCTGTATTTGGGATTGAAACGCTTTGCCTTTGTGCAGTGTATAAATCTTTGTGGTTTTCCATTTTAACGAAGCAGGTTCCTCTTTTCTCATTTTCAGTTATTTTCTTGACAAGAATTAATTTTAGAAGCAATGGTTTTTGGTAGCATTGGCTTCTGCCGTACATGACATTCTTCATAAAGTCGTTTACACCAACGACGTCTCATCCTCGCAAGGTTTCCACTTATTCGTTGAAAACTTTTGCTGGTAATTCGCCTGGGTTTTCCGTGGAGCTCCTTCGTGCTTGACGGGAAGGTCCAGCTGTAGGTTACCGGCACAACTTTTGCTCATATAACCGGCTCTTCTTTCGAGTCATCGGAGAATGTTTCTGTTCCTTCAGTGAGCATGGTTGGGTGCAGAGCTTTACTGAACTCGTCTGTCTCTTGTCGTCAGTCCAATACTTGTTGCAACACATTCGAGTCGGCTGAGGGTGTATAGTCGTTGGTCGAGTCATTGTGATGTCGTCAGAAGATTCGGGATCGAAACTAGGTCTTCGATTTCTATGGCTTATGAAAGCCAGTTTGGTACATTACCTAGAATACTCGTGTCTTCAACTGGGATGATCGTAGTCCTTCGGTTGCTGAACGTCCGAAGAGTTGGTTGGAAGTTTACCCGTTGAGGATGATGAGTATCCTGGGAGGGATGGCCAAATTTGTCACGTCGAAGACGCGAGAAGCTTTCTGCAAACTTAAGTACTCAATTCGGTGGTGCAAACCGTATCCATTCCTTGTGCACAGCACGTCGAAAATGTAACATCATAATTTTTAAATACAATGTTTCAGTTTGAAGAAAATCAATTTAAAATGTTCCGTCCACTTCATTCTCGTTATCTTCCAAGTGCACGCGTACATGACAGAACCTCGTAGCCACTGTTTCGAAAGTGAAGCTATGATTAATTTTATATATCTGAATGTATGTATGCAAATACAACTTGCTTTTACGCCAATTCATATTTCTTTAAGTATTCTATTCTTTATTGAAGATCAAAAACAAATAAGAAAGCCAGTTATATGCCAGCCAATGCTCATACCGCGCAAACAAAGATACCACGCGTAGGACTTTTCGGCGAGTGTGTCAAATTATACAGTAACATTTAATAACAAAAGTGATAAATAGTGTTATCCTCACTATGAAAACAGTCAAGAAAATAAAAGAAGACAACGGAAATGGTGACCAAAGCAACGAATCGGACCCCTCCATAAGCGAAAATGAAAATACCAACCAAAAGAAAGATTCTACTATCAAAATCAACCACGGACCTTCTTAGTTTCACAGCCCTGGCGTTCCGAAAGACGCGGAGACTCGACTCTCCGCCAAATCTAACGAACAGGAACAAAAGGAAAGAAAGTAGAAAGTAAAAGCAAAGAAGAGAACACAAATAAGAGGCGAAAGACACGAAATCACGAACCCAGCGGAAGGCTTCCCATTAGCAGCAACAAATGGAAACCTTGTCTAGAAGATTTCATAAACAATGTCATGTACTTAAGAAACCTATGCTACCATAACCATTACTTCAAAAATTTATATTTTAACAGAAAATAAAAGGCAAAACCTTGCAATACCAAATAACAGTAACCAATTGCCTCGATAATCTTAGAACGACCAGACAAGGAAACACGGAAAGCAAAATCATAGAGTATGCTCTTCAGGCAACAAATAAATGAACTAATTTATGCCATTCCAAGCAAATATTCAAAACCTGTAAGCGGAAGAAGAAAGAGAGAAAAGCGATGCAATAAAAACGTACGTCATGAACCTCAAAGAAGACATCGGACAATAAGTTGTTCCAAGTCAACCAGATACACTGATCAAGGCGCAGAACCTCGCATCGCAAATGGAGCTACATATCAGAAACAAGCCAAGAGCACAGAGACCAGCCATAACACTGGCAACGCGCAAACTGAACGAAGGCGAAAGAAAATTTGAATATATAATCACTTTCCGAATGGACGAGCGAAACTAGTATGTTCCAAGTGTTTACAGAACGGACACTCAACCGAGAGCTGTTATTTTCGAAATTTGCGATTCACCCGCCATGGGAAGGTCCCACCTCGAATGACCCAAACGATAGGGGAACCAGGACGTAACATATCTAGAGTCAACTGCACCACCAACGAAATGTTATTGCCAATTATACTGTAACGTTAAGATGAAGAGGCCACATTCCTCATCGTTACCGAAGTAAGAATATACCTCATAAAAGGAAAGAGCCCCACCAAACGATAAAACCTCTTACCCACAGAGTTTCTTAATGGGCAGTGATAAACCCACCGGCGATAAAATTTGCAATTTGACCATGCCCAAGAAAAACTATCAGTAGTCTCTAACAACTTTCGCCTAATCGAAGATGGAATACTCTGAATTCTATTCTTTACAAAGTATCGGTACAGCGTCGCTAACAACGCACAAGCTCTACACGAGATTATATTATCATTTCAGAAGTCCAGACAGGATCTAGTCAAACTCCGACTTCGATCCGATACATTAAAGAAAAATTTCGTGAAGGAGGTGAACGTGATAGCGCTACAGAGACCTCGATTGCCGCAAATTAAGAGTGTTTGCGCAATGGAAAGAGCGAGCGAGCAAATACACGCGTCGAATGCCGCCGACAGGGTTGACGCAGTGCAAGGACACCGCATACCGCCGTTATGACCGCATAGGGTCGTGCTAAGTCGTAAGTCATATTAGAAACGTACCTTGAGTTCACATGTATCGCGAGTGACGAGTTGGGGTATCCAGTGTCGGGAAACTGGATGAAGCAATCCTGGCTCAAATGGAGAATATATTGGTCGATCAGCCGGAGATGGAACGCTACAAACGTATTAAAAGCGAGCTGGTTAAACGACTAGCCGATTCCGACGATACAAAAATGAGAAAATTGCTCGAGGGCGAGGAAATCGGAGACCGGAGACCTGAAGAAACTGGCTACCGCCTATAGTCTCAGACGAGTCCGTTCTGATACGAGTCCACCTGCCGGCAGACGTGCAGTTAACCCTAGCTGCCGCGACGGATTCCAAGCCGAAATCCGTGACAGAGCTGGCGGACAGGATGCATGAGACTCGAACGGGCACATCCCGAATTGCAGCGGTAAGCGAGCCACGGGAACGAATACAAAACGTTAGAGCAGGCGAACCATGGGTGGGGTACAACAATGCGTTGAACGAACAAATTATTCAATTGCGGGCGTAAATAAGCACGCGGAGTTTCGAGAATGGCCGTCCTCCACGACGAAGAAGCAGTAGTCGTCGTAGATCATATTTGAGAGAGAGACTGCAGCAGCCCCGCCTCTGCTACTACCACGTAACGTTTCAAGAACGTGCAATGAAGTCCCCGTACATCTGGAATCATCGAAACAGCTGACCGTGAAAGGAGCGCATGAAGACGGTTCTGTATCCAGCCCATATTCGTCACGGACAAGAGTTCGAGAACTCCCTTCCTTGTGGACACAGCCGCCGATATGTGTGCGCACTGACAGAGCTGATTACGCAGACCCGCGATCAGAAACGAGTAGGAACTGATCGCGGCGAACGGGAAGCAAAGAGCGACATACGGTACCATCGTGATTAACCTGAAGCTGAGCCTCAGACTAGCCTTCAAATGGCGTTTTGTAGTAGCTGACAATCATTCACCCACCGTTGGATTGGACTTTTTCAGCTACTCGTGGACTCGCGGGACAACCCAATTGTCATCAATAGGATACGCGGCCAAGGCCCACTTACCATCGATAAAGACAATAATCGGCGAATAAACCTACTATCAACTCGTGGCGGAATTCTCGGGTCTAACCCGGCCGTCCGTTTTCCGAAGAAGTACAGGACGGCACGGTGTGCAACACCACATGAAGACGACGCCAGGATCCCTCCTCATGAGCAAGCCTTGACGACGCCTCGCCCCCGACCAGTTCAAACAGATGAAGATGGAATTGAAGATGATGATAGAGCAAGGAGTGATTAGACCGTCGAACAGCCTATTGCCATCACCGTTGCACGTCGTCCCCAAAAAAGACAGAGGTCTACAATCTGTGGCGACTATCGAGCGCTGAACGCCCATAACATATCCGAGAGGTATTCGTCACCGCACATCGAAGATTTCGTACAGCAACTACATGATAAGCGCATCCTCTCGAAAATCGATCTTGTTCGCGTGTATCATCAGATTCCGGTGGCGCCCGAGGACGTCGAAGAACAGCGATCGCGACGCCGTTCAGTTTGTTCAATACAATTCAAATAACGTTCGGATTTTAAAATGTGGCACAAACGTATCAAAGGTTCGTCGATGATTTTGCATACACAACTGAATTATTAACTTGTATTATATTTACTAAATTTAGTTTTCTAGTTTATTATCCAAATTCTAGCTAACTGTAAATTTCAATGTTTATAATAAATAATTAATACTAAAAAGTAACGCTCTTGAATCATTTAGTCTCGTGCAAAAGAATTACTATAACTTATTACGATTCGAATAGTCAATCAATAGAGTTCAGTGTAACGAAAAAGTACTCCGTCCACAGCAATCCTGAGCGCTAGCGGCGCGCCGTCCGTACGGACCGCATAGGCCGCGAGTATTCAACACTCTAAGAGATAAGGGCAGTTCCACTTGGATTCAGTTTCATACAGATAAGTTCTATTTGTGTAGTGGACAAGTACGTTTAGTCACGCCAGAATCCTGTATCGCATCACATTCGTTATTACGTTTACCGTTGTTTCGTTATCAAACCTAAGTTCGTTGTCATCGGCATATCGATTGTCCGATCGCCGCTCTTACTTGTTAACTTGTTGTCGATTTAAAAGGCACTGTAAAATGTAAACAAAGTAGAGAATTTTCAAATGTGTTGACTTGTGAAGTATGTTATAAAAAGATTCACGTTAAAAGAATTTTGCAAATTCTGTGATATGGTAAAATACCAACCAGATTTAATTTTGTGTAGAAAACAACCGGCAGTTGGTAAGATTTATACTTGTACTAGGTTAAATTGCAATTCTGAATTTTAGGTTAAGTTTGCTTTATTAGTTTTAAGAATACTATTTTTTTTATAAAATTCTTACTTAAAGAGAAAAGAAATTATTTTATTATTGTTATATTTAAGTAAATATTTGATAATATATATATATATATATATACTTCTGGTATATATATATATATATAAGTAAATATATATATATATATATATACTTCTGGTGAAAATATATTATAGTTAACATTTGTAATAATCATATATTTATTGAAAATATAACAATAATAAAATAATTTCTTTTGTCTTTAAGTAAGAATTATATATATATATATATAGGGATATTGTTACATAAACAACAAACTTACTTAATAAATAATTAATCTGTTTGTACCTTCATTGTTAATTGATTATATAATAACAATTTTTCAATATATACGTTTGTCAATAGTATATGTGTCAAAATTCTTGTATAAATATGTCGGAGATGGAAAGACCTGGAACTTGGGGAAAACTCCTAATACTGTAATTTGGATTCTACCATAACCGTAGTTAAGCAATCACCTTATCGTCCTTCATCCCGATTGTAATTGTCTAAAATCTATGAGAATGAGCTTGGGTTCGAGGTGACAACCAGTCACCGAACGTAGCCGCGGTCAAGGGACGAACGTTTTATCTAACAAAGTTATGGAAAAAGTCTATAGCCCTCCATAGAAAGGAATAGTTGTAGCGGCACTCGACAGTAAACATTCTAACGGTTTCTGTCCCGTGGCCCGTCATACGCAGACCCTATTCTTTGGATAGGTTGACTGCCGGTTGTCGAGACATATTCGCAAAATATCTTCAGCCAGCCTGATGACCTGTTATAAATCTTAAGCCTTAATTAACGAAAATAGGCAAACAGTTTTTTCCGCGAATGACACTTCCGGAGACTGACCAATTAACAATAACGGCAATTTCCCTCACTCTCCGAACGAAGACTTTTCTCCACGAATATAAAAGACCTGGTACCGCGAGAGAAGAGTTCAGTTTTTCCTAGACAGCGTCACTGTGACGGAGAGAGGATTTCGAGTACGATCTCATCAACTGAGGTATCATTTAGACAGAGTACTTACTCCATGTGCTAACTGTGAGTACAACCTAGACGTTGCCGACGAGTAAAGAGTAAACAGTCCCGTTGACCGCGGATTCGTTATCGAATCTCAGACCATTGTCATTAGCGTCGCGAGTGTCTAACCGCCGCAGTTATTTGTCAAATCTATCGTCTCCATACTTGTGCCAATAAACTCTGTATGGTACCATAATAATGGCTAATACCGATGAAGATTCATTGAACGCCCACACCTCCAATCCTACCGTGAACCCGACAGATATATATATATCTGTATAGAATTTTTTACCTTAACTTCTATAAAATTAGCCTTTTATTTACATTGTACTCCTTTTACATAGAAATTTAAGAAATGAAGAAGTAAAATTAAAATTATTGGATAAATTTTTATGATGAAAATTATTGTTGAACCGTTATTGAACTTTTTATGATGCAAATCGAATTTTTTATTTACAGCAATGGAGAGGATATACGACAGATATGACTGTACATGCCCAATTTGTGATTCTTATGTAAGAGCTTGTACTCTGGCTTGGATTTGCGAGGAATGCAATCAAGCCACATCTTATCAAGCTCAAGCATCTTATCAAGCTCAAGGACCTTGTCAAGCTCAAGGATCTTGTCAAGCTCAAGGACCTCGTCAAGCTCAAGGACCTCGTCAAGCTCAAGGACCTCGTCAAGCTCAAGGACCTCGTCAAGCTCAAGGACCTCGTCAAGCTCAAGGACCTCGTCAAGCTCAAGAACCTCGTCAAGCTCAAGAACCTCGTCAAGCTCAAGAACCTCGTCAAGCTCAAGAACCTCGTCAAGCTCAAGAACCTCGTCAAGCTCAGGAACCTCGTCAAGCTCAAGAACCTCGTCAAGCTCAAGAACCTCGTCAAGCTCAAGAACCTCGTCAAGCTCAAGAACCTCGTCAAGCTCAGGAACCTCGTCAAGCTCAAGAACCTCGTCAAGCTCAGGAACCTCGTCAAGCTCAGGAACCTCGTCAAGCTCAAGAACCTAGTCAAGCTCAAGAACCTCGTCAAGCTCAAGAACCTCGTCAAGCTCAAGAACCTCGTCAAGCTCAAGAACCTCGTCAAGCTCAAGAACCTCGTCAAGCTCAAGAACCTCGTCAAGCTCAAGGACCTCGTCAAGCTCAAGGACCTCGTCAAGCTCAAGGACCTCGTCAAGCTCAAGGACCTTGTCAAGCTCAAGGATCTTGTCAAGCTCAAGGACCTTTTCAAGCTCAAGGACCTTTTCAAGCTCAAGGACCTTTTCAAACTCAAGGATCTTTTCAAGCTCAAGGATCTTTTCAAGCTCAAGGATTTTATCAAGCCACATATGTTGTATGTGATGGAACCGATGTATCTGATGCCTATTTTTGCAGAAGATATACAATCCAAGAGCAGTATCAAGTAAGTTTTTAAAAGAGTAATTTAATGTGTTCTTAATATATTACGTTCTTTATTTTTTAATATAAAATTATGAAATTTGATTTATTAACCCTTTGCGGATGGGACGGTTCAAAGCCAACCGTAAAATAACACACATATGAGTCTTTTGATTCAATCAGTTGTTTTCGCCGAATATATATGAGTTTTTCGCTCATAGTGACGCGTTTACATGGGCCACATATAAGAGTCGTTCGGCTCTATCAGTTGTTTTCGCCAAACGCATATACGAGTTTCTTGGCCAAATTGATGGCTAACGCAGAACGCATATATGCGGCTGTTGTCCGCAAAGGGTTAAATAGCCTGATTGTTAACAATTGTGATTTATATCTTTGTTATTTATCATTTTATGTCATACTTCAAAGCTGGTTTACAATATTACTTAATTTTTTATATATTCCTATAAGAAAAGCTGAATAGTAAAAGATTTAAAGAAAGACAAAAATTAAAAATTGATTACGATTAAATGGATTGATTAAATGAATGTTTTTAATGTATCTATTTTATATATTCTGTATATAATACTTTACCTACATTGTTATAATGAAAATAAAGTAAAAGTAGGGAATGAAGAAACTTTAAAAATCTTATATTCTAATGGAGATGATTTTAAAGAAATACATTGATAAAAATAAAATTTCTTCGCATATAAACTTTATTATTTAGAACTGCAATTTCATTTGAATACAATATATGTATATCAATTATTATAACTATTTATAAATTTATTTGTAAATATCATGAGCTTTGTAAGAGTCTTTAAACAGAAGTATCTTATTTTGTCACCTATATTACAAAAGTAGTTAGTTTTTGTCATTGCATTTTTGTCCAGGTTTACCTTTCTTTCTTGTGTTTCTTTCCTTTTTCTCTGAACTTCGTATTGTCCCAAGATTCCCAACAAAAGGAATTCAATAGTATTGTTCACGACTTTTCAGACGAGTGGGAAACATCTAAATAACTTTTTTGAAGAAAAATTTATAAATTTAATGCTTCAATCTTTTAAAAGTATAGTTTATTTCTCTGATCCCATGTGGGCTGGAATTACAATAAATAAAGTAATGTTTCAATCCGAAATGGACATTGATCAACCTGATTGATATAATTATAATAAACGTATAGTTCATTTCTCATATTTTGTAATTTATACAATTTTTAATAAAAGCAATTTGTTAATATTATATGCATATTTTTTAGCAAGCAGAGGGAGATTGTGAGAAAGGGAGAGATAGAGAAAGAAAGGGAGAAATATTTACATAATTTTCTTGTTTATGTATTTAAGAGATACTTCAATTTACAACTTTCATTTTAAATAGTTTGCTGGATTTACATCTAAATCTTGTTTAAAGCACGTTATCAATTCTTTTTCTATGACAATGTCAATCGAACAGAGACGGTGCAGCACTACTATACTAAGTATTATGTACTCCAGCAATAAAAGTACCATATAGAGTGCTACATTTTAATTCATGTAGATAAGTATTTTCATAAAAAAGATATGAAAATATATCTAAATAAAATCAAAAGTTGTAGACAGTTACGGCATATCAAGGAAGACAGAATGTGCTGACATTTATATATATATATATATATATGACTTATAATGTGTTATAATAGATTAAGATTTGAAATTTGGTTTGTTGCAGCAATGTTCATAGATGGTCCATAGATTGTAAACCTTGGGAGTGGAGAGACTGATCTATACTATGAAAGAAAAAAATATGGGTTCAATAGAAGATAAGGACTGGTACCAACAATTTTTAACATGTATAAAATGTTTTTAATAATTGCAAATAAACAACTGTTTTTATAAAATTGTAATAATTTCTATTTTTTAATTTAAAAACTCAATTTCAAATTGGCGATCATAGAATCCTTTTGTTACAGAATGTGTGTACGAATTAACATTTTTGTAAGTTATAAAGAAACTTAAAATGGAGAAATAAATTGTAATCGTGCATAGAGAAGCGTTGTACTTTTTCTTTTACATAAATATTATCTTGCATAACATAATACCGTGTTTTGAAAAATGAATACCAACACTCTTTGACAATTTCGAAAATCTTTATTTTAATTACATATTTAGTCCATAATTTAATTTATAAGATTAGATTTGTAGTAGAATTGTCACTCCACCAAGAATCCACTTACTACCTCTCTCTCCTTAGTTCTTAATTTGAACGTGCACACGTGAGTAGGACGCGATCGTGTTTTATACACAGGACAATTCATACGTATTCTTTAAATCTCATTTGTCCAGTATAATCGCCCTAATATACATTATTGGTAATAATGGAAACAATTCCTTAAATCGAGAGTCTATGATACATCCTGTTTGAACGACTCATCGTGCACCATACATGTACAATCCGTTTATATATGTGCCCCCTCTTGGTGCTGATCTGTAAAGTTTTTGTGAAAAATCTATTATTACTCTGGAATAAAATTTATACAAATTGTAACTGAATTTTGTTAATGATGAAAACTAGTGAGTTTATTTAAATGTATGTACTCGAAATAAAATATTAAAAATATTTAAAAATACAGTTAATATATCTTTCTTTATTAATAATTTAAAATATTTGCATATACACATGTATACATATATATATGTCGGGTTCACATTATGATTAGGGTTAGGGGCGTGTAACGAATCTTCATTTGGATTAGACATTGTTGTTATGCAATAAGGAAGATATTTACTAGTTCAAATATGATTATTACAGAATTTGACAAGTAACCGTGGTAATTAGATACTCGAGAAGCTAATCACAATAATCCTAGGATGATCAATAACGAATCCGGTTCACTAATCATAATGTGAAACCGACATATATCCAATATATAATACGTATATATATATATATATGTAAATTTGCTCTTTTAACAACGATTAACATAGTAATAGAGAAATTTGTTTAATTGCTATTTGTGCTTAGTTACGCTCTAAATTATTTAATTATTTATTATTAATCCTTGCGTCTCAAATTTTCTACGTTCTGCAAGTAATGCGTGATAATAACAAAGTGCAAATAATATTGCTTTGAATTTAGTTTCCTTGCTGCAGGATTCAAAAGTTTCATGGGTAAAGTTATCCAACGCCTTATGAATATTCGCTTGAATTGCAGATGGTGGTTCGTTCGTGATCTTTATGGCTGATTCTAGTATACCCTGTGTACAATTTAACGAACCTTACATTTTACGTTACATTTTACCATACGTATTTGATATGTACTTGTACTAATTCAAGAATAATAAGAGAAGTCTTATCATTAATCTTATTTGTGTTTGATATAAAAAATAGAATATTTAAGGAAACATTGGTATGTGCAAAAATGAGATTGATATAATGCGAGGTAATAGTCGTGTTATAGCAAAACATATCTTTTTCTCGATGCTTAGATTATAGATTCTTAAAGATTGATTGTTAAGAAAAATAAAATAGATTGGGAAAAGAAAAAAAAGCCAACACCACACGGAGTTCCCAGGCGGTCACCCATCCAAGTACTATCCGTGCCCGGCGCTGCTTAACTTTCGTGATCGGACGAGAACGAGTGCACTCAGCGCGGTATGAGCGTTGGCTGAAGTAAGTGATTTTTTTATTTTTATTTGATGGTCAAAGAAATAGAATATTTAAAGAAACTAGTGTGTGCGAAAATCATTAATCTTTTTATTAGAGTTTATAAACTTCTATAAAGTGAAAGATTTACTTTTCAAATAAAAAATAAATTGAAATTGTATTATTACCTTGAAAAATCGCTTATGTTATAATAATCATCCAAAGTGATATGTAGCGGCATTCGACAGCAAAGAACTTTCCAACGGTTTCATCGGTACATAGTATACCACATAGACTGTTTACGAGAGACCGACAAAACATAAGCAAGGTCACGACGAAGGCTAAGCGTCGACAGGTCTAATGAGCCATCGATATTCCTACGGTCCTTTCGCCAAACACTCGAAAGAAGGAGTGCGTGACCACGGTCGCGAAAGTCTAACGAACGCGTGCGTAGTGGGGATATTGAGAGGTGATAAAAAGAAACGAAATGGATTGAGAGATGAGTGGTGACCAAGAAGCGTGATTGCAGTCGAAATCGAGAAACGTGAGTAAATTATTATCCGCTCAAGTCGCGAGTCGTGACTTGTAACAAAGTCGTTGAGCGAGAATATATTTACTGTTAAACAAAACGCCGAGTATTTCTTTAGCACTTTACACGTACTACCAACACCTTATATATACAAAATAAGAGAAGGAAACGAATAGTAATCATTAAATAGTAAAGAATTACTGATATAAAGCATATTTCGTTTCAATATTAAAAAGTTTTGATTATTATAAGAAGAGACCAATAAAGTATTTACAAACTTAAAGTTTTATAGAAAAATTGAACTTAAAAATAGATTTAATAAATCGAATACATTGGAAATATTATTGTGAATTATTATATATACCTTCGACTAATTCCGTTTTCAAATATTCTACTAAATATGTCTTGCATAGTCTTCTATCCCAATCATCTGTTATGTGACCTCCATACATTATTTCTCCAAATAAGTAACGAAAATCCTCCCAAGGTACTTTGATACTATTTTCCAAGTAATTAAATAATACAGATACGCTGATTGTTAGATCACCGAAGTTGAATGGGTAGGACTGACCCAAAAAAAAAAAAATTTTTTTGAACATATATATATGTGTAAATTTAGTATATAATTTACAAGCTTGTTATAATTTTATAAATTTGTTTAAACATATTTTGAATGAGAATAAACCACATTTTACTAAACAGAAAATTATTCTACGGAAAGCGTTGTTTGAAAAAATTACAGAAAATCATTGCTGATACCGTATCTAATTATATTAATAATTACTTATCTCTGAACGTTATACATAAATTTCATATATACATATATATATATGTCGGAGATGAAAGAACACCGGAACCTTCCCTTCGGAATTTCGGGAAGACCCCTAGTACTGTAATTTAGATTTCACCATAGCCGTATTAAGAAACTGTTGTCATTCGATCCGACTGTACTTATTTGAGATTTATGATAGTGAGCGTCTTTAGTTAGTGAAGAATCTTTTTTGGAGATATTTTTTATTTTGTTTGTCCAGTATTGATTTATAGAGTTTGCGAATTCTTGTTTTAGTTGTGATTTTATTTTGTATAACAGGTACTTTAGGAATTCTATGTCTTCTCTTTTGTCGTAAGAGTAGTTGTATGTTAGGTTGTTTAATTTGGATAGTATATAGCTTTTATCTCGTTGTAGTTTTTTTATTTTATAGTTTACATAGGGCTCGCAGGAATCTTTTTCTTTAGCGTCGGTACGGATTCTTGTAGGACGATTTGTATATGTTTTTCTATTTCGTCTATGAACGAGTCGATTTGTCTGTCTGTTAGGTTGACATTGTTATAGATTTTTATGTCGCAGTTCTGTTCGAGTAAGGTTTGGAACTTTTTCCAGTCTGTCTTTTTGTAGTTGTGTGTGCCAAAATGAAAATGATATAATATATGGTAATGGTCGCATGATACTAAAACATTGTAATTTCTTCAAGCTTAGAATAAAGATTATTAAAAATTGATTGTTAAGGAAGCCGAATTGATTTTTTGGGATTACCTTATTTTTTGTGCAAAGGGAGACTAGGGGTTTATTTATGACTATTTCGAATATTTTGCTTA
The DNA here is from genome assembly GCF_024516045.1 of Bombus affinis. Taxonomy (NCBI): domain Eukaryota; kingdom Metazoa; phylum Arthropoda; class Insecta; order Hymenoptera; family Apidae; genus Bombus; species Bombus affinis. The sequence goes on along the minus strand of NC_066360.1, from coordinate 5,617,983 downwards.
TATTGGGTAGGAGACTTATATATCGCAGGTCTTTATTTTTTTTCTTTTGTGATGTTAATATTAATAAACTGTTAATAAAATAATACAGTTAATACTATTAAAGAGCACTTTGTAATATCATTTTATTTTGTTGGGTAAGTGTTTGAGCAAAATGTTCGGGATGTCGTCGAAACCGGATGATTTTTAATTGTTTAATTTAGAGAAAATGATTTTTAGTCGGTTATAATTTGGAAAGTAGTTTATTTCTGTGTCTGGTTGCTTGGGTTTGTCCGAGGTGTTTTCATTAGAAAATATGAAGGTTGTCTTATTTAGCGATATGTCTCGCTCTATTTATTTTTCAGTTTGTTTGTTTCGGCAATGATAATTCTGTTTAATTGTTCTCGACCCATGTGTTCGTGTGTGTGTATGTTTTGGAAAAGTGAGTGTCGATAACATATAATTTTTCCGTTGTTTTACATGTCATAAAATAACCAGACTTCATGTTTTTATTGGTGTTCTGTATCGCTATACCTGCATCTTGGAGGAGGGCAGCTTTCTCTGGAGCCAGTTTAAAAGAAGAGATAAAGTTTGGTTCTTTTAACCTAAAAATTTGATCTGTCTGTCTTTTTAGATATATTTTTTTCTTTTGGTCGCCTATCTTCTTTTTCATCGTAAAAATAGTTGTATTTTCGGTTGTTTATTTTGGATAGTACGTAGCTTTTTTTCTCGTTGTAGCTCGCTTTCGCAGTCAAGGCGTTATTTTGGAAGGGCACTCCAATAGCTAAAACGATTCCCTTCAACATTCATCTAATTTCCTATGCTATGAGTTTCTTGTAAGGGTAATTGACGGATTTTAACGATCCGAACGGTCGAGCGCCACCCTAACACAATGACATCGAAGCCTCGCATTCATCCATGTATCGTTCACGCTCTTCCCGCCAAGGATCCCACGCATTTGGGGCGCCTTCATGTAGTAAACGCCATCTTGCGGGCTAATATGCCGTTTGACGATTATGTTGAAAACCAATCCGCTTGCGAATTTGGGGGGGAGGGGGGTCGTCTGTTTTCATCCTTTTGGAGTGTATCTCGATACGTGTTGGGCTCGCTCGGGTCTAACAACGGCATCGGCAGTCTCGTTCGAGTAGTTCAACCGTGAACACGTAGGAGGCAATCAGCTCCCGTGCCTTCGAATCGCTAATCGTGGAGTAACGAACCGTTTCAATCTCTCAGCGCTGTTCCAGCGCTCCTGCAGGCGAAATATTTCCATCAGGCGTGACGATCAGTGGACAGTCCTGTACGAAGTCTTCAGTTTTGAATGATATCTCCAAGCATACGTGAAGTTAAGTATCATTTTAGTGATCGAATAATTAGTAAACCGTCTCATGCGGGTCTTTCAAATGAGAGCGACATCGAGACGCGTTCGCGGACGAGTGTATCGTTAATCATTCGTATCGTCGTACGATAATTCAGTCGCATTCGTTCAGTCGTACATCGCGTCGCGGCATTCGCTTCAGTTGCTTCGTATAGCTTAATCGTCCGCAATAAGCATTAGTAAATTTCGTTTTAATCGTCGAAGACAATTCCAAATTTTCTCATCGATTGTTCTTCGATATTTTGTTTTCGACTTTGTCAATTGTTCTTCGCGCATCGAGTCATTACTCTCCCTCGTAAATCTGTTATGCAAGATTAACTCGACGGGGAACAAGTTACAGAGCGCGGTATCGTCGATGTCAGACACACGCGCACGTTAGACGTATCGTTATTTCTTTAACCGGTTGAGTACCAAGCAGCGCGATCGCGCTGTTTAGATTTTGTGTCGAAAAGTCCCAGTACATTTGAACGCCACGGACGACTGACTTAACCTTGTCACTACTGGTGTGAGAGACTGTAAAATTAATTCAAAATAGTATTCTACAGAGCCTGATGGAACCGACGAGTTAGATATTTATATAATTAAAGGTTATTTCTGTTTCTGATTTTTCTTTGTGAATATGTTAACTTTTCTTGAGCAGCGCTCGGTCAAATTTATCGGAAAAAATATTTGAAATAGTATTTTAAGTAGTTGTTGGTCTATCGGTACGAAAAGAATAATTTAAATATGTAGTAAAAAATAAACTACCTTTATTTTCATAATGTGGTATATAAAATAAAGTATCCTATCTTTATACTGTAGATAGCGTTTAAAATGTTTCTTAACAATGAAAGTTGATTAAGCGGAAGGTTAATACAAGGGCGCAAGAATCCAACATATTTACAAGTTAAATTCATGTTCTTTTTAACTCTGCTGTGGTCTCCGGGTCTCTTTGTTCTTACTGCTTTTTTTCTCTAAGAATTTCTGTATTCTTTGGACGCATAGAGCAAAATGTTATCCGACTGTTGGAGCCGATACATTTGAGAAAAATACGTGCGATCATAGAAAATTTAGGGAACGCACTAAGACGGTAATATGACCCGCGTAGGAAAGCTGCAAAAGAAATAGCAGCGAGTGTTATGAATACATCGGAACATTTCAAAGAGAAAATAAGAGTTCGTAAAAATTTTACTAATGCCAAAATTTTGTTTGCTAGAATAGAATGTACTGGTTCTTTGCAATGAAAGTGTAGAGGACTGGTAAATAGAATGTTTGACCGTGAGATTTACTGGATGTTATTGCTTGTTGTCGTAACCGTCGAATATATTTAAAAATGATAAATACATATACAGATTATATTCGCTGAGTCGCTCGTACACAGTATAAATCGCAAAGTAAAATTACTAATTAATACTCAGTAAATGCTCGCTAGATAATCGTCGATAACTCGGTAGATAACTCGGTAGATAACTTGTGATAACACTTAGATAGCTCGTCGATACAAAAAGATACTCGTAGATGCTGATAGATACTAAACTCTTTTCTATTTGGGTTTCTATTGGGTTTCGTACTGGCTGGGAGGGAGTCGGAAAATTCAAATTTGTATTTGTCTTCGTCGACCGTTACACGTATCGGCGACGCTATTTTTGGCCCGAGTATTTTTATTCTTACATTAAATGTGTCCTAACGATCTTGATACTCCGAGGCAAAACAACAACATGATTTGAATTGTTCTTTGTGCTTGTATGGCTACAAAAGTCATTATGAAGGATATGTATATATATAATAGGAAGGATATATATATGTTATATATATATATAACATATTACTACATTTTCTCGGTCCTTTAGTTGGAAAAGATAACTTTCTTCTTCACCGAAGAATTTAGTTCAATGGAAGACCGCAACAGGGTTAAGTATGGGTATTCGCTAGTATCAAGTATTATTCAAAGTTTTCAGCACTTGGATTACTCCTTTGTGGGCAAACACGCAATCCATTTTTTTTTATTTCATTTGTACTTTCCAATTTGTCCAGCCGGACATTTGTTAAATTTTTCTAAATTTATTTGTGGATGGCTATCCCTAGCGGAATACCATCTTCGAGTTTGACTATTTTATTTCTGTAGTGAGGTCCGTGGGGTGTTTTCTTTTTATTCTTCTTTCTATGAAAGATCTGCTCAGCGGCTATCCATATTTATCCGTATTTTGCTTCAGCAGCTAGTTGGTTTGAATATGTTGCCATTTTTTTCTTGTATTTTTTTGAATACCTGCCCATTTCTTCTTTGATCGTTGGTATTTTTGGATCTTTGCATGTATCCTGATTTCTAATATATCATGGGGCGTTCACTACTGTTCTGAGTATCTCTGAGAAGGAACTCTGGTTTATTTACCTTACTCATTACTGCTGTCCCCCACAGTGGTATTCTGTACGTGCAAATTGGTTTTATTATCGTTTTCTAAATTTTTAGTTTATTTTCCATGCTGACTTTCGAGTTTCGACTAGTTAGTCGATACATCTGTCTTTTTTTTATACGTATTTTGTCTATAATTGATTTAGTATGTTGCTTTCATGTAAGTTTTGAGGCCTTAGTATTTAACTTGCTTTGTTTGTGTTATGTCCATGCCAATTAATTGGATATTAGGTGTTTTCCGTTTTCGTATTGTAAATGTAATGTGGTTAAATCGACTAGGGTTTGCCTTTATCTTGCAGTCATTTTTCTATTTTTCTGATACGCTCTGGTAGTAATATGATTGCTGTTTCTGGATTAGAGTGCTTGTGTTACGTCGAAGGTGTCATGCAAAGTTGAAGGTAGGATGATAAAAAATAAAATAGCTGGGTCGTAACACAACTATCAATTTTGCTTTTATTAAACGTGTGGAGGATTAGTCAAGGATAGATAGTGCGAAATAACGAGAGCGAGATATTGCTGTCGCAACCAGTTAAATATATTTCGAATAAGTAAATAAACGTACACTGCGTCGTAAATAGCAACAAATAATCCGAAATAGATACTCGATATAATTTATCGCAGAGATACTCGTTAAGCGCTGTTGACCTCTATCGATATTTACTTGACCTGATACCGTACTATATTCTCTCTCGTCCGCGATCGCGTCTGTTTATTTACACTGGTCGGGGCAGCGTCGGAAAATTCGAATTCGTCCTAACTCGACGGTTGCATGTAGCGGCGACATTGTTTTGCCCGGAGTTTATTTGTTTTTACATTACTTGTATTCTAACGGTCTTGATGACAAGGCAAAACAACAACACGATTTGATTTGTCCTCCAAATCATGTGTCGCTACAAACTTTATTAGGAATTGAACAATCACAATGGAATATACATTATTATTATCATATATGTAGTATCGGGAAAAAAGGATAGGATTAGGATAATTTAGATTTGTAAAATTCCCCTAATACTATTTATTAAGATAAATAAAAATAACAGAGATTAATTGGACAGAGAACGATAAATGTTCAACTTGAACTAAAACACAAAAGTCTTATTCCGTTCAAATCACTCTGGCAACTCTATAACTAACAACTCGATCTCTTTACAACGTTAGCAACTCTACAACTCTACAACTCTAGTCTTCGGCATCTGCACTCGCACGCTCTCGCTTCTCAACTCATACTGCACGCCTTTTGCATTCGTTCTCGCTGGCGTCTCAACTAACACTGCCCTTAGCGTTTCTTTGTCTTTTCTCGTCCCATCGAACGCGTGTCCCGAAACCCCGTGGCCAGAGTCACGCAGGCTCTTTCCACGAAACTATCCACTCGAAAGGACCGACGACACATTGATGTACTTGTCACGTGAAATAAAAAACAGGGGGCTCGAACGAAAAGGAAAAATTAAGGTAACAAAAAAACAAGAGAATTTATTTCTTGTATTCTGAATTTACACTGACTGTGATTTTGTTCTGAGCTCCAGCCGTGACTTTCCAAGACTGAAGCTCTTACAATTTGACTTTCGGTGGCATCTGTTTCTTCTTTGTTTGTCATCCCTCAATATCCCCACTACCCTGTAGGCGTACGTGACCATTGTCACGCTTCTAGAACATTCGGTGGAAGGACCGCTAGATGACTCATTAGGCACTTCGGCGATATACATTGTCGCCAAGGCCGCCACATCTTTATCTCCATCATCGGTCCATCGGATTTGAAGTATGCCGGTCGTGACATACTCGACGGCGTCACGGCTCTCGCCACTTTGTATACGGTTCGGCCGATATCTTAGGCCTTTTGCCCACCATACTACATATATATTATTATCACGTGGGTGACTACCTTCAGCGGGGTACCATCGTCGCGTTTGCTGGGCTATATCCTTTGTGAGGTCTGCTGGGTGTTTCCTTTTTAGCATTCTTTCCATATTTAAAATATTGATCGTTTCCGCTGTTTGCCGATTTGGGTGCGTTCCTATTCTTGCCTTGTATCTTTCAGCGTAGCTGCTGATTGCTTCCTTGACCCTTGGGATTCTCAGGTCCCTCCGTATGTCCTCATTTTTAACGTACCATGGTGTGTTTACTATCGCTGTAAGAAAAAGATAGAGATTCACTGCGTTTTACTGACGATGTTGCGGCGGAGGAAAGTTAGGGGTGGGTGTGTCTGAGGCCACGAGATGAGCTGATTCGTTAAGGACAATTTTGTTTAGGAAGGCGAGAGCGATAGACATTACTTTTGATTGGGGTTAGATTGGTGTTAGGTTGGCATTAGGTATAAGAACTCTGATGGACTAGGAAGGACTAGCTGTCCTTGAGAGGAAGTTGCTAACGCAAAATACCGAATGTGAGAAAACTAACTTTCCCGTATCTTCTCATAGTAAATAAAAATGTAAAGAACACTGGAAATAGAAGATGCTAGTTTTTGGTCTGAAGGACCTTAACTATAAAAATGCCAGGATTTATTGGTGAGTCCTTAAGACTATTGAAGGTACGCAGTAAGGATGCGTAGATATCTGGATGCCATCTTGTCCTCTGTGTGTGGCCTGTCTCTGTTGTGGTTTGAGATTAGGTTTGATACTACACATCCCCCTCCTTAGATTGATTCAGGTCCTCCAAAATCTTAGTGTCTCTTCAGAATCGATGGATGAAATTTGGCCTTGGACGGTGTTGATAATTCAAAACTCACTCTTGATCCTCTCTCTGTTCCAGGTTGTACAGGTAACATCGGTGTATAAATGTTTATTGGGGCGGAAGGTGTTGCAGTACTAACGTTAGGTGTGTCAGTAACGGTGTTTTTCGTAATTCTGCAGCAAAATATGTAAATACATAGTTTTGACAGTCCTATCTTATTAAACAGGTATAAGCATATGAGTCCAATGTATATATATTCTATTATTTGCAACGTAGTGAGACGCCAAGTTTTAATATGTGTCATTCTGTGCAAAAAAATTAATTGATTGGCTCCATCTTCTATCTGATTCAAGGTATCAGTATAACCGTTTATATTGTTCATTACTTTAGGAGTCTTTTCTAAGGTATCAAGTATTGAGGATAAATCTACATTATTAGTTCTGTCTATAGTTTTGATCTTAATACCGCCAAAAATGCTCTTGAAATTGCCACTGATTCTCGTATGGTTACTATATCTATAGTTATTTTAATTTTCAATAGAGAGGGTTGCTTCAATTTGACAATTTGATGTCAGAGAATATATTGAGTTCTATTGGTCTTTCTGGTATCTCTATGTCGTGATTTTCGTTTTTGAGTGGTATAAAAGTTATTTCTACGATCTTGTAGACTGTGAATTTACAAAATCACATGGTATTGTTTACACTAATTATTACATTTACACTAATTAATTATTATATTTACACTAATTAATCGTGTTTTGAAAGTCTATCACGTTTGTGTTGAGATTGTTTGCAAGTATACAATTCTCGTTTAACTCGTTATCGACTGTCCTAATACATCTGGTCTACATTTATATAAGTTAATCCTTTTTATTTATTTATTTATTTTATTTATATAAGGATATCGATGGCTCATTAGGCCTGTCGGCACTTGCGCTTTGGTAATACCCTTGGAAAGTTTTGTTGTCGAGTGCCGCTACAGCCTTATTCAAGTTTTCCCACCCTTTCTGCTTGTCGGCATTTGCGCTTTATCGCCGACATTGTGTGTATGTCGCGTTACTATAATAGAGACCAAAGAAGCCGTTGTACAGCGTTACCTGACTAGTCCAGCCGTGTCGTCCGTGAATGTTAGTGAGGTGGTGTGTCGTGATAGGAGCGGAAGGAATACTCAGATGTTCAACAAAAAGTTTATTAACTATCAACAATCACCAGTCAACAATTTACGATCCACAATTACGATTAATTATCGAGAGTTTATAATCGCGTATCTCGGCTCGTGTTTGCTTTTCTATGACGCTGAACCTTTCGCACTTCGCGGCTCGAGGAAGAATGAATCCTTTGTTCGAAATCAAACGGATTCTTTCCTTAGTTGCCCTTCGATATCCCTACTACACACGCGGTTATTAGATGTACCGCGGCCGTTACCGCGTATGCATTCTTCCGAATATTCGGCGAAAGAACCGTAGGGATATCGATGGTACGTTAGGCACGTCGACCTTACGCTTTGAAGGTATAGCGCTTTGTGTCGCGAGGTTGTGGAAAGTTCCGCGGTCGAGCACATTAGTATTTTGCTGTTGGTAATTGTACGTAATCCAGTGAAACTAAATAGTTTTGAAATTGAAGTAGGCGAGAAAATTAGAGTATTATGATGGTGCAGGACGAAAGGGCCTGATTTCCTATACAAAAATATGTCGACGATGAAGTAACAAGTTTTGACGCAAGACTTGGTTTTCTAGAAAATCAATTATGAAGTTCCGTCCACTTGACTCGCTACTTGTTAAGTATAGGAGTACCTACATGACGGAACTTCACAATCCATTGTCTGGGAAACGAAGCCAGAAAAGATTTTATATATCTGAATGCACGTCTAAAAATATCATTTTCTCTCATACATACATGTATGTTTTCTTAAATATTTTCTCTATTCGATAACATGAAATCACAAAACTGACTACTTCAGCCAACGCTCGTACCGCGTTGAAAATACTCGTTCTCGTCACTTGACCGTGAACCTCCGAGCAGGACGGACATCTCAGCCTTAAAGGAATACCAGGCGTAGGTCCTAACAGTGAGCGCGTCAATGTATACAGTGTACAGTATACAATGAGAGAGAGAGAGAGAGAGAGAGAGAGAAAAGAGTGCTAAACAGTGAAAAAATAGTGATAGTATTACCGCCACTACAAACAAAATAAAAATTGAAGAGGAAGAGAATGATATTGAAAGCAATGAGGCGGAACCCACCATAAGCCCAACAAAAAAAGGCATTAAAAGGACGATTGAAAGCAAAAGACAACTGCAGATAGCAGCAGCAGTATAAGACCTGCCGCACAAAAGACGCGGAAATTCAACCCGCAACCCAAACCGATAGGCAGGAATAAAAAGTACAACAGCCAAGAAAGTATAAACGAGGAATAAAACGAGACACGAGAAGCGTACTGCGAAAAAAACGAAAACATGAAGCAAGAAAGAAGCCCCCAGCCAACAGCAATTCCAACAAAAAGCAGATTTGAAGCCCTACAAGCACAAGAACCAAGCTCATCGCAACAGCAGGAAACTCAAAATACAATCATTGAAAGCATAAAAAAAAGTGATATACTAAGAAAAGAAGCAAACAGACAGCCTACGTCCCTGGCCACGTCACCTGAGAACAGAAACAAAAACAAAGACGCTCGGACAATCACCTCCCCCGCCGCACTGATGAAAAAAGCAACATCACAAGCGCAGCCTACGCAAACAAACAAACCCAAAGGCCCTTCACCACTTACAACGCCACTGAAGGGACAGACGCATAAGGGCCTGCCTATCAGCCACCTCGCTGAAGACCACGCGGACTCCCCCGCATCGGCAAAAGGGGCCAGGCCGCCCCCAATGAACATAACGCTCCAAGACCCGAAAGACACGATCGCCCTCATGGAATATTCTCTCAAAATCAGGAATTTCCACAGTAAAAGAATCCATTCAGGTAAGCATGTTCTATATCTTCAAAGTCTGAACGATTACGCCAAAGCAAAAAAAAAAGACTGGCCACAGCCAACACGGCATATTACACATACACACCTAAATCTCAAAAACCCCACACTTACTTACTAAAAGGGCTAGGTAATAGCTTTACAGAAGCAGAAATACTAGAAGACGTCAAAGCCCTAAAAATAGAACAAGTTAACTTCACTAAATTGTCTCGATTCACGAGAAGAAAATCAAGGGAGAACAACACATTGCTCCCAATCTATGTAATTCAAGTCTCCCCCGATAGCAACATTGGGAACCTACTAAAAATAAACAGACTTAACTATCTGAAAATTAAAAAAAAATTAAAAAAAACGATATCACGCAGTGCTACAAATGCCAGCGAATAGGCCACACAGCACAAAACTGTAACCTAAACTATCGCTGTGTAAAATGCACCGAGCCGCACGGCCCAGGCGAGTGTAACATAAAAAAAGAAGTCGCAGTATCCAAAGAAAAAATCTACTGCGTAAATTGCAAAAACTTCGGACAGCCTGCATCATACAAAGGATGCCCAAAACTCGCCGAGCTACGTAAAAAGCTCAATGAAAAAATCATCAAAGCGAAAACAACAAAAACCGAACGGATCGCCCAAATAAGCCGTAAATACGTCCCCGAGCTAAAGTTCGCGGATGTAGTAAAACAAGGAACAAGCATAAGCCAGGCAAGCGAGAAACCCTCACAACACAACGGTAAACATACCCCAACTAAGCATAGTAAATGTCATTGAAGACTTCAAAAAAAGCATACTAAAAGCACTAAGCGATCAACAAACACAATTAAATGAAATAAAACAATCATAAAAAACGCACGAACAAAGTATTGAGTCTTGCCGAAAAGGAGGCTCGTACCCAGCCCTATGGCTTGGAGACGCACAAATACAATTCTTTAATTTACGGGCAAATAACACGCTCAAAATCATAGACTACGATTGCGATTATAATGCTCTCGTATTTCAAATAAACAAAAATACATCAGATTTCCTAATCCTAGAAACACGGAGTGACGGCCCCAAGTACAAGTGCAAAGATAACAAAATAGGAAAAATTACAAAATCAGCTCGAAAAGAATTGCGTCCTGAATACCCGCAACAAGGTCAATCTAACAAAGAGGCAAATCGACTCATTTGTAGACGAAATAGAAAAACACGTACAAACCGTCCTTCAAGAATTCGTACTAAAAATAAATCAAAAGTCGGCTTTCGAGCCCTATATCTATAATAAAAGAAAATTACGAGACAAAAGCTCCATGCCATCCAACATGAACAATCTAAAATAAAACTATTCCTACGATAAAAGAGAAGATTTAGAATTATTAAAGTACTTTTTGCACAAAATACAGTTGCACAAAAAGGACTCTGTTGGTATGTCCCACAGGGAAATCAAATTTTTACATCAAAAAAGCCAAACTCTATCCCATCTCTCAAACTGCCTTCAGACGAGAACGATTCCATTCAGCACGGTATGAGCGTTAATTGAAATAAGTGATTTTCTTATTTGCTTTTAACGTACAAGAAAAGAATATTTGAAATATATAAGTGTGTGCAAGAATGAGTGATATATGGTATTAGTCGCGTAATACTAAAACATTTCTATTTCTCTATGTTTACGTTATAGATTATTACAAATAGATTAATAAAGAATGTAAAAAAGATTGGAAAAATAAAAAGGTCAACACCACGCGGAGTTCCCAAGCGGTCACCCATTTAAATACTTTTTTCATCTTAACTTTCGTTATTGGACGAGAACCAGTGCTTTTTTTTATAACGTTTATTGGCCAATAGGTACTATTACATGTGTGTGTTTTTTATAATAAACTGAGGTGTATGTAAGCGATTTAGGTTTAAAAACACTAGAGTATATTTAACTATATATTTTATTAAAGTATACCCTACGTGTACACTAGTCGTATAACACAACTGCCGGCTTGATTCCTGATTACGAATATATCGGCGCAAGGGAAGTATCAACTTAGCTGCTACTGCTCGTGTCACTCGATAACAAAGGTTGCTTCGCTACCCTATTCGCTATATTTATAACCGTCGGAGTTGACAAAAGGCGTTGGATTTTTAATTTCGAAGGTATTCTCGAAAGATCCCAAGGGACGCTGAACTCTCGACCTTGTTTACGAATTTTGACTTTTCGGGTAGTCGACTCGAGGGCATATGATCACGACAAAAACGACGGATTTTGATGAACTTTCTATAACCGCCTAAGGTTGTCGGATCTATAATAAACTCATCTATCGGTAAACACGGTTTTTGTGTAGCGGATTCACTGGACGGAAACCGTTATGAATTTTACCGTCGAGTGCCGTTACAAAACAATGAATTTCGGTTCTGGGATGGATCAGACAAAAGTACCGATACGTAACGGTACGACATGCAATATTTTATGCGTCGGGATTACATATTTTTAGGTTTACAGTTTGTAACTTCAATTTAGGTCGCTGTTGAGCGGTGCTTATATATGATATTGTTTCTTCTTCCTATCTCTGTCCTGAAAACCTGGTCGCAAAAACAGGACAGTTCGGTAGTCTACTTTTGGTTTCGGTGGGGCTGTGGGATTTTGGGAGGGGGCGGGGGAGGGTGGACAGTGAGGGGAACGGAGGGGTGTCCTGTAGAATTATTTACAGTATCTACAATATTTACAATATTTACATGATTACAATATCTGCACTATTTTACACGGAGGGAGATTTGAGTGTTGTCATTTTGTGGTTCTTTTTCTTGTTATTTTTATTATGGTTTCGGTATCCACCAATATTTTTTTATGCATTTTCTATGATTGTCTTCTGCGTCTTTTTGGGGAAGGGCCATGTTGTATCTCCACCTAGTGTCTACAGTCTGTACATTTGAGTTTGCTTCGTTCAGTATTGTTTTAATCCCTATTTTTCTTTTTATATGGTAGATTATTGGAATATTATTTTGGTCTTGGAGGTAGTTTCTTTCGTCTAGGTATAAAAATGCTTCGGGGGGATGTAACCTGTCATCAGTGTATTTTTGTAATATGAATCGTTTGGAAATAAGCAACCGAAGATTACACTATTTTCCTTTATCTTTGCAGGTTGCGCGAAGTGGTTTCTTGTTAGTTTTATGAGGATTGCCGTTCCTCCTCCTTGGGTGGCGTTTGGTCTGTCGTGTCTTATTATAGAGTAGTTTTTGTAGTGCACTTTGTGTCTATAGTTCAGTTTGGTTTCTGAGATAAGTACTATGTCGGGGGTTTCTTTCTTTATTAGGATTAGCATGCTGTATCTTTTTTGGTTTGAAATTAGAGAATTGGCATTTATTGAAATTATTTTCAGATGTTTAACTTTTATCTCACTTGTTTTTTGCTGTAATTGGTGGACGAGTGGGTTTTGGCTAATCTTCGTTTATATTTTCGATGATGTTGAAGATGGAGTCAATTCTTTCTTCATGCGTATTTAATGCTTTTTTTATTTCGTTTAGTTGTGTTTGTTGATCGCTTAGTGCTTTTAGTATGCTTTTTTTGAAGTCTTCAATGACGTTTACAATGCTTAGTTGGCGTGTGTCTACCGTTGGGTTGGGGTTTTGATTGACGCGTGCAGCTATATCTGTTAGTTGTGGGCTTGTCTGGCTTACACTTGTTCTTTGTTTTACTATGTCCGCGAACTTGAGCTCGGGGACATACTCACAGCTTATTTGGGCGATTCGTTCGGTTTTTGTTGTTTTCGCTTTGATGATTTTTTCATTGAGCTTTTTACGTAGCTCGGCGAGTTTTGGGCGTCCTTTGTATGATGCAGGATGCCCGAAGTTTTTGCAATTTACGCAGTAGATTTTTTCTTTGCTTACTGCGACTTCTTTTTTTATCTTGCACTCGCCTGGGCCGTGCGGCTCGGTGCATTTTACACAGCGATAGTTTAGGTTACAGTTTTGTGCTGTGTGGCCTATTCGCTGGCATTTGTAGCACTGCGTGATATCGTTTTTTTTAATTTTTTCCCATGCTATTTTCAGATAGTTAAGTCTGTTTATTTTTAGTAGGTTCCCAATGTTGCTATCGGGGGAGACTTGAATTACATAGATTGGGAGCAATGTGTTGTTCTCCCTTGATTTTCTTGTTGTGAATCGAGTCACTTTGGTGAAGTTAACTTGTTCTATTTTTAGGGCATTGAGGTCTTCTAGTATTTCTGCTTCTGTAAAGCTATTACCTAGCCCTTTTAGTAAGTAACTGTGGGGTTTTTGAGATTTAGGTGTGTATGTGTAATATGCCGTGTTGGCTGTGGCCAGTCTTTTTTCTTTGCTTTGGCGTAATCGTTCAGACTTTGAAGATATAGAACATGCTTACCTGAATGGATTCTTTTAATGTGGAAATTCCTGATTTTGAGAGAATATTCCATGAGGGCGATCGTGTCTTTCGGGTCTTGGAGCGTTATGTTGATTGGGGGGGCCTGGCCCCTTTTGCCGATGTGGGGGCGTCCGCGTGGTCTTCAGCAGGGTGGCTGATGGGCAGGCCCTTATGCGTCTGTCCCTTCAGTGGCGTTGTAAGTGGTGAAGGGCCTTTGGGTTTGTTTGTTTGCGAAGGCTGCGCTTGCGATGTTGCTTTTTTCATCAGTGCGGCGGGGTAGGTGATTGTCCGAGCGTCTTTGCTTTTGTTCCTGGTTTCTGGTGACGTGGCCAGGGGCGTAGGCTATCTGTTTGCTTTTTTTCTTAGTATATCACTTTTTTTTATGCTTTCAATGATCGTATTTTGATTTTTCTGCAGCTGCGAAGAGCTGGGTTCTTGTGCTTGTAGGGCTTCAAATCTGTTTTATATTGGAATTGCCGTTGGCTGGGGGCTTCTTTCTTGCCTCATATTTTCGTTTTTTTCGTAGTACGCTTCTCGTGTCTCGTTTTCTTCCTCGTTTATACTTTCTTGGCTGTTATACCTTTTATTCCTGCTTATCAGGTTGGATGGCGGGTTGAGTTTCCGCGTCTTTTGTGCGGCAGGTCTAATGCTGCTGCTGCTATCTGCATTTGTCTTTTGCTTTCAATCGTCCTTTTAATGCCTTTTTTTGTTGGGCTTATGGTGGGTTCCGCCTCCATAATTTCATTCTCTTTGTCTTCCATTTTTATTTTTGTTTATAGCGAGGGTAATACGAGCACTATTTTACACTATTTTTCACTTTCTGCCACTCTTTCTTTTTTTTTCCCTCACTGGATACTGTGTAGATGACGCGCTCACTGTCAGGACCTACGCCTGATATCCCTTACTGGGCTGAGAGGTCCGTCCTGCTCGGAGGTTCACGGTCGAGGGTTCACGGACTTAAACAACTGTGTTACGTGGAAGGCATTGGAGTAGTGAAATTAAGAAACCACTGGTCGTTTGCTCGCAGCGTTCGAATGATTTTGCGTAAGTTTAAACGTTTCACGAGCAAGGTTCGGACCATGCAAGTGCCTTTTATTTCAAGTGTTCCTTCAATTTATTGTCTACTACGTGAAGATCACGTTTGGCATCTCCCGCTAGCAACTCGGGGGCGGCTAGACGCCTTCCTTTCCCACCCACATTTTTGCTATCCAATCAGAAGCAGTGACTATTGCCCTCACTTTCCTGGTCAAAATTGTCATAAACAAATCTCCTGTCCAGAGTCATGCCCAGGTATCTGATTGTGTCCTTGTTGGGAACTGTTATATTGTTAATGGAGACCTGTGGGCAGGTTTGTTTTCGCAGCGTGAAGGTTACATGTGTGGATTTTTTTTCATTAATTTTGAAGCTCCATTTATGGTACTACTTTTCCATTGAGTCCAGACCTCGCTGGAAAGTGGATGAGGCTATTGTCGGGTTGGCGTGGGACGCTAATAGCGCTGTGTCGTCGGCAAATGTTGCTATGGTTATTCCTGTTGATATTGGTAAGTCGGCAGTGTAGATGGAGAATAGAAGGGATCCCAGGACACTACTTAGGGGTATGCCCTCTTCTATTGGGAAAGTTGTGATAATGGCGTCTACGTATTTAACCATGAATTGTCTTTTGGTTAGGTAGGACTTTAGGATGGAGTAGTAAGTGTGAGGTAGGACTTTTTTAAGCTTGTATAATAGCCCTTCATGCCATACTTTGTCGAATGCCTGTTGGATGTCTAGGAATACCGCTGAGCAGTATTTTTTCTTTTCGAGGGTTTGGCTGATCATGTGGATTATGCGGTGGATTTGCTCTACTGTTGAGTGTTGTTTTCGGAAGCCGAATTGGTGATCTGGGAGTGTTTTCAATTCTTCTAGGAGTGGAAGGAGACGATTCATGAGCATCCTCTCGAATAGTTTAGACAGGGTAGGTAAAGAAAGACAAAAATTAAAAATTGTTTATGATTAAATGGATTGATTAAATGAATGTTTTTAATGTATCTATTTTATACATTTTGTATATAATACTTTACCTACATTGTTATAATGAAAATAAAGTAAAAGTAGGGAATGAAGAAACTTTAAAAATCTTATATTCTAATGGAGATGATTTTAAAGAAATACATTGATAAAAATAAAATTTCTTCGCATATAAACTTTATTATTTAGAACTGCAATTTCATTTGAATACAATATATGTATATCAATTATTATAACTATTTATAAATTTATTTGTAAATATCATGAGCTTTGTAAGAGTCTTTAAACAGAAGTATCTTATTTTGTCACCTATATTACAAAAGTAGTTAGTTTTTGTCATTGCATTTTTGTCCAGGTTTACCTTTCTTTCTTGTGTTTCTTTCCTTTTTCTCTGAACTTCGTATTGTCCCAAGATTCCCATTAGGTCATTTGTTGATTGTATAATTTCTCTCTCGATTTTATCTCGGATATCGATGGATATTCAAATGACAATGTAATGTATCCTCAGCCATTTTCCTCTTTACCTCAAACATTAATCGTTCTTTCTCTAAGGCATGGGGGTAATTTCTGCTTCCTCTAGGAAAATGCCTCGGAATACGAAGTTTAAATCCGTATCGATATATACCGCTGCCGTCTCGTCATCCATCGTGAGTTTAACGTTTCTATACTGGCCTACCTTGGTTGGACTGTTTGCGGCCTTCTTCACTGTTGGTAAATTGAATAACTGCTGATGGTAATTTCTTGCTTGATATTCCGGCTGGAAAATATAGCATACTTCGTCTTCTGGTCTTCTTATAGATTCCCTATACCCCCTATTTTCTCCCCTTTCGCGTTTTCGTTCATGACGATACGTAGGTTAACTTTCAAAGGCGTAGCGAAAATCGATTTATAAAGTCCAATTCTCGGATAATTCAAGGATCGATTCTTAAGTCTGAAAATCAAATTTATTGTAACAATACATAAATAAAATACAGAGGTAAACAACAATTGATGATATTTAATAACAATAAATAATAATAACTAACAAAGCTTTGTACAAGCTTTGAGTTTTCTACCTGAAAATCGTCACACCGTCCGTTAAACAGAGAAAGTTCCTATGTTCATCCGCGTTTGAACTCTTAGGGAGTTTACATATATATGTATATATCTTGTGAAATTTTTATTTTATTTAAAATAAGAAAGGCAACAAAAGGAATTCAATTGTATTGTTCACGACTTTTCAGACGAGTGGGAAACATCTAAATAACTTTTTTGAAGAAAAATTTATAAATTTAATGCTTCAATCTTTTAAAAGTATAGTTTATTTCTCTGGTCCCATATGGGCTGGAATTACAATAAATAAAGTAATGTTTCAATCTGAAATGGACATTGATCAACCTGATTGATATAATTATAATAAATGTATAGTTCATTTCTCATATTTTGTAATTTATACAATTTTTAATAAAAGCAATTTGTTAATATTATATGCATATTTTTTAGCAAGCAGAGGGAGATTGTGAGAAAGGAAGAGATGGAGAAAGAAAGGGAGAAATATTTACATAATTTTCTCGTTTATGTATTTAAGAGATACTTCAATTTACAACTTTCATTTTAAATAGTATGCTGGATTTACATCTAAATCTTGTTTAAAGCACGTTATCAATTCTTTTTCTATGACAATGTCAATCGAATAGAGACTGTGCAGCACTACTATACTAAGTATTATGTACTCCAGCAATAAAAGTACCATATAGAGTGCTTGATTTTAATTCATTTAGATAAGTATTTTCATAAAAAAGATATGAAAATATATCTAAATAAAATCAAAAGTTGTAGACAGTTACGGCATATCAAGGAAGACAGAATGTGCTGACATTTATATATATATATATATATATGACTTATAATGTGTTATAATAGAATAAGATTTGAAATTTGGTTTGTTGCAGCAATGTTCATAGATTGTCCATAGATTGTAAATCTTGGGAGTGGAGAGACTGATCTATACTATGAAAGAAAAAAATATGGGTTCAATAGAAGATAAGGACTGGTACCAACAATTTTTAACATGTATAAAATGTTTTTAATAATTGCAAATAAACAACTCTTTTTATATAATTGTAATAATTTCTATTTTTTAATTTAAAAATTCAATTTCAAATTGGCGATCATAGAATCCTTTTGTTACAGAATGTGTGTACGAATTAACATTTTTGTATACCAACACTCTTTGACAATTTCGAAAATCTTTATTTTAATTGCATATTTAGTCCATAATTTAATTTATAAGATTAGATTTGTAATAGAATTGCCACTCCACCAAGAATCCACTTACTAGCTCTCTCTTTAGTTCTTAATTTCAACGTTCATACGTGAGTAGGACGCGATCGTGTTTTATACACAGGACAATTCATACGTATTCTTTAAATCTCGTTTGTCCAGTATAAACGCCCTAATATACATTATTGGTAATAATGGAAACAATTCCTTAAATCGAGAGTCTATGATACATCCTGTTTGAACGTCTCATCGTGCACCATCCATGTACAATCCGTTTATATATGTGCCCCCTCTTGGTGCTGATCTGTAAAGTTTTTGTGAAAAATCTATTATTACTCTGGAATAAAATTTATACAAATTGTAACTGAATTTTGTTAATGATGAAAACTAGTGAGTTTATTTAAATAAATGTACTTGAAATAAAATATTAAAAATATTTAAAAATATAGTTAAGATATCTTTCATTATTAATAATTTTAAATATTTGAATATACACATGTACATATATATGTCGGGTTCACATTATGATTAGGGTTAGGGGCGTCTAACGAATCGTCATTTGGATTAGACATTGTTGTTATGCAATAAGGAAGATATTTAGTAGCTCAGATATGATTATTATAGAATTTGACAAGTAACCGTGGTAATTAGATACTCGAAAAGCTAAACACAATAATCCTAGGATGATCAATAACGAATCGGGTTCACTAATCATAATGTGAAACCGACATATATCCAATATATAATACGTATGTATATATATATGTAAATTTGCTCTTTTAACAACGATTAACATAGTAATAGAGAAATTTGTTTAATTGCTATTTATGCTTAGTTACGCTCTAAATTATTTAATTATTTATTATTAATCCTTGCGTCTCAAGTTTTCTACGTTCTGCAAGTACTGCGTGATAATAACAAAGTGCAAATAATATTGCTTTGAATTTAGTTTCCTTGCTGCAGGATTCAAAAGTTTCATGGGTAAAGTTATCCAACGCCTTATGAATATTCGCTTGAATTGCAGATGGTGGTTCGTTCGTGATCTTTATGGCTGATTCTAGTATACCCTGTGTACAATTTAACGAACCTTACATTTTACGTTACATTTTACCATACGTATTTGATATGTACTTGTACTAATTCAAGAATAATAAGAGAAGTCTTATCATTAATCTTATTTGTGTTTGATATAAAAAATAGAATATTTAAGGAAACATTGGTATGTGCAAAAATGAGATTGATATAATGCGAGGTAATAGTCGTGTTATAGCAAAACATATCTTTTTCTCGATGCTTAGATTATAGATTCTTAAAGGTTGATAGTTAAGAAAAATAAAATAGATTGGGAAAATAAAAAAAAGCCAACACCACACGGAGTTCCCAGGCGGTCACCCATCCAAGTACTATCCGTGCCCGGCGCTGCTTAACTTTCGTGATCGGACGAGAACGAGTGCACTCAACGCGGTATGAGCGTTGGCTGAAATAAGTGATTTTTTTATTTGTATTTGATGGTCAAAGAAATAGAATATTTAAAGAAACATAAGTGTGTGCGAAAATCATTAATCTTTTTATTAGAGTTTATAAACTTCTATAAAGTGAAAGATTTACTCTTCAAATAAGAAATAAATTGAAATTGTATTATTACCTTGAAAAATCGCTTATGTTATAATAATCATCCAAAGTGATATGTAGCGGCATTCGACAGCAAAGAACTTTCCAACGGTTTCATCGGTACATAGTATACCACATAGACTGTTTACGAGAGACCGACAAAACATAAGCAAGGTCACGACGAAGGCTAAGCGTCGACAGGTCTAATGAGCCATCGATATTCCTACGGTCCTTTCGTCAAACACTCGAAAGAAGGAGTGCGTGACCACGGTCGCGAAAGTCTAACGAACGCGTGCGTAGTGGGGATATTGAGAGGTGATAAAAAGAAACGAAATGGATTGAGAGATGAGTGGTGACCAAGAAGCGTGATTGCAGTCGAAATCGAGAAACGTGAGTAAATTATTATCCGCTCAAGTCGCGAGTCGAGACGTGTAACAAAGTCGTTAAGCGAGAATACATTTACTGTTAAACAAAACGCCGAGTATTTCTTTGGCACTCTACACGTACTACCAACACCTTATATATACAAAATAAGAGAAGGAAACGAATAGTAATCATTAAATAGTAAAGAATTACTGATATAAAACATATTTCGTTTCAATATTAAAAAGTTTTGATTATTATAAGAAGAGACCAATAAAGTATTTACAAACTTAAAGTTTTATAGAAAAATTGAACTTAAAAATAGATTTAATAAATCGAATACATTGGAAATATTATTGTGAATTATTATATATACCTTCGACTAATTCCGTTTTCAAATATTCTACTAAATATGTCTTGCATAATCTTCTATCCCAATCATCTGTTATGTGACCTCCATACATTATTTCTCCAAATAAGTAACGAAGATCCTCCCAAGGTACTTTGATACTATTTTCCAGGTAATTAAATAATACAGATACGCTGATTGTTAGATCACCGAAGTTGAATGGGTAGGACTGACGCAAAAAAAAAAAATTTTTTTTGTACATACATATATGTAAATTTAGTATATAATTTACAAGCTTGTTATAATTTTATAAATTTGTTTAAACATATTTTGAATGAGAATAAACCACATTTTACTAAACAGAAAATTATTCTACGGAAAGCGTTGTTTGAAAAAATTACAGAAAATCATTGCTGATACCGTATCTAATTATATTAATAATTACTTATCTCTGAACGTTATACATAAATTTCATATATACATATATATATATATGTCGGAGATGAAAGAACACCGGAACCTTCCCTTCGGAACTTTGGGAAGACCCCTAGTACTGTAATTTAGATTTCACCATAGCCGTATTAAGAAACTGTTGTCATTCGATCCGACTGTACTTATTTGAGATTTATTATAGTGAGCTCTGGCTCGAGGCGACAACCAGTCGCCGAACGTAAGGGATGAACGTTTTGTCTAACAAAGGCATGAAGACCATATTACCGACGGAGGGTTAAAGAATATAATTAGCACATGTTAACTTAATTAAAAGTGCATATTTTCTTTTGCTTTTTCAAATTGTACAATTGTTTATTACCTGAGGTATTATTGATTCATGAGGATCAGGACTGGGTTCCGCATTAATGAACAAACGATAATCATCATGTGGATTCTCCGAGCACTGTTCCATTTTTTCTTCCAATGTAGGCAACCATTTCCTCACCAAATGGACATTTTGCAAAATTACCCAGTGGCCTTCGTTCGCGGAAAGTTGTATGGCTTCTTCCGCTATGGGTTCTTGACCTAGACTCAGTTTTTTTTTTTATTTATTTATTAAAATTCACAATTTGTCCAATTTGGACATTTGGTGGAATTTTTTAACGGTTAAATTAGCATGTTGGTGGCTACCCCCAGTGGGGTACCATCCTCGTGTTTGTTAGGTTATGTCCTTTATAAGTTCTGCTGGGTGCTTCCTTTTTAGTCTTCTGTCCATGTTTATGGTTTTGTATGTTTCCGCAGCTAGCCGGTTTGAGTGTGTTGCTATTCTTGATTTGTATTTCTCGGAGTATCTGCTGATTTCTTCCTTGACCGTTGGCATTCCCAGGTCCCTCCGTATATCTTCGTTTCTGACGTACCAAGGTCCGTTTACTATTGTTCTGAGGATTTTAGCCTCTATTTTGTTTATATGGCTCATTGCTGCCGTCCCCCATAATGGTATTCCGTACGTCCAGATTGGTTTTATGATCGTTTTATATATTTTTAATTTATTTTCTGTGCTTAGCTTGGATTTTCGGCATGTTAGCCAATGCATTTGTCTCATTGTTTTCTGTATTTTTTCTACTATTGATTTGATGTGTAGTTTCCTGGTGAGTTTTTGATCTAAGTGGAGTCCTAGGTATTTGACATGCTTTGTTTGCGTTATATGCGTGCCGTTCAATAGGATGTTTGGTGGTATCTTTTTCCGTAGCGTGAATGTAATATGGTTGCATTTATTGGGGTTTGCTTTTATTTGTTTTTCTTGTAGCCAATTTTCTATTTTTACGATATGTTCTTGTAGTATTTTGACTGCCGTTTCTGGGTTAGTATGCCTGACTAGTATAGCTGTGTCGTCCGCGAATGTCAATACTGTGCTGTTGGTAGTTGTTGGTATGTTCGCCGTGTATAATGTGTATAGTATTGGGCCTAGGACGCTTCCTTGTGGTACCCCGGCCTTGATGTCTTTAACTTGAGAATGTGTGTCCTTGATTTTTATTACGAAGGTTCTGCTGCTTAGGTAGGATTTTATTAAGTGGTGTATTTGCTCCGGGAATTGTTTCCTAATTGTTTGTAGTAGACTTTCATGGTTAATTTTATCGAATGCTTTCTCTATGTCTATAAAGAGGGCTGTGCAGTATTCCTTGTTTTCTAGTGCTACTATTATTTCGTTTATAAGCCTGTGCATTTGCTCTATCGTGGAGTGTTTGTTTCTGAAACCAAATTGGTGATCCGGTATTAGTTTTTTTGTCTCTATTATTTCGTAGAAGTGGTGACCACTTCAAAACGAATAGTTGGCTTATGTTGGGGAGGAGGTTTATAGATTTGCAGGTGATGAACCGTCTTTATTTTTTTTTTTTTTTTTATGGCTATTAATTTGGCTTTTTTTCATCTTCTGGAAAAACACGTGTTATTTAGCGCATTGTCGAAGAGTACTATGTAGTACCATTTCATTTTGTTAGATAAGTGTTTCGAGCCGGTAAGATCGAAGCCGGAGGATTTTCTGTTGTTTGGAGATGATTATTTCTAGTTGGTTGTAATTCGTAAAGTAGTTTATATCTGGTTCTGGCTGTTTGAGGATGTCCGAGGTGTTTTCGTTTGAGAATATGCAGAATATTTTATTCTTGAGTTTGTTGCGTCGGTGATAATGAGGCGGCACTCGACCTCGGAAATTTCCAACGGCTTCCCGGCACAAAGCTCTTTATCTTTAAAGCGCTATGCCGACATTCCTAATGTGCCATCGTTATCCCTACGGCTCTTTCGCCGAATCTTCGGGAGAACGCATACCCAGCAACCGTCGCGGACTTTACCAAACGAGCACGATATCGATGGCCAACAAAGAAAAGAATCGGCGTGGCTTTTGAATCAAAGAGATTCAGTCTGTCCCGAACTGCAAAGTGCGAGGGATTACGCGTAGCAAACACAGAAAGTTGAGAGTCGACCTCTGATAGCCAGCGTTAAGCATCATTTGTTATCAAGCGTTGTTAAAAGATAACTGTTGTGAATCGTTATCTTTTGTTAATCGTTATTTGTTGTTAGCTGTCAAAAGTAATAAACGTTATTGTTAAAAATCAGGAGTATTTCTCGTGTACGCAATCACGACATATACCACCTCAATAATAATTCTGTTTAGTTGTTCTCGACCTATGTGTTCGTGTTGTGTGTGTTTTGGAAAAGTGGGTGCCGATAATGTCTAGTTTTTCGGTTGTTTTAGATATTACGAAGTTATTGTGACATCCGAGACCATCGCACCGCTTCAGAGACCACGTCACACACCGCGGGCAAGATGGATGCCAGATGTCTACACATCCTTACTGGGTACCTTCGATAGGCTTAGGGACCGACCATAAATCTGGCCATTTTCATAGTTAAGGTCCTTCAGACCAAGCAAGGATCTTTCCTTTCAAGTGTCCTTTACATTTATTGTTTACCAAGGCTAGATACGGGAAACTTGGATTTTCTCACGTTCTGTATCTTCCTTTACCAACTTTCTCTTGTCCCTTAAGGCTTACGTTTTAAAGACAAGAAGGTTGAGCCGTAACGGAACTTTATGTTTCTTTTCTATGAAACTTTATTAAATAACACAACTTTATAAGCGCTGTTTACGCGACTGATCTGAGAGATGTTGACTGATGAGAGTTTGTATTTTCAGTCCCGAGCTGTTCTCGTATCATCACCGAGGAAAGCTCGGTTTGAGTGTATCCTTTGAACTAACAATGCTGATTCGTTTTTCACACTTTTCGTTCGGAAAAGTGAAGAAACGAACGAGGGTATGATGGTAAAGTGAGTTTTGTTCCTTTGGTCTGAAAATTTGATTTATATGCGAGAACATGCTAGCAGAGTCTTTTTTGGAGATATTTTTTATTTTGCTTGTCCATTCTTGACTTATAGAGTTTGCGAATTCTTGTTTTAGTTGTGATTTTATTTTGTATAACAG
Organism: Bombus affinis; assembly: GCF_024516045.1. NCBI lineage: Eukaryota > Metazoa > Arthropoda > Insecta > Hymenoptera > Apidae > Bombus > Bombus affinis. Next base: position 5,593,771 of record NC_066360.1, on the reverse strand, counting down.
GTACTTTAGGAACACTATATCTTCTCTTTTGTCGTAAGAGTAGTTGTATGTTAGGTTGTTTAATTTGGATAGTATGTAGCTTTTATCTCGTTGTAGTTTTTTTATTTTATAGTTTACATAGGGCTCGCAGGAATCTTTTTCTTTAGCGTCGGTACGGATTCTTGTAGGACGATTTGTATATGTTTTTCTATTTCGTCTATGAACGAGTCGATTTGTCTGTCTGTTAGGTTGACATTGTTATAGATTTTTATGTCGCAGTTCTGTTCGAGTAGGTTTTGGAACTTTTTCCAGTCTGTCTTTTTGTAGTTGTACCTGGGTGTTTCGGTCTGTGTTTCAAGCGTTAGGCAGTCAGATGTATACGAGAACGAGTGCACTCAGCGCGGTATGAGCGTTGGCTGAAATAAGTAATTTTTTTATTTGTCTTTGATGGTCAAAGAAATAGAATATTTAATGAAACATGTGTGTGCCAAAATGAAAATGATATAATGTATGGTAATGGTCGCATGATACTAAAACATTGCAATTTCTTCATGCTTAGAATAAAGATTATTAAAAATTGATTGTTAAAGAAGCCGAATTGATTTTTTTGGGGGGGGGGGATTACCTTATTTTTTGTGCAAAAGGAGATTAGGGTGTCATTTATGACTATTTCGAATATTTTGATTACGTTGGCTAGGATACATAATATCGCAGGTTTGAGAGCAAGGAACGGTTTTTATTTTTTTTCTTTTGTGATGGCTCTTAAAATTATTAAGGAGCACTGTATAATAACATTTTATTCTGTTTGAGCAGAATGTTCAGGATGTCGTCGAAACCGGATGATTTTTAATTGTTTAATTTAGAGAAAATGATTTTTATTCGGTTATAATTTGCAAAGAAGTTTATTTCTGTGTGTGGTTGTTTGGGTTTGTCCGAGGAGTTTTCATTAGAAAATATGAAGGTTGTCTTATTTAGCGATATGTCTCGCTCTATTTATTTTTCAGTTTGTTTGTTTCGGCAATGATAATTCTGTTTAATTGTTCTCGACCCATGTCTTCGCGTGTGTGTGTGTATGTTTTGGAAAAGTGAGTGTCGATAATATATAGTTTTTCCGTTGTTTTACATGTCATAAAATAACTAGACTTCATGTTTTTATTGGTGTTCTGTATCGCTATACCTGCATCTTGGAGGAGGGGAGCTTTCTCTGGAGACAGTATGAAAGAAGAGATAGAGTTTGGTTCTTTTAACCTAGAAATTTTATTTGTCTGTGGAAACGTGCTGGCTGAGTTTTTTTAGGCATATTTTTTTTTTATTTTGTTTGCTCATCTTCTGTTTCATCGTAAAAATAGCTGTATTTTAGATTGTTTATTTTGGATAGTACGTAGCTTTTTTCTCGTTGTAGTTCGCTTTCGCAGTCAAGGCGTTATTTTGTAAGGGTACTCCGATAGCTAAAACGATTCCCTTCAACATTCATAGCAGTATTTCTAATTTCCTATGCTATGAGTTTCTTGTAAGGGTAATTGACGGATTTTAACGGTCCGAACGGTCGAGCGCCCCTTACCTCTCGCACAGTAACATCATAGCATGGCATTCATTCAGGTATCGTTCACGCTCTTCTCGGAAAGGATCCCCCGCACTTGGAGCGCCTTAACGTCGTAAACGCCATCTTGCGGACGAAGATGCCGTTTGACGATTATCTTCCTAACCAATCAGCGTGCGAATTTGGGGGGGGGGGTCGTCCGTTTTCATCCTTGTTGGAGTGTATCTCGATACGTGTTGGGCTCGCTCGAGTCTAACAACGGTACCGGCAGTCTCGTTCGAGTGGTTCAACTGTGAACACGTAGGAGACAGTCAGCTTCAGTGCCTCCGATTCGCTAAACGTGGAGTAACGAACCGTTTCAATCTCACAGTGCTCTTCAAGCGCTCCTGCAGATGCAATCTTACCATCAGACGTAACGAACAGTGGACAGTCCTCTGCGAAGTCTTCAGTTTTGAACGATATCTCCAAGCATACGTGAAGGTAAGTAACATTTTAGTGATCGAACACTTGTACAGGTTAGACGTATCGTTATATAAAAATATAGATGTATTTCATAAGAATAACGAACATGACGAGCGCTTTCATGCCGCTTGTTTCTTTTCGCAATCGATTAAGAGGTTATCTTGTCGTTCGGGACTTTTCGACCCTGGTTTTTCAAAAACCCCGGGGCTCAAACGGTTGAATTATGTCAATATTATCATAAATAATTACTTTTCTATTTACTCTATATGATTTTCGAAACATTAAAAGATTGTTATTACTCGACTATTTCAGTATTGATTATGATACATTTTTAATTACGGTTAAACTTGTCGCTACTGGTGTGAGAGACTGTAAAATTGATTCGAAACAGTATTTTACAGAGACTGATGAAACCGACGAGTTAGATAACGAGTTAGATATTTATATAATTAAAAGTTATTTCTGTTTCTGATTTTTCTTTGCGAATATGTTAACTGTGCTTGAGCAGCGCTGGGTCAAATTTATCGGAAAAATATTTGAAATAGTATTTTAAGTTGTTGTTGGTCTACAGTACGAATAAAATATTTTATGTAGCAAAGAAATATGTAGTAAAGAAGAAACTATCTTTATTTTCACAATGTGGTATATAAAATAAAGTATCTTATCTTTGTATTGTAGATTGAGTTTAAAATGTTTCTTAACAATGAATATTGATTAAGCAGAAGGTTAATATAAGGATGCGAGAATCCAAAATATTTACAAATTAAATTCATGTTCTTGTTAACCCTGATGCATTCTCCGGGTCTCTTTGTTCTTACTGCTCTCCTTTTTTTCTCTCAGAACTTCTGTGTTCTTTAAACATATAGAGCAAAATGTTATCCGACTATTGAAACCGATACGTTTGAGAAAAAGACGTGCGATTATAGAAAATTTAGGGAACGCACTGATACAAAATTATATTATAAGACGGTAATATGACCCGCGTAGGAAAGCTGCAAAAGAAATAGCAGAGAGTTTTAAGAATACATCGGAACATTTCAAAGAGAAAATAAGAGTTCGTAAAAATTGTACTAATGCCAAAATTTTGTTTGCTAGAATAGAATGTACTGGTTCTTTGCAATGAAAGTGTAGAGGACTGGTAAATAGGATATTTGGCCGTGATATTTACTGGACGTTATAGCTTGTTGTCGTAACCGTTGAATATATTTAAAAATGATAAATACATATACAGATTATATTCGCTGAGTCGCTCGTACACAGTATAAATCGCAAAGTAAAATTACTAATTAATACTCAGTAAATGCTCGCTAGATAATCGTCGATAACTCGGTAGATAACTTGTGATAACACTTGGATAGCTCGTCGATACAGAAAGATACTCGTAGATGCTGATAGATACTAAACTCTTTTCTATTTGGGTTTCTGTTAGGTTTCTTACTGGCTGGGAGGGAGTCGGAAAATTCAAATTCGAATTCGTCTTCGTTCGACCGTTACACGTAACGGCGACGCTGTTTTTGGCCGGTGTTTTAACCGTTCGCGGAGAGACGCGATCGCGAGATAACGCGTCAACAAGAGTTGTAAATTCTCGTTACGATTAAACAATCGACGCCACGAACTGATTGATCCCCTATTTCTATTAAGAGAATAGAGGTGGTTGGAATGAGTGCATACGGAAAACTACACTGGATTTGTTAACAAAAGTTTAATAATAAATCAAGAAGCAACAATTTCAGTCAACGATTAACAATGAACAATTAAGACGAAAATATAACAATTAAGGTTTTGTTAGTGGTTTGCGTATAACGAGATCTGTCGTACTTCGCAGCTTGAGATAGACTAACTGATGCTTTTGTTCGAAACCACGGAGTCTTTCCTTTGTTGCCCCTCAATATCCCTACTACACATGTGTTTATTAGATCTACCGCGGCGGTCGCCGCGTATACGTTCTTCTGAGAATTCGGCGAAAGAAACTTAGAGATATCGATGATAGTGTCGCGTAAAATAAAAAGAAATTTAAAAGAAAGAAGAAAAGATGGTGCAGGACTGATTTCCTATACAAAAATATGTCGACGATGAAGTAACAAGTTTTGACTCAAGACTTGGTTTTCTAGAAAATCAATTATGAAGTTCTGTCCACTTGATTCGCTACTTTTTAAGTATACGCGTACGTACATGACGAAACTTCACAATTCATTGTCTGGGAAACGAAGTCAGAATAGATTTTATATATCTGAATGCACGTCTAAAAATACCATTTTCTCTCATACATACACGTATGTTTTCTTCAATATTTTCTTTATTCGATAACATGCAATAACAAAACTAACTACTTCAGCCAACGCTCATACCGCGTTGAAAATACTCGTTCTCGTCCGATCACGAAAGTCAAGCAGCGCTGGGCACGGGTAGTACTTAGATGGGTGACCGCTTGGGAACTCCGTGTGGTGTTGGCTTTTTTTACTTTTCTTAACACTTAGCCAACCGAACGGGCAGATTTCCCTTTTTTACTTTAGCAACGCGTTTTTGTTGTTGTTGTTGTTGTTGTTGTTGTTGTTATTATCAATTATTATTTACCTGGAATTGTTCCCAATTAATTGCGACCCTTTTTCTGTTTTTATAAAGTGCAGTATGGAATAAAATGCACCAATTTAGTGGTTTTAAAATTAATTAAAATGTTATAACATCAGCTATGACTAAATAAAGATATAGTCGAACGATATCACGTTATAAAAAAATATTAAAATACATTATGAATTTTTAACTTCACTTTCAAGTTGTGTCATTTATCTTTAGTCATCTTTAATGTTTTTAATTTTACCTATATGTTTTTATGGCTTAAATATAGAATATTAATTTGATGTTTTGTATAAACAAAGTGTGAAATCGTTAAACAAAATCATTACCGCAAAATATAATTGATGACTTAAATAATTTTTATACTTCTTTGTTTTTCAAGTATTAGTGAATATTAGTCCTCCTTACGTAGGAAAATGCATGGTAGACAGCATACAGGTTGGTCTGTGCTGGCGCGGTGGACAGAGAAGCGTATTGCTCGCTCGGGCGCGTGCGGTTGACTAAGTGTTTATAAGCTATGATCGTATACATCAAGAGAATATCTTTGTAGCATTAAACGATTGTCACCATACGTCGTATCATTGTCGCATACATGCTTACTTATATGTCGGAGATGGTGAGACACCAGAGCCTTCCCGTTGAAACCGGGGGAAAAACCTCTAATATTGTAATTTGGATTCTACCATAGCCGTAGTTTAGCAATCACCGTCCTTCATCCCGATTGTATTTGTCTGAAATCTATGAGATTGAGTTTGGGTTCGAGGTGACAACCAGTTACCGAACGTAGCCGCGGTCAAGGGACGAACGTTTTGTCTAATAAAGTTATGGAAAAAGTCTATAGCCCTCCATAAAAAGAAATAGTTGTAGCGGCACTCGACAGTAAACATTCTATCGGTTTCTGTCCCGTGGCCCGTCATACGCAGACCCTATTCTTTGGGTAGGTTGATTGCCGGTTGTCGAGACATATTCGCAAAATATCTTCAGCCAGCCTGATGACCTGTCATAAATCTTAAGCTTTAATTAACGAAAATAGGCAAACAGTCTTTTCCGCGAATGACACTTCCGAAGACTGACCAATTAACAATAACGGCAATTTCCCTCACTCTTCGAACGAAGACTTTTCTCCACGAATATAAAAGACCTGGTGCCGCGAGAGAGCTGTTTTTCCTAAACAGCGTCACCGTGAGGGTTTCGAGTACGATCTTATCGACTGAGGTATCATTTCGACAGAGTGCTTACTCCACGTGCTAACTGTGAGTACAACCTAGATGAGTACAACCTTTGCCGATGAGTAAAGAGTAAACAGTCCCGTTGACCGCGGATTCGTTATCGAATCTAAGACCATTGTCATTAGTGTCGCGAGTGTCTAACCGTCGCAGTTATTTGTCAAATCTCTCATCTCCGTACTTGAGCCAATAAACTCTGTATGGTACCATAATAATGGCTAATACTGGTGAAGATTCATTACACGCCCACACCTCCAATCCTACCGACAACCCGACATATATATTGCTTTGTTTATATTTTTCAACAATGTTACATGCATTCTCTGCGCGTGGCGAAAATGAAGTCGAAAATGTAAAATGACATTTTTCGTTTTGTTTTCGCGAAAATCAATTATGAAATCGCTCCTACTTAATTTCACAGTCCATTCTCTTGAAAACAAAGCCAGGCAAGGTTTCACAAATCTTTTTTGTCCTACAACATAATTGTATGTTTTGTAAATATTTTTTATTCAATAATATTTAATAACAAAATTGATTACTTCAAGCAACGCTCATACCAAGCTGAATGCACTCTTTCTCGTCAGAGTGCTGTGAAACTCCCAGCAGGTCGGATCTCACTGGCCAAAAATACGAGGCGTAAGACTTGTTAATGAGTTTGCAAATTTATACAGTGGTATTCAATAACAAAAAGTGATAAATAATGCTCACTATAAAAAAAATCAAGAAAATAAGGGAAGGAAAGAAGATAGAATGAAAGAAGCAACCAAAAAGAAAATACTGCAAAAATGGATATTTGAATTTGAATGAACTTTTGACCGTTTGCGTGGAGACGCGATTTCGAAGAAGCGCGCCAACGGGAGTCGTAAATTTCCGTTACGATTTAACTAATCCACGCCACGAATCGTTCGATCTTTTATTTGGATTCAGATAATAAGGATAGTTGAATGAAAATAACGCTGATATTAACAGGTTAATATATATTTTCAACGATCCAGCAACTTCAATGAGATGCAAGGTTACGTATATGGAATGACAAACTACGAATGAGTACGACCCGCGACTCGTTTCGTGTTGGCGACTGTGATGATGTATCTTCTGTCGATTGGCTGTCTTCGACTGGGCGATTCTGCTGATTTGTCTTCCGACTCTTGCTGTTCCTTGAACTGTGTTTTCACTCGAGCTGGTGTTAACTGTTACTGGTGAGACTTGCTTGTTACTTGAATGGTACTGTTTGTGACAAGTCTAGTGATCCAGTATAGAGATGAAGTCGAGAGCACAAGTGTAAAGACGAAGTCTACGGCACAAGTTGACTGTTCTGTAGTCGTGAGAACAAGTATAGAGATGAAGTGACTGGTCTGTATTTGTGAGAACAAGTAAAGTTCGTTTTTGTGTGATTACGGAGGAAAATTCTGAGTGAGCGAAGAGATGAAGAGATGAAGAAAGCGGATTTGTTGCTCACACTTTTCGTTTGGAAAGTTTACAAGAAACTTTGCGAAAATATCAACAAATGCAACGAGGCAAATACGAACGCATTGCTCAAATGAGCCGCAAATTCATCCCGTGGTTAAAGTTCTCAGACATCCTTAAACAAGGAATAAACCGAAGCCATGTCTCCGAAAACCAACCACATCAAACAAATTTATTACTGCGCGTAATTGAAAATCCAAACCCAATTAAAACGTAACCCAATAGAACGTAACAAACTTATCAAGGACTTCAAAGAAGCATATTCAAAGCCCTAAATGAACAACAAACACAATTAAACGAACTAAAACAATCATTAAAAACGCACGAAGAAAGGATCGACTCTTGTCCAAAAGGAGGCTCCTGCCCAGCCATATGGCTTGGAGACGTACAATTACAATTCCTTAATTTACGGGCAATTAACACGCTCAAAATCATAGACTACGAATGCGACAATAATGCTCTCGTATTCCAGATGAACAAAAATACATCAGATTTCGTAATCCTAGAAACAGGGAGTGACGGTCCCAGGTACAAGTGCAAAGATAACACACTAGGAAAAGTTACAAAATCAGCTGGAGAAGAACTGCGTCCTAAATATCCGTAACAAGGTCAACCTAACAAAGAGGCAAATCGACTCATTTATAGACGAAATAGAAAAACACGTACAAATCGTCCTTCAAGAATTCGTACTAAAAATAAATCAAAAGTCGGCTTTCGAGCCCTATATTCATAATAAAAGAAAATTACGAGACAAAAGCTCCATGCCATCCAACATAAACAATCTAAAATAAAACTATTCCTACGATAAAAGAGAAGATTTAGAATTATTAAAGTACCTTTTGCACAAAATACAGTTGCGCAAAAAGGACTCTGTTGGCATGTCCCACAGGGAAATCAAATTTTTACATCAAAAAAGCCAAACTCTATCCCATCTCTCAAACTGCCTTCAGACGAGAACGATTCCATTCAGCACGGTATGAACGTTAGTTGAAATAAGTGATTTTCTTATTTGCTTTTAGCGTACAAGAAAAGAATATTTGAAATATATAAGTGTGTGCAAGAATGAGTGATATATGGTATTAGTCGCGTAATACTAAAACATTTCTATTTCTCTATGTTTACATTATAGATTATTAAAAATAGATTATTAAAGAAAGTAAGAAAGATTGGAAGAATAAAAAGGTCAACACCACGCGGAGTTTTTTTTTATTGTTTATTTAAATTACAATCAATTCTCGTGTTGAGAATTTTCAGCAATTTTTCTGGCGTGGCGCAGTAACATGGCTAGTATTTATAATAAGTAAATACATGTTATAAATAAGTATAATTTGTGATTAAGTTATAAATAAGTAAATATTATATTATTAAATAACTAATTGAATCTGTCGTTTAGGTCTAGCGGGTAGTGTCTCTTCAGCCTGCGAATGTCGTCCGTCGTTTCAAGTAGTCCAGTGATTAGGGGGTTTCGGTGTTTGTTGACTCGTTTGCTATATCTGCCGCTATATTTTGCTATTTCCTCTTTAACTGTGGGTATCTTGAGGTCGCGGTGTATTGTTTCGTTGGAAACATACCAAGGTGCATCAATTAGGGATCTTAGGGTTTTCGATTGGAAGCGTTGGAGTATTTCAGTGTTGGAGTTACTTGCTTCGTGTTTGCTGATGGACGTTTTTGCCGGTGTGGAGAGGCGGATAGCGTTTATTATGCTCGTGTTTAGGTATTCCGTGGCTGCTTCGATTTCTTCATTGGTTTTTAGTGAAGTTGAGGCTGAAGTTGTGTGGGTAAAGACTTCTCTAAAGAACTTCTCGAAATTGCATTGAATATTATTGTACCTAGCCGTATCGCTTTTGGAGGAAGGTTTTTCAGAATTTTGCCGTTGATTAGATCAATTCCTGGTGCCTTTTTTTTTGTTTTTTCGATTATGATTCTGATTTCTTGTGCCGTTGTTTTGGGTATGGTGTATTGATTATCCGTTGTGGAATTAGTGGATCATGTTTCATCGTCAGTAAATCGATTGAGATTGCTGATGTTGCTATTATGTGGTGTAAATGTGCTGCATAGGTGATTGGCGAATTCTTCAGCTTGTTCTTCATTGCTTCTTGCCCATGTATTGTCTTCTTTCCTTATTGCTGGGACTTGTTTTATTGGCTTCTTTATTCTTTTCATGGTTTTTCATAATGAGTATTTGGTATTTTCATTCGTTGATAGTGATTCTATGAATTTCGTGAATTCGATGTTGTGATGTTCTCTTATTTTGCTTTTTAATTCTTTTGTAAGTTTGTTTAGGATTTTCTTATTTTCGCATGTTCTCTGTTTTTGCCACGTAGCTTTGGCTTTTCTTTTTTCCCTGATTTTGTCGAGGATGACCTGTGGAATTATTTTTGACCGCCTACTTTTTATTTCGTGGGTGGTGGCTGTCCATACTGCTTCCTGTATTATTTCCGTCATATTGACTATTGCCTGTTCAATATGTTCGGGTGTTTTCAGTGGGATGTTACAGTTGATTTTGTTTTCAATTAGCTCTTTAAAAGTTTGCCAGTTGGTAGTTTTATTGCAGAGCGATTCTGTCTCGTTATACAGTATCGGTGTGCTTGTGTATTCTATTATGATAGGTGAATGATCAGAGTTGAGTTTGAGGATGGTTGTTATTTCTAATTTGGTAGCGTTTATACCTTTTATAACTGCGAAGTCTAGTAGGTCAGGTAATTTGTCGAGGTCTGTCGGCCAGTAAGTTGGTTTGCCTGCAGAGAGAACGTTGAGGTTGCTATTTCTAATATATCGTTCAAGGGTTCTACCTCTCGGAGTGTTGATTCTGGAACCCCATAGTGTGTGTTTTGCGTTGAAGTCTCTTGCTGCTATAAATTTGTCTCCTAAGGTTTGGAAATACTCCTCCCATCTTTTGGGTGTCATTTTGTGTCTCGGGGGTACATATACTGCTGAAATCTGAAAGTAATTGTCGTTGGTTTGTATCGTGACGGTGGTTGCTTGTATGTGTTCTTAGTTTGTTTGGCTGTGTAGGTGATGCTTGATGTCATTTTTTATTATTACTGCTGTTCCTCCGTGGGCTTTACCTAGGGGGTGTTTGGCGTCGTAAATGGTGTAATACGGTATTTTTATGTAGCTTTTTGGAGTGAAATGTGTTTCTGAGACAAGTAGTACATCGATGTTATTTTTATATAGAAATGCTTTAGTTTCTGGGGCTCTCTGCTGCAAGCCATTGGAATTCCAGGCTGCTACTTTTAATATGTCCATCTCTATTTTTTACTTAGCAAGTTTGTGAGTAGTTGTAACATGACCGTTGTTTGTTGTACTTGTTGCCTAAGTGTTGCATTTAATTCACTTACCATTTTTTCTAACATCTCTGTACTTTTAATGGATTGTTTGAGCACATTTCTTTGATTTCTGTAGCGTCTTCGATGTTGTTGTTTTGATTCTGGTTATTTACGAGTGTTGGTTGGCTAATATTTTGGGTTACTTGCGCGTAGCTTCGGTTCCCTTGGGGGTTAATGCTTCTGATTATGGCGTTAGGTTCGTATTGTGCTGTCAATGCAGTGTCGTTAACCGTTATACTTTGTCGTGGTTGGTGGTTGTTGAATGATTTATTGCGAAGTGGTGGAAACAGTTTACGTCGTAATTGTTTTCTGTCTTCACATCCTTTATAGCTGGCTGGGTGGTTTCCGTTACAGTGGTAGCATTTAACTTCTTCTATTTTTCCAGAATATGGGCAGTGTATTTTTAAGTGGTTTTTTGCGCACTTGACGCAAGCTGGGCTTCCGTTGCAATAATTTTTAGTGTGTCCGTATTGTTGACACCGCATGCATTGAGGTATATCTTTTTTGTGTCGTGGTGGTTCCACTGTTACTATTGTGTTTAGTATTTGTTTGATATCATATATTTCTTTGTTGTTGTTTCTGGGTTCCAGTTCTATTAAGAATAGTGGTAATGGTTGTTTCGTGTCGAATCTTGTTATATCGTTTATTGTTCTTGTTTGATGTCCAATTTTAGCTAACTCATCGCTTAGTTTATGTATGTTGGTTTTAGGATGCAATCCTCTTATGACGATTTTATAGCTCCTTTCAGTTTTAAGCTGATACGTGTGGTAGATAGCATTTTTTTCTTTTAATGCTTTTATAACTTTCCTAAATGTTTCTGGTGTGTTTGTTTGTATTTTTACTTGATCCAATTTTGTTTGCTTTATTGTGTAGTTGTTTTTCTCATCTAGATTATTTAGTAGATCGATGAGCGGGTCTATTATTTGGGCCTCTACAAAGATTGGTGGTGGTTTTGTAATATGATTTGTTTGGATAGTGGTTTTATTTACGGGGTCAGCGTCTATTTCTTCCGTTAGTGAGTTGAAGGAGTTGCTTAATGGTAATTCTTGCAGCCATCGCTGCTTTTCTATAGCTGGGTTTCCTATGGCACTTATGTCTATAGTTGTTTTGCGTTTTTTGCTAGCCTTCGCTAGCTTCCAGCTTTCGTCTTGATAGTATCTTTCATAATCTGGATTGCTCTCTTCCTGTCCCCGCTGCTCTTTTGTTTCTTCTGTCTCCATGTTAATTTGTTTGTTTTTTATATAATATGTTTCTCCCTTTGTTGCTATGTTTATAGTTGGTATCTGCATTGCTCTTCTATTTCCTCCTCACTATCACTTTGCAGCACCATTACTTTGAAGCACTTTTTCTCTATTCACTTATACCTGGAGAGCACGACCGTCTAGACACATCCGTCCTCCTCGGCTGCTCGAGCAGAAGTGAATGTTTGACATGGCCCGGCATTTTTGGGTAAATACCGGCAAGGGGTTATTTCCGCTGTCCAATGTCTGCTTGGTCTTCCGTTGTCTCGTCGCCTTTAGGCTGTGTATGATGAGCGAATAATGGCGTTCTTTCTTTTGAAAATTTTGTCCATTGAATGGACAAGGATAGGATTATTATGCAATCGTTTTCATGGAAAGTCGAAAGATTTGAAGATGAAAGATACTACAGCGATAATAAGTACCCGTTGTATTTCTTATAACATTTCCTTACCGATTAGTTAGGTTCGAGTAAAATCTTGTAATACCTTTGTACGATTAAAAAAGTTTTACACTATGGAAATGAAATATATAGGACTTGATAAAAAAAAATTGTTGCATTGGAAAACTGTATATATGTAAATTCGATTACTATTACATTTCCATATTTATATTCGGTTTTCGCAATTTGCAAAATTCCTATCACACGTTGTACGAGTTTACAACATGTTTTTGCTCGTTACGTATACGTTCATCTCTTAATCTCAGAAACTTCTGCAATTACGAAATTAAAGATTAAAATGGTTACTAAAGACAGAATAAATTCGATGCTTGCAAATATAAATATGATGCAATTTACGTTCTTACAGAAATGAAACAACTCGGAAAATATAAAAATAACTTAATTTACTTTTAACAGAAATGGAACATTTTACATATTTCATATTATTGTGAAAGAGAATTACATTATATTTATCATGCTATAATTTATTCTTAATAAAAATGAATAAAATGACACGGGAAAGACAGAGGATTTCTAAATGAAGATATTATTACGTCCAACAAATTGACAATGTAAATGAATTAAACGTTCACGAATGTTTCGTTTCTCTATTATTACCACTAACTACGATTCTAGTAAATGAATTATAAAAGCTAAAAAGATATTCAACGTTTAAGGAGTAAAATCGATCATCAACCCCCGACAATTCAATCACATACTCTGATCGCGATCCGCCAGACACCCTTCCGGTTTTTTAATCGGCCAAAAACACGAACGAAAATAATGTAGGGGGGTGCCGAGACGAGCGTACCACCCCATCAATCGCTATAGTTTACCGACTCGCCCCCATCCCTCATTATCCGGGTCTCGGTCGACGAAATTCGTGGCGGTAAATCATCGTCGCGTGCTGCCTTTTTGATAACTCGATTTCATAACGAACCCGTTGCTCTATTTATAAACTGGCGGGAGTGTTTTAAATTAAATTCGATCTCGCGCACGCGGTTCGCACGCTGTGCACGTGGCAACACGGTGACACTTCGTTCAGAAGGAGAGGCGAACACGAAGAAAATCAAACAACGAGAAGTTGAAAAGGAGAAAAAGCGAGAAAGAAATACAGTGAAATAAAGAGACGAACAGAGAGGAACGTGGACTTTTACCGAACGGATTATTCCACCCTAAATCGTGTTTTCGGCTGAAACATTGGCATTCGTTGTCGTAAGCCGACGCAGACACACAGGGGGACACCTGCGTGGGCAGAGGGCTTCGGTTTCCCCGCCTTTTGTTGCTCGATATTTGTTTTTTTCCTAATGTTCCCGGAGGCTATGCCGTGGCAAAGAGACGCTGCTATTCGACATCGACAGGAAAACGTTGAAAACTTTTCTCTTCACTTCTGCTCGGGCAGCTGAGGAGGACGGACGTGCTTAGATGATCGTGCTCTCCAGGTATAAGTGAATAGAGAAAGAGTGCTTCAAAGTAATGGTGCTGCAAAGTGATAGTGAGGAGGAAACAGAAGAGCAATGCAGATACCAACTATAAACATAGCAACAAAGGGAGAAACATATTATATAAAAAACAAACAAATTAACATGGAGACAGAAGAAACAAAAGAGCAGCGGGGACAGGAAGAGCGCAATCCAGGTTATGAAAGATGTTATGAGGACGAAAGCTGGAAGCTAGCGAAGGCTAGCAAAAAACGCAAAACAACTCCAGGCATAAGTGCCGTAGGAAACCCAGCTACAGAAAAGCAGCGATGGCTGCAAGAATTACCATTAAGCAACTCCTTCAGCTCACTAACGGAAGAAATAGACGCTGACCCCACAAGTAAAACCACAATCCAAACAAATCATATTACAAAACCACCACCAATCTTTGTAGAGGCCCAAATAATAGACCCGCTCATCGATCTACTAAATAATCTAGATGAGAAAAACAACTACACAATAAAGCAAACAAAATTGGATCAAGTAAAAATACAAACAAACACACCAGAAACATTTAGGAAAGTTATAAAAGCATTAAAAGAAAAAAATGCTATCTACCACGCGTATCAGCTTAAAACTGAAAGGAGCTATAAAATCGTCATAAGAGGATTGCATCCTAAAACCAACATACATAAACTAAGCGATGAGTTAGCTAAAATTGGACATCAAACAAGAACAATAAACGATATAACAAGATTCGACACAAAGCAACCACTACCACTATTCTTAATAGAACTTGAACCCAGAAACAACAACAAAGAAATATATGATATCAAACAAATACTAAACACAATAGTAACAGTGGAACCACCACGACACAAAAAAGATATACCTCAATGCATGCGGTGTCAACAATATGGACACACTAAAAATTATTGCAACGGAAGCCCAGCTTGCGTCAAGTGCGCAAAAAACCACTTAACAATACTCTGCCCATATTCTGGAAGAATAGAAGTTAAATGCTACAACTGTAACGGAAACCACCCAGCCAGCTATAAAGGATGTGAAGTCAGAAAACAATTACGACGTAAACTGTTTCCACCACTTCGCAATAAATCATTCAACAACCACCAACCACGACAAAGTATAACGGTTAACGACACTGCATTGACAGCACAATACGAACCTAACGCCATAATCAGAAGCATTAACCCCCAAGGGAACCGAAGCTACGCGCAAGTAACGCAAAATATTAGCCAACCAACACTCGCAAATAACCAGAATCAAAACAACAACATCGAAGACGCTGCAGAAATCAAAGAAATGTGCTTAAACAATCCATTAAAAGTACAGAGATGTTAGGAAAAATGGTAAGTGAATTAAATGCAACACTTAGGCAACAAGTACAACAAACAACGGTCATGTTACAACTACTCACAAACTTGCTAAGTAAAAAATAGAGATGGACATATTAAAAGTAGCAGCCTGGAATTCCAATGGCTTGCAGCAGAGAGCCCCAGAAACTAAAGCATTTCTATATAAAAATAACATCGATGTACTACTTGTCTCAGAAACACATTTCACTCCAAAAAGCTACATAAAAATACCGTATTACACCATTTACGACACCAAACACCCCCTAGGTAAAGCCCACGGAGGAACAGCAGTAATAATAAAAAATGACATCAAGCATCACCTACACAGCCAAACAAACCAAGAACACATACAAGCAACCACCGTCACGATACAAACCAACGACAATTACTTTCAGATTTCAGCAGTATATGTACCCCCGAGACACAAAATGACACCCAAAAAATGGGAGGAGTATTTCCAAACCTTAGGAGACAAATTTATAGCAGCAGGAGACTTCAACGCAAAACACACACTATGGGGTTCCAGAATCAACACTCCGAGAGGTAGAACCCTTGAACGATATATTAGAAATAGCAACCTCAACGTTCTCTCTGCAGACAAACCAACTTACTGGCCGACAGACCTCGACAAATTACCTGACCTGCTAGACTTCGCAGTTATAACAGGTATAAACACTACCAAATTAGAAATAACAACCAGCCTCAAACTCAACTCTGATCATTCACCTATCATAATAGAATACACAAGCAAACCGATACTGTATAACGAGACAGAATCGCTCTGCAATAAAACTACCAACTGGCAAACTTTTAAAGAGCTAATTGAAAACAAAATCAACTGTAACATCCCACTGAAAACACCCGAACATATTGAACAGGCAATAGTAAATATGACGGAAATAATACAGGAAGCAGCATGGACAGCTACCACCCACGAAATAAAAAGCAGGCGGTCAAAAATAATTCCACAGGTCATCCTCGACAAAATCAGGGAAAAAAGAAAAGCCAAAGCTACGTGGCAAAAACAGAGAACATGCGAAAATAAGAAAATCCTAAACAAACTTACAAAAGAATTAAAAAGCAAAATAAGAGAACATCACAACATCGAATTCACGAAATTCATAGAATCACTATCAACGAATGAAAATACCAAATACTCATTATGGAAAACCATGAAAAGAATAAAGAAGCCAATGAAACAAGTCCCAGCAATAAGGAAAGAAGACAATACATGGGCAAGAAGCAATGAAGAACAAGCTGAAGAATTCGCCAATCACCTATGCAGCACATTTACACCACATAATAGCAACATCAGCAATCTCAATCGATTTACTGGCGATGAAACACGATCCACTAATTCCACAACGGATAATCAATACACCATACCCAAAACAACGGCACAAGAAATCAGAATCATAATCGAAAAAACAAAAAAAAAAAAAAAAAAAAAAACAAAAAAAAAAACAAAAAAAAAGCACCAGGAATTGATCTAATCAATGGCAAAATTCTGAAAAACATTCCTCCAAAAGCGATACGGCTAGTTACAATAATATTCAATGCAATACTGAGAACACAATATTTTCCTAAACCATGGAAACAAGCACGCATTAGCATGCTGCAGAAACCAGGCAAAGATCCGCACCAAGCAGCATCCTACCGACTTATATCACTGCTTCCCGTATTTTCCTAAATACTGGTAAAAATAATCTACGCCCGCATAAAAATATTAATAGAGAAAGAAAAACTAATACCGGATCATCAATTTGGATTCAGAAGCAAACATTCAACAATAGAGCAAATGCACAGGCTCATTAACGAGATAATACTGGCATTTGAAAATAAACAATACTGCACAGCTCTCTTTATGGACATAGAGAAAGCTTTCGATAAAATAAACCACGAAAGCCTACTACACACAATCAGACAACAATTCCCGGAAAAAATTTATCAGATAATAAAATCATATCTAAGTAACAGAACATTCACGGTAAATATAAAAGACGCGTACTCTGAAGTTAAACCAATCAAGGCAGGGGTTCCGCAAGGAAGCGTCTTAGGACCCATTTTCTACATGCTATACACGGCCAACATACCTAAAACTCCCAACAGTAAAGTATTTACATTCGCGGACGATACAGCAATAATAGTCAGGCACACAAACCCGGAAACAGCAGTCACACTACGACAGGAACACACCACAAAAATAGAAAAATGGCTACAAGACAAACAAATTAAAGCTAACCCCAACAAATGCAATCGCATAACATTTACACTGCGTAAGCAGAAATCAGCAAGTATACTACTGAACGGTACGCACATAACACAAACAGGAAAGGTCAAATACTTAGGACTCCACATAGATACACAACTCACATGGAAACAGCATATCAAAGCAATAATAAACAAAATACAGACAACAAGGAGACAAATGCAATGGCTAATAAACCGAAAATCCAGGCTAAGCCTGGAAAATAAAGTCAGAATATACAAAACAATACTAAAACCAATCTGGACATACGGAATACCATTATGGGGACAGCAGCCAAGAGCCACATAAGTAAAATAGAAACGGAACAAGCAAAAATCCTTGGAACAATAACAAATGCCCCGTGGTATGTGAGAAACGACGAAATTCGGAAAGACCTGGGAATAACAACGGTCCAAGAAGAAATAAAAAAGTATGCGGGGAGGTACAGACTAAGAATTTTTTTTTTTTTATTTATTAGAATATTTTCAATCAATTCTCGTTGAGAATTTTCAGTAACTTAATTTGGCGTGATACAATGACATGGATTATAACAGCTTTATATTGTTGATTCTAGTAGAACTAAGGATTTAATCTAGTGGGTATTTTCTTTTTAGTCTGCGGATCTGGTCCGTCGTGTCCAGTAGTTGGGTGACTAGTGGGTTGTGGTGGTTGTTGACTCTTGTGTTATATCTGCTTCTGGACTTGTGTATTTCATCTTTGACTGTAGGTATCTTGAGGTCACGGTGGATTGTTTCGTTGGTAACATACCAGGGTGCATTTAATAGGGATCTTAGCGTTTTCGATTGGAAGCGTTGGAGTATTTCAGTGTTGGAGTTACTTGCTTCGTGTTTGCTGATGGACGTTTTTGACGGTGTGGAGAGGCGGATAGCGTTTATTATGCTCGTGTTTAAGTATTCCGTGGCTGCTTCGATTTCGTCATTGGTTTTTAGTGAAGTTGAGGCTGAAGTTGTGTGTGTAAAGACTTCTCTAAAGAGCTGCTAGTTGGTGTGTTGGTTATGAATGGAGCCATTAGGTGTATTCTCGATGATAGTTGGACTGACTGTTGCTATCACGGGGGAATGATCAGAGGAGAGATCAGCCGAGGAATTGATTTGGACGTGTCTTGACGAGATATTTTTAGTTATGAGGAAATCAAGGAGATCGGGTATTTTGTTTGTGTCTGTGGGCCAGTGTGTGGGTTCGTATGTGGTAAGGTAGTTGAGGTTGTTGGTTATTATGCTGTTGAGGAGGTTTTTGCCTCTTACTGTAACCAGTCTGCTGCCCCATTGGGTGTGTTTGACGTTGTAGTCTCCTCCGGCTATGAATCTATTGCCCAGGGTGTCCAGGAAGTTGTCGAAGTCTTCTTTGGCGATGGAGTATCTGGGAGGGCAGTATACAGCTGAAGTGGTGATTGTACCATGACAGTCTTCCATTGCTACGTTTGTTGCTTGGAGGTAGTCTTTCTGGAATGCTGGAAGTTCGTAGTGCTTAATGTTTGATTTGATTATGATTCCGGTGCCGTCGTGGGCCTTTCCGCTGGGGTGTTGGGTACGGTAGAACTTGTATCCGTTTATGTTCAGGTATTTTTTGTCGGTGAAGTGGGTTTCAGATATGAGCATTACGTCGATTAGCTGGTGTTTTAGGTAGAGTTCTACTTCAAGTTTGCGTTGCGCTAGACCGTTGGCATTCCACAGAGCTATGCGTCTTGGTTTTATTTTGTGTCGGGGCGTATTAATTTATCCACGATGAGTGTTAATAGCGATAGCAAATTGTTTATTTGCTCTGATTGTTTCTCTATTAGCTTTTCAAGTCTAGAGACGTTGTCTGTATTAGGTGAGGTGGGGGCACTATTTTGGGGAGGATCCCTGTGGCTATTTGGTGTCTTTCGAGTGCCTTGTACCGCTTGGGCATAGGAGGTTGAGGGAGTGGTGAGTTTAGTAGGGCTGGGTGTTTGATTGGTTGGGGGCGATTGGGGTAAAGGTGAATTTCGGCGAGCTGGGTGTTTGGTAGTTTACCACTTTTGTTCTAAGTTTGGGGTACTTGTTTGAGTACAGAGTTTTGTAGGCTGAGCAGCCTTTGTAGTTGGCAGGATGGTCACCTTGACAGTGGATGCACTTCGCTGGGATTTCCGGTGATTTCCTGCATTGGTCGGTGGGGTGTGTTCCTGCACATTTGACGCAGCGGAAGGTATGGTTGCAGTATTTCTGCGTGTGCCCGTATCGTTGGCACCTTTTGCATTGCACTATCTCCTTTTTGATTTGCGGTGGTTCGAATTTTACGATGGCGCTCATTAGGCGACTGGTGTTGTAGATTTCCTTGTTGTTGGGTTTCTGTTTTAAGTCGATAAAGAATAGGGATAACGGGTCTTTCGTGACTCTATGTCTTATGTTGCTGACATTGATGACTTCGTGGCCGAGTTTAGATAGTTCGGTTTTTAGCTCGTCGATGTCTGCGGAGTGGTGGATGTTTCGTAGCACCACCCGAAAAGGTCTTTCTTCTTTGAGTTGGTAGGTGTGGAAATTGGCGTTCAGGGCCCTAAGTGTCTTGGTGAGCTTCCTGTAGGCTTCTGGATTCGTCAGCAGGATTTTTACTTGGTTGTTGGTTATCTTCAGGTTGTAGTCCTCCTTGGAGATATCTCTCTCTAAGGACTTGGTCATTGTCTGGATGTCGATGACATCATTAACAAATATTGGTGGGGGAGGAGGGCTTCTCTGTGCTTGTTGGTTTGGTGGCGGGCCTGCGATTTCCATGGCGTCGTTTGTGGATTCAAGTATTGCGAACCTATTGTGGGTGTTGAATTGTGTTGTTTGCTGTTGGTTTGAGTTTGTATTTGGTGGTTCAATTTTACGTCTTTTCGCCTTATTGGCATCGTTGGCGCGTGGAGATCTGCTGCACTTCTGCCACGGGGGGAGTAGTGCGGGGTAGTTGTAAGTTTGCGTGGGCGAGCCTGGTGGTGAAAGCTGGGCCATCATCGAGCTAGCTATTTCAATATAAATAACTAGTCGTGAGGCTATGAGTCAAGGTTCGGGTAGGGGTTAGCTGCGTAGGCTTTTCTTCTCTCTGGCGGATAGGAAACACTTGGGAGTATAGGAGCACGTTGTGTTCACTTTCGACGGTTGGGTGACACGTGTTACTTTCGAACTTCACTGGACACTAGAGACACGTTTGCACGCTTCGGCACTCAACAGCGAACTCACAGACTAAGAATAGCAACCGACTGGCCGTGGAGGCCATTAACGCAATAGATACCGAAAGAAGACTAAAAAGGAAACACCCAGAAGACCTGACAAAGGAAGCAACATAAAGTATGTAACGTAACATACACGAAGATGGAATCCCGATGAAGGTAACCATCCACATGCTATGTATTTTTATTTTATTTTTATTTTTTTTATCAAACAAGTTAAAACATTTTACCAAATGTCCTACTGGACAAATTGTAAAATTAAAGCAAATAAATAAAAACCTAACCCCAACCCGAATTTTGCCTCATAGCCTCACGACTAGTTATTTTATATTGAAATAGGTAGCTCGATGATGGCCCAGCAATCACCACCAGGCTCGCCCACGCAAACTTACAACTACCCTGCACTACTCCCCCCGTGGCAGAAGTGCAGCAGATCCCCACGCGCCAACGACGCCAATAAGGCGAAAAAACGCAAAATTGAACCACCAAACACAAACTCGAACCAACAGCAAACAACACAAATCAACACCCACAATAGGTTCGCAATACTAGAATCCTCAAACGACGCCATGGAAATCGCAGGCCCGCCACCAAACCAACAAGCACAGAGAAGCCCCCCTCCTCCACCAATATTTGTTAATGATGTCATCGACATCCAGACAATGATCAAGTCCTTAGAGAGAGATATCTCCAAGGAGGACTACAACCTGAAGATAACCAACAACCAAGTAAAAATCCTGCCGACGAATCCAGAAGCCTACAGGAAGCTCACCAAGACACTTAGGGCCCTGAACGCCAATTTCCACACCTACCAACTCAAAGAAGAAAGACCTTTTCGGGCGGTGCTACGAAACATCCACTAATCCGCAGACATCGACGAGCTAAAAACCGAACTATCTAAACTCGGCCACGAAGTCATCAATGTCAGCAACATAAGGCATAGAGTCACGAAAGACCCGTTATCCCTATTCTTTATCGACTTAAAACAGAAACCCAACAACAAGGAAATCTACAACACCAGTCGCCTAATGAACGCCATCGTAAAATTCGAACCACCGCAAATCAAAAAGGAGATAGTGCAATGCAAAAGGTGCCAAAGATACGGGCACACGCAGAAATACTGCAACCATACCTTCCGCTGCGTCAAATGTGCAGGAACACACCCCACCGACCAATGTAGGAAATCACCGGAAACCCCAGCGAAGTGCATCCACTGTCAAGGTGACCATCCTGCCAACTACAATGGCTGCTCAGCCTACAAAACTCTGTACTCAAACAAGTACCCCAAACTTCGAACAAAAGTGGTAAACTACCAAACACCCAGCTCGCCGAAATTCACCTTTACCCCAATCCCCCCAACCAATCAAACACCCAGCCCTACTAAACTCACCACTCCCTCAACCTCCTATGCCCAAGCGGTACAAAGCACTCGAAAGACACCAAATAGCCACAGGGATCCTCCCCAAAATAGTGCCCCCACCTCACCTAATACAGACAACGTCTCTAGGCTTGAAAAGCTAATAGAGAAGCAATCCGAGCAAATAAACAATTTGCTATCGCTATTAACACTCATCATGGATAAATTAATACGCCCCGACACAAAATAAAACCAAGACGCATAGCTCTGTGGAATGCCAACGGTCTAACGCAACACCAATTTGGACTAGAACTCTTCCTAAAACACCAGCAAATCGACGTAATGCTTGTATCGGAAACCCACTTCACCGACAAAAACTACCTGAACATAAACGGATACAAGTTCTACCATACCCAACACCCCAGCGGAAAGGCCCACGGCGACACCGGAATCATAATTAAATCAAACATTAAACACGCGGAGTTCCCAAGCGGTCACCCATTTAAATACTTTCTCCATCTTAACTTTCGTGATAGGACGAGCACCAGTGCTTTTCTGTATAACGTTCATAGACCAATAGTTAGTATTGCATGTGTGTGTTTTTCATAATAAACAATGAATTTCGGTTGCGGGATGGATCGATTAAAAGTACCAATACGTAACGGTACGACGTAGCCATGCAATATTTTGTGCGTCGGGATTACATTTTCTTAGGTTTACAATTTGTAACTTAAATTTATGTCGTTGTAGAGCGGTGCTTATATATGATATTGTTTTTTTGTTCCTATCTCTGTCCTGAAAACCTGGTCGCAAAAACCGGACAATTCAGTAGTCTACATTTGGTTTCGGCGGAGCTGCGGGATTTTGGGAGGGCGGTGGGAGGGAGGACAGGGAGGGGAACGGAGGGGTGTCCTGTTGAATTATTTACAATATCTACAATATTTACAATATTTACATGATTACAATATCTGCACTATTTTACACGGAGGGAGATTTGAGTGTTGTCATTTTGTGGTTCTTTTTCTTGTTATTTTTATTATGGTTTCGGCATCCACCAATATTTTTTTATGCATTTTCTGTGATTGTCTTCTGCGTCTTTTTGGGGAAGGGCCATGTTGTATTTCCACCTAGTGTCTACAGTTTGCACATTTGAGTTTGCCTCGTTGAGTATTGTTTTAATCCCTATTTTTCTTTTTATATGGTAGATTATTGGGATATTATTTTGGTCTTGGAGGTAGTTTCTTTCGTCTAGGTATAAAAATGCTTCGGGGGGATGTAACCTGTCGTCAGTTTATTTTTGTAATATGAATCGTTTGGAAAGTAGCAACCGAAGATTGCACTATTTTCCTTTATCTTTGCAGGTTGCGCGAAGTGGTTTCTTGTTAGTTTTATGAGGATTGCCGTTCCTCCTCCTTGGGTGGCGTTTGGTCTGTCGTGTCTTATTATAGAGTAGTTTTTGTAGTGCACTTTGTGTCTATAGTTCAGTTTGGTTTCTGAGATAAGTACTATGTCGGGCGTTTCTTTCTTAATTGGGGTTAGCATGCTGTATCTTTTTTGGTTTGAGATTAGTGAGTTGGCGTTTATTGAGATGATTTTTAGATGTTTAACTTTTGTCTGATTTGTTTTTTGCTGTAATTGGTGGACGGGTGGGTTTTGGCTAATCTTCGTCTATACTTTCGATGATGTTGAAGATGGTGTCGATTCTTTCTTCATGCGTATTTAATGCTTTTTTTATTTCGTTTAGTTGTGTTTGTTGGTCGCTTAGAGCTTTTAGAATGCTTTTTTTGAAGTCTTCAATGACATTTATTATGCTTATTTGGGATGAGTCTATCGTTGGGTTGGGGTTTTGTTTGACTCGTGCCGCTATATTTGTTACTTGTGGGCTTGTCTCGTTTATACTTGTTCCTTGTTTAACTATGTCCGCGAACTTTAGCTCGGGGACGTACCTACGGCTTATTTTGGCGATTCTTTCGGTTTTTGCTGTTTTTGCTTTGGTGATTTTTTCATTAATCTTTTTACGTAATTCGACGAGTTTTGGGCATCCTTTGTATGATGCAGGATGTCCGTAGTTTTTGCAGTTTACGCAGTAGATTTTTTCTTTGCTTACTGCCGCTTCTTTTTTTATCTTGCACTCACCTGGCCCGTGCGGTTCAGTGCATTTTACACAGCGATAGTTTAGCTTACAGTTTTGTGCTGTGTGGCCTATTCGCTGGCATTTGTAGCACTGCGTGATATCATTTTTTTAAATTTTTTTCCATGCTATTTTCAGATAGTTAAGTCTGTTTATTTTTAGTAGGTTCCCAATGTTGCTATCGGGGGATACTTGAGTTATATAGATTGGGAGCAATATGTTGTTCTCCCTTTATTTTCTTGTTGTGAATCGAGACACTTTGGTGAAGTTAACTTCTTCTATTTTCAGGGCTTTTAGGTCTTCTAGAATTTCTGCTTCTGTGTAGTTGTTTCCTAGCCCTTTTAGCGGGTACGTGTGAGGTTTTTGGGATTTTGGGGTATATGTGTAATAGGCCGTGTTGGCTGCGGTCAGTATTTTTTTTGCTTTCGCGTGGTCATTTAGGTTTTGAAGATAAAGCACGTGCTTACCTGCATGGATTCTTTTGATATGGAAATTCTTGATTTTGAGGGAATTTTCCATGAGTGCTATTGTGTCTTTCGGGTCTTGTAATGTTATGTTGATGGGGGGCGGCCTGGCCCCTTTTGCCGATGTGGGGTGGTCTGCCTGGTCTTCAGCGGGGTGGCTGGGTGGCAGGCCCTTATGCGTTTGGTTTTTCAGTGATGTTGTAGGTTGTGGTGTTGTTTTTTTCGACGGTGCGGTGGGGGGGGGGGGGTGTGCTTGTCCGGGCGGCATTGCTTTTGTTCGTGGTTATCGGTGACGTGTCCAGGGGAGTGGGCTGTCTGGTTGCTTTTGTCCTTAGTAAGTCGTTTTTTTTTTTAATGTTTTCGATAATAGTTAGCTGCGGTTGCGATGCGCAGGAGTCTTGAGCTTGGAGGGCTTCGAATCTGTTTTTTATTGGGATTGCCATTGGTTGAGGGCTCCTTTTTTGCTTCATGATTTCGTTTTTTTCGTAGTGCTCTTCTTGAGAATCGCATTCTTCTTCGTTTGAACTTTCTTGTCTGATATTTTTTGTGTTTCTGCTTACCAGGTTTGGAGGCGGGTTGAGTTTCCGCGTCTTTTGTGCAGCAGGTCTTATGCAGGTATTACGTGTTGGGCTCGCTAGAGTTTAACAACGGTATCGGCAGTCTCGTTCGAATTCCCGCAGGGAGGGCTCGCTTCTGGGAGCCTATGGGGGCTGGCAAACCCACGTTCCCGCAGCCAGGGGGACCGTCGGGACAAGCGTCCCGTTTACGTGAGTCCCTATGTACTCCGCAGGGAAGGTCGCCGTGAGTGTAAGGCGTTTAATTACGGTTACATTCTCTCTACGTGGCCTTGGGTAGTAGCGCTCCCACGATCCTGATGCCAAGGATGGGACCGTCGGGATAAGTTCCCGGGTACAAAAGTACCTTGAGGCCCCCGCTTACGTGAGTCCCATCTGGAACTGCCGAGCACGGTTAGCAGGTCGCCGGCCGGCAGTGACGTGGCCGTACACCATACGATAGTCCCACCAACGACTAAGGTTGGTACCACGGGCGATCGAGTTACAGCCCGGAGGGAGTAGCGACCCCTCTGCTCGGCCAATTAATGGGTATGGACTCGTGGTGGCAGTGGTTGATGACCAAGATGCTGGCAAGAGGACCGAGTTAAGGTGATTGGCTCCACCAAATGGACTTCGGCGGATAAGCAGCGTCCCACCTGCTCCGGAACCGTCCTGGTGAGACGGGAGGGCTTAGAATGTGCCCCGTTCGACCTGAGATGAGCGACATCCCCTGCAGGCTTAGCTAATCCAGGGAGCAAGGTACTGGGTGCCTTGTGCGATGGTTGGGCGTTTTCTCCAACCCCTATGGTCGTAGGGGGCCCGGGTTCGAGTAGTTCAATCATGAACACGTAGGAGGCAATCAGCTCCCGTGCCTTCGAATCGCTAATCGTGGAGTAACGAACAGTTTCAATCTCTCAGCGCTGTTCCAGCGCTCCTGCAGGCAAAATATTTCCATCAGACGTAACGATCAGTGGACAGTCCTCTGCGAAGTCTTCAGTTTTGAATGATATCTCCCAGCATACGTGTGAAGGTAAGTATCATTTTAGTGATCGAACACTTGTACAGGTTAGACGTATCGTTATTTCTTTAACCGTTTGAGTACGAAGCAGCGTGATCGCGCTGTTTAGATTTTCTATCGAAAAGTCCCAGTATATTTGAACGCTACGGACGACTGACGGTATTTTGTATTACATTGTTATCTTAATAATTTTTATTGAACAAAATTTGAAATAATTATAAACTAATAGTACGCATATATAAAAATATAGATGTATTTCATAAGAATAACGAATATGACGAGCGCTTTTGTGCCGCTTGTTTCTTTTCGCAATCGATTAAGAGGTTATCTTGTCGTTCGGGACTTTTCGACCCTGGTTTTTCAAAAACCCCGGGGCTCAAACGGTTGAATTATGTCAATATTATCATAAATAATTACTTTTCTATTTACTCTATATGATTTTCGAAACATTAAAAGATTATTATTACTCGACTATTTCAGTATTGATTATGATACATTTTTAATTACGGTTAAACTTGTCTGTACTGGTATGAGAGACTGTAAAATTGATTCGAAACAGTATTTTACAGAGACTGATGAAACCGACGAGTTAGATATTTATATAATTAAAAGTAATTTCTGTTTCTGATTTTTCTTTGCGAATATGTTAACTGTGCTTGAGCAGCGCTGGGTCAAATTTATCGGAAAAATATTTGAAATAGTATTTTAAGTTGTTGTTGGTCTACAGTACGAATAAAATATTTTATGTATTAAAGAAATATGTAGTAAAGAATAAACTATCTTTCTTTTCACAATGTGGTATATAAAATAAAGTATCTCATCTTTGTATTGTAGATTGAGTTTAAAATGTTTCTTAACAATGAATATTGATTAAGCAGAAGGTTAATATAAGGATGCGAGAATCCAAAATATTTACAAATTAAATTCATGTTCTTGTTAACCCTGATGCATTCTCCGGGTCTCTTTGCTCTTACTGCTCTCCTTTTTTTCTCTCAGAACTTCTGTGTTCTTTAAACATATAGAGCAAAATGTTATCCGACTATTGAAACCGATACGTTTGAGAAAAAGACGTGCGATTATAGAAAATTTAGGGAATGTACTGATACAAAATTATATTATAAGACGGTAATATGACCCGCGTAGGAAAGCTGCGAAAGAAATAGCAGAGAGTGTTATGAATACATCGGAACATTTCAAAGAGAAAATAAGAGATTGTAAAAATTTCGCTAATGCCAAAATTTTGTTTGCGATAGTAGTATGTTCCGGTTCTTTGCAATGAAAGTTATTATGAAGGATATAGTAACATATTACTACATTTTTTCGGCCCTTTAGTTAGAAGATAAAATAAACAAAGAGGCATCTTTATATGCAAAGGTAGTAACAAGTATTATTCAAAGTTTTCAGCACTCGTATTACTCTTTTGTGGGCAAACACGCAATCTATTTTTTTTTTTTTATTATTTAATTTGTACTTTCCAATTTGTCCAGCCGGACATTTGTTAAATTTTTCTAAATTTATTTGTGGATGGCTATCCCTAGCGGGATACCATCTTCGAGTTTGACTATTTTATTTCTGTAGCGAGGTCAGTGGGGTGTTTTCTTTTTATTTTTCTTTCTATGAAAGTTCTGCTCGCTTCAGCAGCTAGTTGGTTTGGACGCGTTGCCATTTTTTCCTTGTATTTATTTGAGTATCTGCCTATTTCTTCTTTGATCGTTGGTATTTTTAGATCTTTGCATGTATCCTGATTTCTAATATATCATGGGGCGTTCACTACTGTTCTGAGTATCTCTGAGAAGGAGATTTATTTACCTGACTCATTGCTGCTGTCCCCCATAGTGGTATTCTGTGCGTGCAAATTGGTTTTATTATCGTTTTCTAAATTTTTAGTTTATTTTCCATGCTGACTTTCGAATTTCGACTAGCTAGTCGGTACATCTGTCTTTTTTTTATACGTATTTTGTCTATAATTGATTTAGTATGTTGCTTTCATGTAAGTTTTGAGGCCTTAGTATTTAACTTGCTTTGTTTGTGTTATGTCCATGCCAATTAATTGGATATTAGGTGGTTTCCGTTTTCGTATTGTAAATGTAATTTGGTTAAATCGATTAGGGTTTGCTTTTATCTTGCAGTCATTTTTCTATTTTTCGGATACGCTCTGGTAGTAATATGACTGCTGTTTCTGGATTAGAGTGCTTGTGTTACGTCGAAGGTGTTGTCAGGACCGGCTCAGTTCAGAACCGGAGATAAAGATGTGGCGGCACTCTGCAACAATATATTTCGGTGAAGTTCCTAATGAACCCTCAATATCCCAACAGTCCTTCCGCCGAATGTTCAAGAAGAAGGCGTATCTGGCAACTCAATGATATTGTGGGTATAGAGTGGTGACATATGAAAAATAACCGAATCTGATCAGAGGTCGATTTGTAAGAGTCAGTCTTGAAAAGTCACTCCTAGAGCTCGGAAGTATATTGTAAACCTAATGTTAGAAAAAAATAAAGTTTCTTTTTTTTTTATTTTTTATTTTTTCTTATTTTACGTGTCGAAGGCACGGGGAGTAGTGAAATTAAGAAATCACTGAACTGTTTCCTTGCGTCGTTGGAATGATTTCGCTTAGGTTTAAACGTTTCACGAGCAAATAGTAGACTTTAAATATGGTGGCAGAGTTTATTATGTGAATTCAACAGAGTGAAGGTTAAGAATGTTTGGAAAGAGTGTGATATAACGACTCTTGACTCTTCGGTGGCTAACTGAGGATCAACGGCTGCGGTTTCGAAATATATTGATGGCCGTCAGCCCTGAGGTGATTTTGGTGTAGAACGTGTAGGGTACCAAAGAAATACTCGTTGGTGTTTAACAGTATATTTATTAGCAACTCTCGCTTTCGATTCTTTACTCCCGATTCCAACTGACGATACTCTCCTCTCGGTTACAACTCAACTGTTTTGTTGATCCGATTCGTTTCTTTTTGTTATCCGTCAATATCCCTAGTACGCACGCGTTCGTTACGCGTCCACCACCGTTGCCACCTACTCCCTCTTACAAATATTCGATGGAAGGGCCTCATTGATATCAATGCCTCATTAGGCCTGTCGGCACTTGCGCTTTGGTAATATCGTTGTAAAGTTTTGTTGTCGAGTGCCGCTACAGCCCTATTCAAGTTTTCCGACCATTTCTGCTTGTCGGCATTTGCGCTTTATCGCCGACATTGTGTGTATGTCGCGTTACTATAATAGACCAAAGAAGTCGTTGTACAGTGTCACCTGACTAGTCCAGCCGTGTCGTCCGTGAATGTTAATGAGGTGGTGTGTCGTGATAGGAGCGGAAGGAATACTCAGATGTTCAACAAAAAGTTTATTAACTGTCAACAATTACCAGTCAACAATTTACGATCCACAATTACGATTAATTATCGAGAGTTTATAATCGCGTATCTCGGCTCGTGTTTGCTTTTCTATGACGCTGAACCTTTCGCACTTCGCGGCTCGAGGAAGAATGAATCCTTTGTTCGAAACCAAACGGATTCTTTCCTTAGTTGCCCTTCGATATCCCTACTACACACGCGGTTATTAGATGTACCGCGGCCGTTATCGCGTATGCATTCTTCCGAATATTCGGCGAAAGAACCGTAGGGATATCGATGGTACGTTAGGCACGTCGACCTTACGCTTTGAAGGTATAGCGCTTTGTGTCGTGAGGTTGTGGAAAGTTCCGTGGTCGAGTACCGCCACATTAGTATTTTGCTGTTGGTAATTATACGTAATCCAGTGAAACTAAATAGTTTTGAAATTGAAGTAGGCGAGAAAATTAGAGTATTATGATGGTGCAGGACGAAAGGGCCTGATTTCCTATACAAAAATATATCGACGATGAAGTAACAAGTTTTGACGCAAGACTTGGTTTTCTAGAAAATCAATTGTGAAGTTCCGTCCACTCGACTCGCTACTTGTTAAGTATAGGAGTACCTACGTGACGGAACTTCACAATCCATTGTCTGGGAAACGAAGCCAGAAAAGATTTTATATATCTGAATGCACGTCTAAAAATACCATTTTCTCTCATACATACATGTATGTTTTCTTAAATATTTTCTCTATTCGATAACATGAAATAACAAAACTGAATATTTCAGCCAACGCTCATACCGCGCGGAGGGCACTCGTTCTGGGCCGGAGTCAACCATGAACCTCCGAGCAGGTCGGACCTCTCAGCCTTAAAAGATTAGCAGGCGTAGGCCCAAACACTGAACGCGTCAATCTATACAGTGTACAGTATACAGCGAGAGAGTGAAAATAAAAGTGCTAAACAGCGAAAAAATAGTGATGATATTACCGCCACTACAAACACAATAAAAATTGAAGAGGAAGAGAATGAAATTGAAACCAAGGAGACGGAACCCGCCATAAGTCCGACAAAACAAGCAGTCAAAAGGAAGATCGAAAAGCAAAAGATAATTAAAGATAGCAACAGCAGCATAAGACCTGCAGCACAAAAGACGCGGAAACTCAATCCGCCTCGAAACCTGGTAAGCAGGAACACAAAAAATATCAGACAAGAAAGTTCAAACGAAGAAGAATGCGATTCTCAAGAAGAGCACTACGAAAAAAACGAAATCATGAAGCAAATAAGGAGCCCTCAACCAATGGCAATCCCAATAAAAAACAGATTCGAAGCCCTCCAAGCGCAAGACCCCTGCGCATCGCAACCGCAGGAAACTATTATCGAAAACATAAAAAAAAAAAAAAAAAAAACGACTTACTAAGGAAAAAAGCAACCAGACAGCCCACTCCCTTGGACACGTCACCAATAACCACGAGCAAAAGCAATACCGCCCGGACAAGCACCCCCCCCCCGCCGCTCCGCCGAAAAAAACAACACCACAACCTTCAACATCACTGAAAAACCAAATGCATAAGGGCCTGCCACCCAGCCACCCCGCTGAAGACCAGGCAGACCCCCCCCCCACATCAGCAAAAGGGGCCAGGCCACCCCCCATCAACATAACGTTACAAGACCCGAAAGACACAATAGCACTCATGGAAAAGTCCCTCAAAATCAAGAACTTCCATATCAAAAGAATCCACTCAGGTAAGCACGTACTTTATCTGCAAAACCTAAATGACCACGCGAACGCAAAAAAAAATACTGACCGCAGCCAACACGGCCTATTTCACATATACCCCAAAATCTCAAAAACCCCACACGTACCTACTAAAAGGGCTAGGAAACAGCTACACAGAAGCGGAAATACTAGAAGACCTAAAAGCCCTGAAAATAGAAGAAGTTAACTTCACCAAAGTGACTCGATTCACAACAAGAAAATCAAGGGAGAACAACACATTGCTCCCAATCTATGTAATTCAAGTCTCCCCCGATAGCAACATTGGGAACCTTTTAAAAATAAACAGACTTAACTATCTGAAAATAGCATGGGAAAAAATTAAAAAAAAAACGATATCACGCAGTGCTACAAATGCCAGCGAATAGGCCATACAGCACAAAACTGTAACCTAAACTATCGCTGTGTAAAATGCACTGAACCGCACGGGCCAGGCGAGTGCAAGATAAAAAAAGAAGCAGCAGTAAGCAAAGAAAAAATCTACTGCGTAAACTGCAAAAACTGCGGACATCCGGCATCATACAAAGGATGTCCAAAACTCGTCGAATTACGGAAAAAGATTAATGAAAAAATCACCAAAGCAAAAACAACAAAAATGGAAAGAATCGCCAAAATAAGCCGTAAGTACGTCCCCGAGCTAAAGTTCGCGGACATAGTAAAACAAAGAACAAGTATAAACGAGACAAGTCCGCAAATAACAAACATAGCGGCACAAGTCAAACAAAACCCTAACCCAACAATAGACTCACCCCAAATAAGCATAATAAATGTCATTGAAGACTTCAAAAAAAGCATACTAAAAGCTCTAAGCGACCAACAAACACAACTAAACGAAATAAAAAAAGCATTAAATACGCATGAAGAAAGAATCGACTCCATCATCAACATCATCGAAAATATAGACGAAGATTAGCCAAAACCCACCCGTCCACCAATTACACCAAAAAACAAATCAGACAAAAGTTAAACATCTAAAAATCATCTCAATAAACGCCAACTCACTAATCTCAAACCAAAAAAGATACAGCATGCTAACCCCAATTAAGAAAGAAACGCCCGACATAGTACTTATCTCAGAAACCAAACTGAACTATAGACACAAAGTGCACTACAAAAACTATTCTATAATAAGACACGACAGACCAAACGCTACCCAAGGAGGAGGGACGGCAATCCTCATAAAAAACCCCCTGAAGTTCAAAATAATCGAAAACGACAAAATAACAAACTTCAAAAGCCTGGAAACTACGATCATAAAAATAAAAATAAACAATAAGGAAAACTTATCTATCACCGCAGCCTACGCAGTCTACGGAAACCAGAAACAATTTAACGACGAATTCGACAATCTCTTCGAACTATTACAGCTCGACAAACAGAAAAACTACCATATAATAGCCGGTGATTTTAATTTTAATATAATTTACATTAATACCATTAATACCAAACATACAAGCTGGAAAAACGAACTAAAGAACACGAGAGGAAACTTCATTAGAAATTGGCTAGACAATTGAAGCATTCACTACAAAACAAACCTCTACAGCTCCGAGCTATCCTCTTACCCAAAAGGACGCTCCTACCTAGAGATATGCTTAGCAGACGCCCGAATAAAATTCCAAAACTTACGACCAAATAACACTCTCAAAACCATAGACTACGACAGCGACCATAACGCCATAGTATTTCAGATAAGCAAGAACACATCTGATTGCCTAACACTCGAAACACGGACCGAAACACCCAGGTACAACTACAGAAAGACAGACTGGAAAAAGTTCCAAACCCTACTCGAACAGAACTGCGACATAAAAATCTATAACAATGTCAATCTAACAGACAGACAAATCGACTCGTTCATAGACGAAATAGAAAAACATATACAAATCGCCCTACAAGAATCCGTACCGACATTTAAAAAAAAAAGACTCCTGCGAGCCATATATAAACTATAAAATAAAAAATCTACAACGAGGCAAAAGCTACATACTATCCAAATTAAACAACCTAAGACTCAACTACTCTTACGACAAAAGAGAAGACATAGAATTCCTAAAGTACCTGCTACACGAAATAAAATCACAACTAAAACAAGAATTCGCAAACTCTATAAATCAATACTGGACAAACAAAATAAAAAATATCTTCAAAAAGGACTCTGCTAGCATGTTCTCGCATATAAATCAAATTTTCAGACCAAAGGAACAAAACTCCATCCCGCCCCTCAAATTGCCACCAGAAAAAGCCTTCCTCATCCAAGAAGCAGGTATAGAGATACACAACACCAACAAAGACACAGAGGGCAACTTCATAATATCAAAAACAACGGAATAACCAGACATTATCGGCACCCACTTTTCCAAAACACACATACAAAACGAACACATGGGCCGAGGACAATTGAACAGAATTAGCATCGCCGAAACAAACAAATTGAAAAATAAAATAGAACAAGACATAGCGCTATAGGACATAAACCAAAATATCGCACATAAGCACAGCGCAACAGCGGCTTAAATTTAAGTTAGAATAATAATAATAATAATAAAAAAAAAAAAAAAAAAAAAATTACTCGTTCTCGTTACTCGATCACGAAAGTCAAGCAGCGCCGGGCACGGATAGTACTTGGATGGGTGACCGCCTGGGAACTCCGTGTGGTGTTGGCTTTTTTTACTTTTCTTAACACTTAGCCAACCGAACGGGCAGATTTCCTTTTTTACTTTAGCAACGCGTTTTTGTTGTTGTTGTTGTTGTTATTATCAATTATTATTTACTTGGAATTGTTCCCAATTAATTGCGACCCTTTTTCTGCTTTTATAAAGTGCAGTATGGAATAAAATGCACCAATTTAGTGGTTTTAAAATTAATTAAAATGTTACGCCATCAGCTATGACTAAATAAAGATACAGTCGAACGATATCACGCTAAAAAAACATTAAAATACATTATGAATTTTTAACTTCACTTTCAAGTTGTATCATTTATCTTTAGTCATCTTTAATGTTTTTAATTTTACCTATATGTTTTTATGGCTTAAATAAAGAATATTAATTTGATGTTTTGTATAAACAAAGTGTGAAATCGTTAAACAAAATCATTACCGCAAAATATAATTGATGACTTAAATAATTTTTATACTTCTTTGTTTTTCAAGTATTAGTGAATATTAGTCCTCCTTACGTAGGAAAATGCACGGTAGACAGCATACAGGTTGGTCTGTGCTGGCGCGGTGGACAGAGAAGCGTATAGCTCGCTCTGGCGTTAATAAGCTATGGTCGTATACATCAAGAAAATATCTTTTTAGCATTAAACGATTATCACCATACGTTATATCATTCTCGCATACACGCTTACTGATATATTGCTTTGTTTATATTTTCCGATAATGTTACATGTGTTCAATATTCGGAATTCGGAATATGTCGTTTGAAGGAATACAAAAGTACATGTTCCGAAAGTTGTGACACACACCGAAGAACGATTCCCTGTGCGCGACGAAAATGAAGTCGAAAATGTAAAATGACATTTTTCGTTTTGTTTTCGCGAAAATCAATTATGAAATCGCTCCTACTTAATTTCACAGTCCATTCTCTTGAAAACAAAGCCAGGCAAGGTTTCACAAATCTTTTTTGTCCTACAACATAATTGTATGTTTTGTAAATATTTTTTATTCAATAATATTTAATAACAAAATTGATTACTTCAAGCAACGCTCATACCAAGCTGAATGCACTCTTTCTCGTCAGAGTGCTGTGAACCTCCCAGCAGGTCGGATCTCACTGGCCAAAAATACGAGGCGTAAGACTTGTTAATGAGTTTGCAAATTTATACAGTGGTATTCAATAACAAAAAGTGATAAATAATGCTCACTATAAAAAAAATCAAGAAAATAAGGGAAGGAAAGAAGATAGAATGAAAGAAGCAACCAAAAAGAAAATACTGCAAAAATGGATATTTGAATTTGAATGAACTTTTGACCGTTTGCGTGGAGACGCGATTTCAAAGAAGCGCGCCAACGGGAGTCGTAAATTTCCGTTACGATTTAACTAATCCACGCCACGAATCGTTCGATCTTTTATTTCGATTCAGATAATAAGGATAGTTGAATGAAAATAACGCTGATATTAACAGGTTAATATATATTTTCAACGATCCAACAACTTCAATGAGATGCAAGGTTACGTATATGGAATGACAAACTACGAATGAGTACGACCCGCGACTCGTTTCGTGTTGGCGACTGTGATGATGTATCTTCTGTCGATTGGCTGTCTTCGACTGGGCGATTCTGCTGACTTGTCTTCCGACTCTTGCTGTTCCTTGAACTGTGTTTTCACTCGAGCTGGTGTTAACTGTTACTGGTGAGACTTGCTTGTTACTTGAATGGTACTGTTTGTGACAAGTCTAGTGATCCAGTATAGAGATGAAGTCGAGAGCACAAGTGTAAAGACGAAGTCTACGGCACAAGTTGACTGTTCCGTAGTCGTGAGAACAAGTATGGAGATGAAGTGACTGCTCTGTATTTGTGAGAACAAGTAAAGTTCGTTTTTGTGTGATTACGGAGGAAAATTCTGAGTGAGCGAAGAGATGAAGAGATGAAGAAAGCGGATTTGTTGCTCACACTTTTCGTTTGGAAAGTTTACAAGAAACTTTGCGAAAATATCAACAAATGCAACGAGGCAAATACGAACGCGTTGCTCAAATGAGCCGCAAATTCATCCCGTGGTTAAAGTTCTCAGACATCCTAAAACAAGGAATAAGCCGGAGCCATGTCTCCGAAAACCAACCACATCAAACAAATTTATTACTGCGCGTAATTGAAAATCCAAACCCAATTAAAACATAACCAAATAGAACGTAACAAACTTATCAAGGACTTCAAAGAAGCATATTCAAAGCCCTAAATGAACAACAAACACAATTAAACGAACTAAAACAATCATTAAAAACGCACGAAGAAAGGATTGACTCTTGTCCAAAAGGAGGCACCTGCCCAGCCATATGGCTTGGAGACGCACAATTACAATTCCTTAATTTACGGGCAATTAACACGCTCAAAATCATAGACTACGAATGCGACCATAATGCTCTCGTATTCCAGATGAACGAAAATACATCAGATTTCGTAATCCTAGAAACACGGAGTGACGGTCCCAGGTACAAGTGCAAAGATAACACACTAGGAAAAGTTACAAAATCAGCTGGAGAAGAACTGCGTCCTAAATATCCGTAACAAGGTCAACCTAACAAAGAGGCAAATCGACTCATTTATAGACGAAATAGAAAAACACGTACAAATCGTCCTTCAAGAATTCGTACTAAAAATAAATGAAAAGTCGGCTTTCGAGCCCTATATTCATAATAAAAGAAAATTACGAGACAAAAGCTCCATGCCATCCAACATAAACAATCTAAAATAAAACTATTCCTACGATAAAAGAAAAGATTTAGAATTATTAAAGTACTTTTTGCACAAAATACAGTTGCGCAAAAAGGACTCTGTTGGCATGTCCCACAGGGAAATCAAATTTTTACATCAAAAAAGCCAAACTCTATCCCATCTCTCAAACTGCCTTCAGACGAGAACGATTCCATTCAGCACGGTATGAACGTTAGTTGAAATAAGTGATTTTCTTATTTGCTTTTAGCGTACAAGAAAAGAATATTTGAAATATATAAGCGTGTGCAAGAATGAGTGATATATGGTATTAGTCGCGTAATACTAAAACATTTCTATTTCTCTATGTTTACATTATAGATTATTAAAAATAGATTATTAAGGAAAGCAAGAAAGATTGGAAGTTCCCAAGCGGTCACCCATTTAAATACTTTCTCCATCTGAACTTTCGTGATAGGACGAGAACCAGTGCTTTTCTGTATAACGTTCATAGACCAATAGTTCGTATTGCATGTGTGTGTTTTTCATAATAAACAATGAATTTCGGTTGTGGGATGAATCGATTAAAAGTACCGATACGTAACGGTACGACGTAGCCATGCAATATTTTGTGTGTCGGGATTACATTTTCTTTACAAGGTTACATTTTCTTTTTAGGTTTACAATTTGTAACTTAAATTTATGTCGTTGTAGAGCGGTGCTTATATATGATATTGTTTTTTTGTTCCTATCTCTGTCCTGAAAACCTGGTCGCAAAAACCGGACAATTCAGTAGTCTACATTTGGTTTCGGTGGAGCTGCGTGATTTTGGGAGGGCGGGGGGAGGTCGGACAGGGAGGGGAACGGAAGGGTGTCCTGTAGAATTATTTACAATATCTACAATATTTACAATATTTACATGATTACAATATCTGCACTATTTTATACGGAGGGAGATTTGAGTGTTGTTATTTTGTGGTTCTTTTTCTTGTTATTTTTATTATGGTTTCGGCATCCACCAATATTTTTTTATGCATTTTCTGTGATTGTCTTCTGCGTCTTTTTGGGGAAGGGCCATGTTGTATCTCCACCTAGTGTCTACAGTTTGCACATTTGAGTTTGCCTCATTGAGTATTGTTTTAATCCCTATTTTTCTTTTTATATGGTAGATTATTGGGATATTATTTTGGTCTGGGAGGTAGTTTCTTTCGTCTAGGTATAAAAATGCTTCGGAGGTGGATGTAACCTGTCGTCAGTGTATTTTTGTAATATGAATCGCTTGGAAATAAGCAACCGAAGATTACACTATTTTCCTTTATCTTTGCAGGTTGCGCGAAGTGGTTTCTTGTTAGTTTTATGAGGATTGCCGTTCCTCCTCCTTGGGTAGCGTTTGGTCTGTCGTGTCTTATTATAGAGTAGTTTTTGTATTGCACCTTATGTCTATAGTTCAGTTTGGTTTCTGAGATAAGTACTATGTCGGGGGTTTCTTTCTTAATTAGTGTTAGCAAGCTGTATCTTTTTTGGTTTGAGATTAGTGAGTTGGCGTTTATTGATATGATTTTCAGGTGTTTAACTTTTATCTGGTTTATTTTCTGCTGTGATTGGTGGGCGGGTGTGTTTTGGCTAATCTTCGTCTATATTTTCGATGATGTTGAAGATGGAATCGATTCTTTCTTCATGCGTATTTAATGCTTTTTTTATTTCGTTTAGTTGTGTTTGTTGGTCGCTTAGAGCTTTTAGTATGCTTTTTTTGAAGTCTTCAATGACATTTATTATGCTTATTTGGGGTGAGTCTATTGTTGGGTTAGGGTTTTGTTTGACTTGTGCCGCTATGTTTGTTATTTGCGGACATGTCTCGTTTATACTTGTTCTTTGTTTTACTATGTCCGCGAACTTTAGCTCGGGGACGTACTTACGGCTTATTTTGGCGATTCTTTCCATTTTTGTTGTTTTTGCTTTGGTGATTTTTTCATTAATCTTTTTCCGTAATTCGACGAGTTTTGGACATCCTTTGTATGATGCCGGATGTCCGCAGTTTTTGCAGTTTACGCAGTAGATTTTTTCTTTGCTTACTGCTGCTTCTTTTTTTATCTTGCACTCGCCTGGCCCGTGCGGTTCAGTGCATTTTACACAGCGATAGTTTAGGTTACAGTTTTGTGCTGTATGGCCTATTCGCTGGCATTTGTAGCACTGCGTGATATCGTTTTTTTTTTATTTTTTCCCAGGCTATTTTCAGATAGTTAAGTCTGTTTATTTTTAAAAGGTTCCCAATGTTGCTATCGGGGGAGATTTGGATTATATAGATTGGGAGCAATGTGTTGTTCTCCCTTGATTTTCTTGTTGTGAATCGAGTCACTTTGGTGAAGTTAACTTCTTCTATTTTCAGGGCTTTTAGGTCTTCTAGTATTTCCGCTTCTGTGTAGCTGTTTCCTAGCCCTTTTAGTAGGTACGTGTGGGGTTTTTGAGATTTTGGGGTATATGTGAAATAGGCCGTGTTGGCTGCGGTCAGTATTTTTTTTTGCGTTCGCGTGGTCATTTAGGTTTTGCAGATAAAGTACGTGCTTACCTGAGTGGATTCTTTTGATATGGAAGTTCTTGATTTTGAGGGACTTTTCCATGAGTGCTATTGTGTCTTTCGGGTCTTGTAACGTTATGTTGATGGGGGGTGGCCTGGCCCCTTTTGCTGATGTGGGGGGGGGGTCTGCCTGGTCTTCAGCGGGGTGGCTGGGTGGCAGGCCCTTATGCATTTGGTTTTTCAGTGATGTTGAAGGTTGTGGTGTTGTTTTTTTCGGCGGAGCGGCAGGGGGGGGGGTGCTTGTCCGGGCGGTATTGCTTTTGCTCGTGGTTATTGGTGACGTGTCCAAGGGAGTGGGCTGTCTGGTTGCTTTTTTCCTTAGTAAGTCGTTTTTTTTTTTTTTTTTTTTATGTTTTCGATAATAGTTTCCTGCGGTTGCGATGCGCAGGGGTCTTGCGCTTGGAGGGCTTCGAATCTGTTTTTTATTGGGATTGCCATTGGTTGAGGGCTCCTTATTTGCTTCATGATTTCGTTTTTTTCGTAGTGCTCTTCTTGAGAATCGCATTCTTCTTCGTTTGAACTTTCTTGTCTGATATTTTTTGTGTTCCTGCTTACCAGGTTTCGAGGCGGATTGAGTTTCCGCGTCTTTTGTGCTGCAGGTCTTATGCTGCTGTTGCTATCTTTAATTATCTTTTGCTTTTCGATCTTCCTTTTGACTGCTTGTTTTGTCGGACTTATGGCGGGTTCCGTCTCCTTGGTTTCAATTTCATTCTCTTCCTCTTCAATTTTTATTGTGTTTGTAGTGGCGGTAATATCATCACTATTTTTTCGCTGTTTAGCACTTTTATTTTCACTCTCTCGCTGTATACTGTACACTGTATAGATTGACGCGTTCAGTGTTTGGGCCTACGCCTGCTAATCTTTTAAGGCTGAGAGGTCCGACCTGCTCGGAGGTTCATGGTTGACTCCGGCCCAGAACGAGTGCCCTCCGCGCGGTATGACCGTTGGCTGAAGTAAGTAATTTTTTTATTTGTTTTTGATGGTCAAGGAGATAGAATATTTAATGAAACATGTGTGTGCCAAAATGAAAATGATATAATGTATGGTAATGGTCGAAGGATACTAAAACATTGCAATTTCTTCATGCTTAGAATGTAGATTATTAAAAATTGATTGTTAAGGAAGCCGAATTGATTTTTTTGGGATTACCTTATCTTTTTTGTGCAAAAGGAGATTAGGGTGTTATTTATGACTTTCGAATATTTTGGTTATGTTGGCTAGGAGACATATATTGCAGGTTTGAGAGTAAGGTGCGGTCTTTATTTTTTTTCTTTTGTGATGGCTCTTAAAATTATTAAGGAGCACTGTATAACATTTTATTCTGTTGGATAAGTGTTTGGGCACAATGTTCAGGATGTCGTCGAAACCGGATGATTTTCAATTGTTTAATTTAGAGAAAATAATTTTTGTTCGGTTATAATCTGTAAAGTAGTTTATTTCTGTGTCTAGTTGTTTAGATTTGTCCGAGGTGTTTTCATTAGAGAATATGAAGGTTCTCTTATTTAGCGATATGTATGGCTCTATTTTATTTTTCAGTTTATTTGTTTCGAAGACAATAACTCTGTTTAATTATCCTCGACTCATGTGTGCGTTGTGTGTGTGTGTGTATGTGTGTGTTTTGGATAAGTGAGTGCCGATAACGTATAGTTTTTCCGTTGTTTTACATATCATGAAATAACTAGACTTCATGTCTATTGATCTGTATCGCTATACCTCCATCTTGGTGGTGGGGGGCTTTCTCTGGAGGCAGTTTGAAAGAAGAGATAAAGTTTGGTTCTTTTAACCTAAAAATTTGATTTGTCTGTCTTTTTAGATATATTTTTTTCTTTTGGTCGCCTATCTTCTTTTTTATCGTAAAAATAGTTTTATTTTCGGTTGTTTATTTTGGATAGTATGTAGCTTTTTTCTCGTTGTAGCTCGCTTTCGCAGTCAAGGCGTTATTTTGGAAGGGTACTCCAATAGCTAAAACGATTCCCTTCAACATTCATCTAATTTCCTATGCTATGAGTTTCTTGTAAGGGTAATTGACGGATTTTAACGGTCCGAACGGTCGAGCGCCACCCTAACACAATGACATCGAAGCCTCGCATTCATCCATGTATCGTTCACGCTCTTCCCGCGAAGGATCCCACGCATTTGGGGCGCCTTTATATAGTAAACGCCATCTTGCGGGCTAATATGCCGTTTGATGATTATCTTAAAAACCAATCAGCTTGCGAATTTGGTGGGGTCATCCGTTTTGATCCTTGTTGGAGTGTATCTCGATACGTGTTGGGCTCGCTCGAGTCTAACAACGGTATCGGCAGTCTCGTTCGAGTAGTTCAATCATGAACACGTAGGAGGCAATCAGCTCCCGTGCCTTCGAATCGCTAATCGTGGAGTAACGAACCGTTTCAATCTCTCAGCGCTCTTCAAGCGCTCCTGCAGACGAAATCAGGTGTAACTGTTGGAGTGGGCATCACTTCTACGAAAACTCCACATCTGGTCTTTTTAGTTTTCTCAAGCGCTGAAATCATCGACAGCATATAGACAGAAGAATAGCAGGAAGGCAGATCATGAACAGTAGACAGGCGACCTTGGCTTCGGGGTTTTTCAGTTATATGGTAACACTTATAGTGTAACGTAAATCACGTCAGAGACCAGGACACACACACAACGCGGGCAGGATAGTGTCACTATCGGCATACTTCGAATCCGATGGACCGACAATGGAGATAAAGATGTGGCGGCTTTGGCGACAATGTATTTCGCCGAAGTGCCTAAAGAGTCATCTATGTCTTAACGGTCCTTCCACCGAATGTTCTAGAAGAGTAGCAACGGTCACGTACGCCTACAGGGTAGTACGCGACATTACGCGACATTTTGGCGATTCTGCCAGGATCCATCAACTTCAAGAAAACGAAATTACGCATTTCGGGCTACGGTCAACTTTTTGAAGATTGTGGATCAGTGGACCACTGTATCAGAGCAGACACTTTCGACGTTTCGACAAAGGGACACCGCAACGGAACCTTTCCTACGGGGTAAACGATCAAGGTGAGCAAGCCCTGGATTCTTTTGCCAAATACAGAACGAGAAGAGACAGCACAATTAATATAACAATGGCAACGCCACGAGAAGATAAAACCGAAACTGTTAGCGCCGCTTCAACCAATAGCGGAATAGACCCAACAGTTAAGGCTTTGTTTGATGCAATGCAGAAGCAGATTGAGAGACTGACTCAACAAATGAGTATGCTTACACTGCGTATGGATGAAGTTCTAACAAAAACACAAACGGGAAATGTATCGGAGGCCAGTTGCCTAATAACCGTAGACGAAGTAACCCACACCGCTAAAGATCAATCGATCCTTCGAGAACCTCGCCCATTACATCAGACACCGCCACAACCATCCTGGGAAAAGACTTTTCCTGAACAATTTACGCAACCAGAGCTAAAAGCTGAGAGTGCATTAAAATGCATTCCGATATTAAACGAAGAGGATGATATAGGCGTGGAGGATTTTATTCATGAAATACAAGAAGTAAGAATAATGTGTAGCGAACCAACACTATTACTAAAAATGATTAAAATAAAGAAAATTGTAGGAAAAGCCGCAATGGCAATCCACAATATTCGTATTACCGAATTCGAATCTCTGTACGAAGCATTGAGACGTAATGTAGCTACGCAAGTATCAGTGAGAGAACAACAGGACGAATTAAGAGGATCGAGGCAAGGATTAACCGAAAGCGTGCAAAACTATAACATCAGATTTCGAAGTGTTTTTAACAAACTCCAACAC
Organism: Bombus affinis; assembly: GCF_024516045.1. Classification (NCBI taxonomy): domain Eukaryota; kingdom Metazoa; phylum Arthropoda; class Insecta; order Hymenoptera; family Apidae; genus Bombus; species Bombus affinis. The sequence continues at coordinate 5,550,905 of NC_066360.1, read as the reverse complement.
AGCATTACCAACGAGTATAGAGACGAACTAACTCGACGGGTGATGAACGAGCAACTATACATGGACTCTGTGACCGACTATGTAGGGGGCCTTCGTCCAGAAATAGGGCAGGCGCTAATGGCTAATCTTCCCCCAAACCTCATCGAAGCAGAAAGGAAAGCAATGAATATGGAAAGATACTTTCGCGAACACAGCTCTCGCAGACAGATGACGCGACAAACAACCGCCCCGCTATTTTATCGTAACCAGGCGTCTCATCCAGTAGACAATCGCCTCGCTATTACAGGTAACACGAATAATAAAACTCCATTCACACAAAACATTCGACCAAGAACGAACAATTTTACGAAGTTTGAGAACAGACCATTAAGCGAAAGGACGCAAGCGAAATGTCCCAAATGCGATAGATTGGGACACTTTCCCAATCAGTGCCAAAATTTTCGAATACCGCCTCAAAGAAAAGCCCCTCCAGGAATAAACCACATTCAAGAACAATCGGAATTAACAATGCTACCTCAGGAAGATTACCCACAATACTACTACAATTACCAGGACGACCAGGATTGCGATTTCTCGTTGAGTCCGGGGCAGGAATCAACTTGCTTAAACAAAGATGCTACCCAGGAAGGATAACAATACCAGACACAAAGAAATTCTCCATGGGACATTCCGAATACGAATCTAATTCCAAAGTCAAATTGAATTTTTTCGACAAAAAGATAGACTTCTCTTTAATGGATGATGATTTCCCAATTATAAAAGATGGCCTATTAGGCTTACCCGGTTTTCTTTTTTTTTTTTTTTTTTTTTGCGTGGGGAGGGGAAAATGCTATTACGCATGCCCAGTGACCCGCATCACTGGGTTATGTGGGAGTCGGTCGGATGTCGTTGCCATACCCACTAAAAACCCCTCCTCCTTCTTCCTCCGCTTGGGGGGCAGACAACCCCGGTAAAACCTGTCGGCAGTCATCAGGGTTGTCCTTTCGTGCCCCGTAGTATCTACTTCTTCGGGCCGTTACTGCTCATGTCGTCCTCTCAGCCAGTTCAGAATACTGGGCTGGTCTCCTTCTGCGGTTTTTCGTTGTTTCATGTTCTTGCCCTCATTGCTCCGCGTAGTTGTTGTTTCGCTCGTTCTCCTCCTTGCTTCTTCCCAGGCCCTCGCTGTCACCCTCCTGTGACACATGACGGTCCTGCAGAATTGCCTAAATTTATTCCAGCTCTCGTCCTTGGCGGTCACCGTGGCGATCAGATTGCCCACGTCTATCTTCCCGCCCAGAGCGTTCTCGAGCTCGATCCTTCTGTCCGTCCACTTCGGGCACGCGAAGAGGGCGTGCTCTGCATCGTCGTTCGGGTCTCCACAGTCGAGACAGTTGCTGTCGCTGTCCCTGCCAATCCTTTTCCTATAGACCCCGAAGCTCCCATGCCCGGTTAGCAGCTGCATGGTGTGGTGATCGATGTCCATCTTCTTTTTGGTAAATGACAGCGCACTCGGTATTAGCTTCTTTGTGATATTTTCTTTTTTGTAGTTGTTCCACTCCTTCTGCCAGTCCTCTTGGGCCTTCTTGCGAATCGCCTCCAGTTCCTCCTTCAGCTTGCAGTCGTCATCCGTGCCACTCCTGGGCCCGTGGATCTTGTTCCTCTCGTAGGTCTCTCCGAGCATCTTTATCTTTATGTAAATCGGGAGATTCCCGGTCAACACGCAAAGAGCCGCGTGGGAGACGGTACGATATGCCGTCGTTGTTATGCACAGGGCCGTTCGTTGTGCACGTTTCAGCTTTTTCCTGTTCTTATCGGTATTCGCTGCTCTAGCCCACACCGGTGCTCCGTAAGTTACGATGGACTCCCACACATTGTAGTAGAGCCTCCGAGCCAAGCTGGGCGGCCCGTTGATGTTGGGTAGAATTCCCCTAAGTGCTCCTATTAACTTGTCGGCTCTGTTACACGCCATCTCGATGTGCGCACCGAACCTCCGACTGGAGTCAATGACGACTCCGAGATACCTGATGCGATCGACCGTTTCGATGTCCGAGGAGCCCAACCTGAGTTTCACCACTCTCGGCACTCGCAAGCTTGTGATGAACATGACCTCCGTCTTTTCTCTCGCCAGGGTGAGCCCGACACTCGTGCACCAGTCGTTGGCGATCCTTAGCATCGTGTTGACCTTGGCGGAGGCCTCTTCGTTCCTCCCGACGGAGCATGTGATGGCCAGATCATCCGCGAAGGCGGTTGCTCTGACCATTGGCATGTTGTCGAGTCTCTCGAGCAACCGGTCGTATACCAAGTTCCACAGGAATGGTCCGAGGATGGATCCCTGCGGGACTCCCGCCGCCACCTCGTGCTCCACCGTGCCGTGCTGGTTGCTCACGATGATCCTCCTTCCGGATAGGTAACTGCCGATTAGCCTTTTGACCTTCCATGGCAGCTTCCTCTTGTCAAATTCCTCGTATATGCTCTTCCAGCTGAGCGAATTGAAGGCATTGCTAATATCTAGGGTGATCATCACGCATACTACCTTCTTCTGTCTGCAGATGTTGGCAAACTTCATCACCTGCGTGATGGCGTCTACCGTACTCCTCTTCTTTCTGAAGCCATATTGCCTCCGATGGAACGGGTCCATTCCGATGCATCTCTCGATGATCTTCTTAAAGCATTTTTCCCAGATCTTGCTCATGGTTGGGAGTATGCTTATCGGCCGGTACGCGTTAGGGAGACTGGGATCCTTACCCGGTTTCCTTAGCAGTATTACTCTGGCCGTCTTCCAGCAGACTGGGATCCTTCCTGTTTCAGTGATGCCGTTGAACGCCCTTGTCACGAGTTCGCTCCTGCGACTCGCTACCAGCTTCGCGATCTCGCCCGGCACGCCATCGACTCCTGCAGCCTTCTTGGTGTTCATTCTTCCGGCGGCATCGACGACATCGCCTTCGCCGATGGCGACGCTGAGGCTAATATCTCCTTCTTCTTCGGTCTCTGCCTTTTCGCGGCCCTCATAATGGGGGGGGTCCGTGTCCCAAGGTGAATAGCCTCTGTAAGACTGCCTTCAACATGTCGATCGGCATGTCGTTGGTTGGTCCCTTGCTTTTACATATCTTCATGACCGTGCGATAGGGTTTGCCCCAAGGGTCGCTCTCCAGTATCTTGCAGTATTCTGCCCAGGCTGTTTTTTTGCTGCGGGCGATCTCCTTTTTTAATTGCCTTCGGATCTCCTTGTAGGCGTTGACGAGGGGCTCGGTGTTGCCGGCGTTCTTCTTCCTTTCTCTCGTCACCCTCCTGAGCGCTTTGTGCGCCTGCGCTCTCAGTTCCGCGATCATCGGGTTCCACCAGTAGTTCGCGTACTTGCGGGTCGCCGCACTGTTCGACTTCCTTAGCATCCCTTCGCACGTACCTTCGATGCTCTTTTGCAGGGGCTCGGCCCCATCCTCTCCGATAGCCGCGTTGAGGTCTTCCTTCTTCAGAGTGTCGTCGAATCTGCTCAGGAACTCCTCCGGCGATATGTCCTTGGTCACGTACCTGAAGAACTTCGATACGGTTCGGGTCTTCCTCGCCTTAAACCTGTGGAGCACGTACAGATGGTCCGAGGCCGAGTATTTGTCCAAGACCGCGCTTCCGGCGTGTATCTCGCTGACCTTATTGGATACGCTTATTATGTCAGGGAAGCTCGTCTTCCCGTTCATGAAGAAGGTATACTTTTCCTTGAGCCTCAGTGGAAACACCCGGTGGCTGCTTAGTGCCTCCATTAAGACTCTCCCTCTCTTGTCTGTGGTCCATCCTCCCCAACAGGTTGACTTTGCGTTGAAGTCTCCGGCCACGACGACCTTGTCGTGTCTTCTAGCAGCGCTCTTCGTCATAGTCGACAGCGTGTCTATGTACTCGGAGTATGCTAGCCTATTTATGTTGGGCGAGCAGTATCCGCTGAAGCAGAAGACGTCGCCGACGCGGACGCCCACTATCCCGTCGCTCTTGACCTCTGTTGTTTCATCGGGCAGTTTACCGTTGAGGAGTGTGACCCATATCGAGGCGTCTCCTTTGGTGTCATTAAACCAGTGCGGTAGCTGCCTGTTCGGCTCGGAAATTATTATTATATCCGGCCTGAGTTCGATCGCGCATTGGTGCATCATGTCCTGCGCCAGCTTGCATCTGTTGAGGTTTATCTGCAGTATCCTCATTTATTCACTTTCAACCGCCTTCTATACTCTGGACAAGCCAGGGATCCGGTTACGTGGTCAAATTTCACACCTTTCTCCTTGCTGCAGATGGAGCAGCAGGGTGCGTTGGCGCAGGCAGCTATCGTGTGGTCTTTGGCTCCGCACTTCCTGCAAATCTCCTTTCCAGGGCTTATCGCCGTGCATTTGTTCGCGATATGACCGAACATGTGACATCTGTAGCACTTTACTACATTGGGTAGTGCCTTTATCGAGGCTATCGTCAAGCCGGTTCTGATCTTCCGGCTCGCCCCCTCTTTGGCCAGGTAGGCTTTCGGCATCGTCACTATTGCCGATTGGGTGCCCCACGGCGCCATTTTTAGGGTCTTTACTTCGACCTCAGTGATGTCGCTTATGCCCAGATGCATTCCTATCACCCTGGCTAGTTCTTCCTTGCCTACGAGCGGGTCTATATCCCTGATCTCTACGGAGGTCTTGTCGCGCATTGGTAGCGCTCTCACCTTGCCTCTTAGCGCCGTGTTCATATCCGCCGCGGTCTTTTTGGCGTTGCTACCTGCTTTCAGCTCGATTAGAATGTCACCTGTTCTGGTCCTCCTAATTCCACAGCTCTCTTTTAGGGTCTCCTTTGCCCCCATCAGGTCTTTGTAGGCCTGGATCCACTCCTTGTCTTGCCCTACTTTGACGAGGATGGCTTCGGGTCTGTTACGAATCCTCTTCGGTCCCTCCGGCCTCTTTGGCTTGTCCAATGCCGCCCTTCCTGCGTTCGCCTTACTGGCCACCGTCGGGGTGCCCGTTCTTTTTCCTCTCCTTCCGCGGACAGGGATCCAGTCCTCCTTTACATCGCTGTCCGTGTAGTCAGTAGTCGCTTTTGCCGAGCTGTTGCCGGCACAGGCTCCTGCGTAGGAGGCCTCCATGGTCGTTGGTCTCTTTCTCTTGGTGTCGCCCTTCCCCTCGACGGGCGATCTCTCCTTCCTTTTTCCTTCCTTCTCCTCACTCCTCCCCGGAGGGGTGGTCATCCTGGTGGCCGTGGCTGTCCTAGCGTTCCTCTTGAGCCTCATCTCGTCCAACATCGAGTGGAGCTTGGACGCTTTTTTACTGATAGCGTCCCTCCTTTCCTTGATGTCGGTATCCTTTTTGCTCATGAGGTAGAGTCTGCTACCTATGTATTGGATTTCGCGGAAGACTTCTGTGATGATTTCCGTCATCGTCTTCCATTCGCTCATTTTGATGACGATACTGTCCTCGTCATTGCTTTCGGTCTCGGCCGTTGCTCTGTTCGCCATGGCCTTCCTCCTGAGACTTTCCCTTGGCGCCGCCGCTTCGCTGCCGCTGTCCGACATTTCCGCCGGTGTGTCCAGCTCCGAGGTGCTGGCCGCTTCGTCCTTCGATGCCATCGGCTGGCTTCTGGCCAGGCTTCTCGTTGTCTTGCCCGCCCTCCCCTCCACTGGGGACTTTCTCAAATATCTGGTGATCTTGTCACCTTTCGGGATTTTTTCCTTTGCGAATCGGGTCGCCTTTACGGTGGGAGGTGTCTTATCCTTGAGTGCCTGCATTGGCATCTCGACATCCTCGATGAATCCCGCGATGTCTTCATCAAATTCGAGGTATCTTCTTGTGCTTTTTTTGCACATCTTTCCCTCTGTGACATCTGCGGGTGTTTCTTGGTCCCCGGTCGTGTTTACCGAACGAGGGGAGGCCCTGGGATCGACCTTCCCCTCGCCGTTCGTCCAGTCGTTGGGTGACCGTCGGGTCGAGCCTGGGACGCTACTCGAATCCCCGACGGGGCCTGGAAGCTCCGAAACCCCCTGAGCCGTAAGTTTACTTACCTTGTAGTACTTGTCCATATTGTGTTTATGATTTTAATATACATATATATATATGTATTTTGAGGTGTATCCTTCCGCGTGTATGCGATTCGTGTCCTAAATACTTGCCGATGTCGTCGTAAGGTCGCCAGTCGTCTGTCTGATGACCGGATACTTAAACTCGCAGTGTCCCTATCACTGTTCGACGCGGGGAGTTTTGACTGGCCCTCCACGGGGGCGCTCTCCCACTCCTTGGTTACCCAGGTAGCCCGCCCGGTGGCGCTTCGGTCTCGCGACCCAAGATGGCCTTCGCTCTGCCCCTAACCTCACTTTCCACACGCACTTTCAATCGATTCTCTCGCTTTTATACCAGCGAGCTCCCTTATTTCTTGTATTCCCACTCATTCCGGAGCACTAGAAACTTCACTTTCGTGCACTTTCCGCCCGAGTTCTTTAATTTACCCAGGTATTTCGGTTATGCCTACGGAGCGTCGTGCACGTGTCCGTTCTGCTTGCCGCCATCATCGATAGTAGGGGCTGCCCTGTAGAATTATTTAGAATGTTTGTCATATTTACATTATTTTACACGGAGGGAGATTTGAGTGTTGAAAATTTTGTGGTTCTTTTTCTTGTTATTTTTATTACGGTTTCGGTATCCACCAATATATTTTTATGCATTTTCTGTGATTGTCTTCTGTGTCTTTTTGGGGAAGGGCCATGTTGTATCTCCACCTGGTGTCTACAGTCTGTCCATTTAAGTTTGCCTCGTAGAGTATTGTTTTAATCCCTGTTTTTCTGTTTATATGGTACATTATTGGAATATTATTTTGGTCTTGGAGGTAGTTTCTTTCGTCAAGGAAAAATAATTATTTATGATAATATTGACATCATTCAACCGTTTGAGCACCAGGGTTTTTGAAAAAAGTCCCGAACGGCGCGATAGCTTCTTAATCGATTGCGAAAAGAAACAAGCGGCACAAAAGCGCTCGTCATATTCGTTATTCTTATGAAATACATCTATATTTTTATATATGCGTACTATTAGTCTATAATTATTTTAAATTTTGTTCAATAAAAACTATTAAGATAACAATGTAATACAAAATACCGTCAGTCGTCCGTAGCGTTCAAATGTACTGGGACTTTTCGATAGAAAATCTAAACAGCGCGATCACGCTGCTTGGTACTCAAACGGTTAAAGAAATAACGATACGTCTAACCTGTACGCGTGTCTGATATCGACGATACCGCGCTCTGTAACTTGTTCCCCGTCGAATTAATCTTGAATAACAGATTTACGAGGGAGAGTAATGACTCAATGCGCAATGAAGAACAATTGACGAAGTTAAAACTCGAAAACAAAATATCGAAGAACAATCGATGAGAAAGTTTCGAATTGTCTTCGACGATTAAAACGAAATTTACTAATGCTTACTGCGGACGATTAAACGATACGAAGCAACTGAAGCGAATGCCGCGACGCGATGTACGACTGAACGAATGCGACTGAATTATCGTACGACGATACGAATGATTAACGATACACTCGTCCACGAACGCGTCTCGATGTCGCTCGCATTTGAATGACCCGCATGAGACGGTTTACTAATCGTTCGATTACCAAAATGATACTTACCTTTACGTATGCTTGGAGATATCGTTCAAAACTGAAGACTTCGCACAGGACTGTCCACTGATCGTTACTGTTGAGGTTATTAGATGTATAAAGAAAGAAAACGCGTGGATAAAGTGTAAGGTACAAAATATATATATTTAATTCAATAGAGAGGTGTAATAATAAGTAGGAATACAATTTGAGCTGGTCCAGATCCGCACGCTACTGCCGCGTAAAATAAAAAAATTACAATTTGACTTTCGGGGGGATCTGCTTCTTCTTTGTTTATCTCCTCTCAATATCCCCACTATTCTGTAGGCGTACATGACCGTTGCCACGCTTCTAGAGCGTTCGATGGAAGGACCGTTGGGATATCGATGACTCCTTACGCACTTCGGCGATATACATTGTCGCCAAGGCCGCCACATCTTTATCTCCATTGTCGGTCCATCGGATTCGAAGTATGCCGATCGCGACACTATTCTGCCAGCGGTGTGTGTGTGTTCTGGTCTCTGACGTACTTTACGTTACATACACCCCTCCATAGATTGATTTTGGTCCGCCAAAATCTTAGTGTTTCTTCAGGATTGTTTTATGGACGCAAATTGGTTAAAAGTGTGTTTTCCTCTTTATCTTAGTCAACAAAACAAAACAAAAACAAAATGCATAACAGCTACTTATGAAGAAGGTGAAGACCGTCCTGGAAAGTAAGGTTTAATACGATTACCATGTATTTTCCTAATCGAGTCATTCGCCATTATTTCGTAATAAGGGGTTTTTACTTTTTCAATGGTGTATGGCCCTAGCCATTCAGTATCTATCTTGTGTTCTTTATGATCATTATGAACTAATACTAAATCTCCTTCTCTAAAAATGGATCGAGGTTTAATAATTTTTTTTCTTTGATCTCTTTGGTATCTTTGTTTACTCTTCATTAGAGTTTCTCTGGCTTTATGTAGCTTGGCATCCCATTTTCGTTTCACGAAGCTAACCTCATCAGCGTATGTTCTTTGAGGATTTTGGGATATGGTAAAGGGGAGATTGGCCTCGTGTCCAAATGTTAGTTAGAAAGGGGTATATCCAGTGGCATCATGAACCATAGTGTTATATGCTAGACACACAAAATTTAGGTTTTGATCCCATTCTGTTTCATTGTCGTTTTGCATAGCTTTTAACATGTCGGATATTACAGCATGTGTTCGTTCTAGGCTTCCGTTGGATTGTGGATGGAATGAGGTGGTTTTTACGTGTTTGATTCTAAATGCTTCTTCGTATCGTTGCATTAGCTCGCTAATGAAACTTTATCCTCTGTCAGTTAATATACGTTTCGGTGCGGAGAATATATAAATGTAATGATTCGGTAAAGCATTCCAGATTGATTGGGTCTGTTGTGTTTTTAGAGGCACAAGTATTAAATATTTGGTTAGTTCATACAGTTCATAGAGAGAATGTATTGGTTTCCTATCTTGGTCTTTTTCAACGGACCTATCACATCCATAGCGATTTTGTCGTTAGGTTCTAACGGGGTGTCGGTTATCTGTGGTTCCTCCTTTCCTCTTATCCGAGTAGTCTTTGATGTTTGACATGTCGCGCAAGATCCTATTCTGCCTTTTATTCTGTCGATTAGGTGTGGGATATCATATTTGCCTCTGATTCTGTCGTACGTCTTTTGTATTCCGGGATGTTCTACCAAGTCATGATTTTCTTTTAGTACTTGTTTTATTTCCTCTTCACTTAAACTCTGTATTGGTTCGTAAGCAAATTCTATGTCGTCGCGTTGGTCATTGAAAAATAAAAGAAATTTTTTTATGTGTGCTTTGTCTTGTGCGTTTAAGTTGTTGTCTCCTATTCTGTCTAAATGTCTAAATTAAATACATCCATGTAATGGAGAAGAATCTTTTCCATAGGTTCTCTGAGAGGTTTTTCTATGTGCGATAGTCGAATCGAAGATTTGAATTTTTGGATTTGATCTATAGTATTTGTATTTTCGATAATGTTAGAAACTTGAACTGAGGACTTACACCACCATTGATAAAGCACACTGGCGTTGGCTTCCCTTCGAGGTATACAATTTTTTGAACGGTTTCTCCTGGTGCAAGGGTTGATTCTTGCTGCAGCAGAAGGGTGTTGTTATCTAATTTCAGTGTTTCATTGGAGAGTTCGAATCGATATTGATTCAAACCGGGTGAGTCTCGATGATGGCGGCAAGCAGAACGGACACGTGCACGACGCTCCGTAGGCATAACCGAAATACCTGGGTAAATTAAAGAACTCGGGCGGAAAGTGCACGAAAGTGAAGTTTCTAGTGCTCCGGAATGAGTGGGAATACAAGAAATAAGGGAGCTCGCTGGTATAAAAGCGAGAGAATCGATTGAAAGTGCGTGTGGAAAGTGAGGTTAGGGGCAGAGCGAAGGCCATCTTGGGTCGCGAGACCGAAGCGCCACCGGGCGGGCTACCTGGGTAACCAAGGAGTGGGAGAGCGCCCCCGTGGAGGGCCAGTCAAAACTCCCCGCGTCGAACAGTGATAGGGACACTGCGAGTTTAAGTATCCGGTCATCAGACAGACGACTGGCGACCTTACGACGACATCGGCAAGTATTTAGGACACGAATCGCATACACGCGGAAGGATACACCTCAAAATACATATATATATATGTATATTAAAATCATAAACACAATATGGACAAGTACTACAAGGTAAGTAAACTTACGGCTCAGGGGGTTTCGGAGCTTCCAGGCCCCGTCGGGGATTCGAGTAGCGTCCCAGGCTCGACCCGACGGTCACCCAACGACTGGACGAACGGCGAGGGGAAGGTCGATCCCAGGGCCTCCCCTCGTTCGGTAAACACGACCGGGGACCAAGAAACACCCGCAGATGTCACAGAGGGAAAGATGTGCAAAAAAAGCACAAGAAGATACCTCGAATTTGATGAAGACATCGCGGGATTCATCGAGGATGTCGAGATGCCAATGCAGGCACTCAAGGATAAGACACCTCCCACCGTAAAGGCGACCCGATTCGCAAAGGAAAAAATCCCGAAAGGTGACAAGATCACCAGATATTTGAGAAAGTCCCCAGTGGAGGGGAGGGCGGGCAAGACAACGAGAAGCCTGGCCAGAAGCCAGCCGATGGCATCGAAGGACGAAGCGGCCAGCACCTCGGAGCTGGACACACCGGCGGAAATGTCGGACAGCGGCAGCGAAGCGGCGGCGCCAAGGGAAAGTCTCAGGAGGAAGGCCATGGCGAACAGAGCAACGGCCGAGACCGAAAGCAATGACGAGGACAGTATCGTCATCAAAATGAGCGAATGGAAGACGATGACGGAAATCATCACAGAAGTCTTCCGCGAAATCCAATACATAGGTAGCAGACTCTACCTCATGAGCAAAAAGGATACCGACATCAAGGAAAGGAGGGACGCTATCAGTAAAAAAGCGTCCAAGCTCCACTCGATGTTGGACGAGATGAGGCTCAAGAGGAACGCTAGGACAGCCACGGCCACCAGGATGACCACCCCTCCGGGGAGGAGTGAGGAGAAGGAAGGAAAAAGGAAGGAGAGATCGCCCGTCGAGGGGAAGGGCGACACCAAGAGAAAGAGACCAACGACCATGGAGGCCTCCTACGCAGGAGCCTGTGCCGGCAACAGCTCGGCAAAAGCGACTACTGACTACACGGACAGCGATGTAAAGGAGGACTGGATCCCTGTCCGCGGAAGGAGAGGAAAAAGAACGGGCACCCCGACGGTGGCCAGTAAGGCGAACGCAGGAAGGGCGGCATTGGACAAGCCAAAGAGGCCGGAGGGACCGAAGAGGATTCGTAACAGACCCGAAGCCATCCTCGTCAAAGTAGGGCAAGACAAGGAGTGGATCCAGGCCTACAAAGACCTGATGGGGGCAAAGGAGACCCTAAAAGAGAGCTGTGGAATTAGGAGGACCAGAACAGGTGACATTCTAATCGAGCTGAAAGCAGGTAGCAACGCCAAAAAGACCGCGGCGGATATGAACACGGCGCTAAGAGGCAAGGTGAGAGCGCTACCAATGCGCGACAAGACCTCCGTAGAGATCAGGGATATAGACCCGCTCGTAGGCAAGGAAGAACTAGCCAGGGTGATAGGAATGCATCTGGGCATAAGCGACATCACTGAGGTCGAAGTAAAGACCCTAAAAATGGCGCCGTGGGGCACCCAATCGGCAATAGTGACGATGCCGAAAGCCTACCTGGCCAAAGAGGGGGCGAGCCGGAAGATCAGAACCGGCTTGACGATAGCCTCGATAAAGGCACTACCCAATGTAGTAAAGTGCTACAGATGTCACATGTTCGGTCATATCGCGAACAAATGCACGGCGATAAGCCCTGGAAAGGAGATTTGCAGGAAGTGCGGAGCCAAAGACCACACGATAGCTGCCTGCGCCAACGCACCCTGCTGCTCCATCTGCAGCAAGGAGAAAGGTGTGAAATTTGACCACGTAACCGGATCCCTGGCTTGTCCAGAGTATAGAAGGCGGTTGAAAGTGAATAAATGAGGATACTGCAGATAAACCTCAACAGATGCAAGCTGGCGCAGGACATGATGCACCAATGCGCGATCGAACTCAGGCCGGATATAATAATAATTTCCGAGCCGAACAGGCAGCTACCGCACTGGTTTAATGACACCAAAGGAGACGCCTCGATATGGGTCACACTCCTCAACGGTAAACTGCCCGATGAAACAACAGAGGTCAAGAGCGACGGGATAGTGGGCGTCCGCGTCGGCGACGTCTTCTGCTTCAGCGGATACTGCTCGCCCAACATAAATAGGCTAGCATACTCCGAGTACATAGACACGCTGTCGACTATGACGAAGAGCGCTGCTAGAAGACACGACAAGGTCGTCGTGGCCGGAGACTTCAACGCAAAGTCAACCTGTTGGGGAGGATGGACCACAGACAAGAGAGGGAGAGTCTTAATGGAGGCACTAAGCAGCCACCGGGTGTTTCCACTGAGGCTCAAGGAAAAGTATACCTTCTTCATGAACGGGAAGACGAGCTTCCCTGACATAATAAGCGTATCCAATAAGGTCAGCGAGATACACGCCGGAAGCGCGGTCTTGGACAAATACTCGGCCTCGGACCATCTGTACGTGCTCCACAGGTTTAAGGCGAGGAAGACCCGAACCGTATCGAAGTTCTTCAGGTACGTGACCAAGGACATATCGCCGGAGGAGTTCCTGAGCAGATTCGACGACACTCTGAAGAAGGAAGACCTCAACGCGGCTATCGGAGAGGATGGGGCCGAGCCCCTGCAAAAGAGCATCGAAGGTACGTGCGAAGGGATGCTAAGGAAGTCGAACAGTGCGGCGACCCGCAAGTACGCGAACTACTGGTGGAACCCGATGATCGCGGAACTGAGAGCGCAGGCGCACAAAGCGCTCAGGAGGGTGACGAGAGAAAGGAAGAAGAACGCCGGCAACACCGAGCCCCTCGTCAACGCCTACAAGGAGATCCGAAGGCAATTAAAAAAGGAGATCGCCCGCAGCAAAAAAACAGCCTGGGCAGAATACTGCAAGATACTGGAGAGCGACCCTTGGGGCAAACCCTATCGCACGGTCATGAAGATATGTAAAAGCAAGGGACCAACCAACGACATGCCGATCGACATGTTGAAGGCAGTCTTACAGAGGCTATTCACCTTGGGACACGGACCCCCCCCATTATGAGGGCCGCGAAAAGGCAGAGACCGAAGAAGAAGGAGATATTAGCCTCAGCGTCGCCATCGGCGAAGGCGATGTCGTCGATGCCGCCGGAAGAATGAACACCAAGAAGGCTGCAGGAGTCGATGGCGTGCCGGGCGAGATCGCGAAGCTGGTAGCGAGTCGCAGGAGCGAACTCGTGACAAGGGCGTTCAACGGCATCACTGAAACAGGAAGGATCCCAGTCTGCTGGAAGACGGCCAGAGTAATACTGCTAAGGAAACCGGGTAAGGATCCCAGTCTCCCTAACGCGTACCGGCCGATAAGCATACTCCCAACCATGAGCAAGATCTGGGAAAAATGCTTTAAGAAGATCATCGAGAGATGCATCGGAATGGACCCGTTCCATCGGAGGCAATATGGCTTCAGAAAGAAGAGGAGTACGGTAGACGCCATCACGCAGGTGATGAAGTTTGCCAACATCTGCAGACAGAAGAAGGTAGTATGCGTGATGATCACCCTAGATATTAGCAATGCCTTCAATTCGCTCAGCTGGAAGAGCATATACGAGGAATTTGACAAGAGGAAGCTGCCATGGAAGGTCAAAAGGCTAATCGGCAGTTACCTATCCGGAAGGAGGATCATCGTGAGCAACCAGCACGGCACGGTGGAGCACGAGGTGGCGGCGGGAGTCCCGCAGGGATCCATCCTCGGACCATTCCTGTGGAACTTGGTATACGACCGGTTGCTCGAGAGACTCGACAACATGCCAATGGTCAGAGCAACCGCCTTCGCGGATGATCTGGCCATCACATGCTCCGTCGGGAGGAACGAAGAGGCCTCCGCCAAGGTCAACACGATGCTAAGGATCGCCAACGACTGGTGCACGAGTGTCGGGCTCACCCTGGCGAGAGAAAAGACGGAGGTCATGTTCATCACAAGCTTGCGAGTGCCGAGAGTGGTGAAACTCAGGTTGGGCTCCTCGGACATCGAAACGGTCGATCGCATCAGGTATCTCGGAGTCGTCATTGACTCCAGTCGGAGGTTCGGTGCGCACATCGAGATGGCGTGTAACAGAGCCGACAAGTTAATAGGAGCACTTAGGGGAATTCTACCCAACATCAACGGGCCGCCCAGCTTGGCTCGGAGGCTCTACTACAATGTGTGGGAGTCCATCGTAACTTACGGAGCACCGGTGTGGGCTAGAGCAGCGAATACCGATAAGAACAGGAAAAAGCTGAAACGTGCACAACGAACGGCCCTGTGCATAACAACGACGGCATATCGTACCGTCTCCCACGCGGCTCTTTGCGTGTTGACCGGGAATCTCCCGATTTACATAAAGATAAAGATGCTCGGAGAGACCTACGAGAGGAACAAGATCCACGGGCCCAGGAGTGGCACGGATGACGACTGCAAGCTGAAGGAGGAACTGGAGGCGATTCGCAAGAAGGCCCAAGAGGACTGGCAGAAGGAGTGGAACAACTACAAAAAAGAAAATATCACAAAGAAGCTAATACCGAGTGCGCTGTCATTTACCAAAAAGAAGATGGACATCGATCACCACACCATGCAGCTGCTAACCGGGCATGGGAGCTTCGGGGTCTATAGGAAAAGGATTGGCAGGGACAGCGACAGCAACTGTCTCGACTGTGGAGACCCGAACGACGATGCAGAGCACGCCCTCTTCGCGTGCCCGAAGTGGACGGACAGAAGGATCGAGCTCGAGAACGCTCTGGGCGGGAAGATAGACGTGGGCAATCTGATCGCCACGGTGACCGCCAAGGACGAGAGCTGGAATAAATTTAGGCAATTCTGCAGGACCGTCATGTGTCACAGGAGGGTGACAGCGAGGGCCTGGGAAGAAGCAAGGAGGAGAACGAGCGAAACAACAACTACGCGGAGCAATGAGGGCAAGAACATGAAACAACGAAAAACCGCAGAAGGAGACCAGCCCAGTATTCTGAACTGGCTGAGAGGACGACATGAGCAGTAACGGCCCGAAGAAGTAGATACTACGGGGCACGAAAGGACAACCCTGATGACTGCCGACAGGTTTTACCGGGGTTGTCTGCCCCCCAAGCGGAGGAAGAAGGAGGAGGGGTTTTTAGTGGGTATGGCAACGACATCCGACCGACTCCCACATAACCCAGTGATGCGGGTCACTGGGCATGCGTAATAGCATTTTCCCCTCCCCACGCAAAAAAAAAAAAAAAAAAAGGGCACCCCCTACCCCTTCCCGTAAGTTGTAAAGTAATTTAAAATGGAAAAATAAATTGTAATCGTACGTAGAAATGCGTTGTACTTCTTCTTTTATATAAATATTATCTTGCATAAAATAATACCGTGTTTTGAAAAATGAATACCAACACTCTTTGACAATTTCGAAAATCTTTATTTTAATTGCATATTTAGTCCATAATTTAATTTATAAAATTAGATTTGTAATAGAATTGCCACTCCACCAAGAATCCACTTACTAGCTCTCTCCTTAGTTCTTAAATTGAACGTCCACACGTAAGTAGGACCTCGCGATCGTGTTTTATACACAGGACATTCATACATATTCTTTAAATCTTGTTTGTCCTGTGTAATCGCCCTAATATACATAATTGGCAATAATGGAAACAATTCTTTGAATCTAGAGTACATGATACATCCTGTTTGAACGTCCCATCGTGCACCTTCCATGTACAATCCGTTTATATACGCGCCTTCTCTTAGTGCTGATCTGTAAAGTTTTTGTGAAAAATAGATTATTACTACTCTGGAATAAAATTTATACAAATTGTAACTGAATTTCGTTAATGATGAAAACTAGCGAGTTTATGTAAATAAATGTACTCGAAGTAAAATATTAAAAATATTTAAAAATGCAGTTAAGATATCTTTATTTATTAATACTTTAATATATTAGATAATATATAGATACTGGCACATTCAGTAGCTATAAAAAATATTTGTACATCATTATATTTATTAGAGCATTTATATAGCTACTAATTAATTAGATTCATGTATATTAAATCTAATTCCATTATTTATTGCTTCGCTTATGGGGTTACATGACTTCTAGTTCAGACAATATTTCGTTGCTCGTTTTCACTGCTATGAACTCCACTCTCCCCTCACAACTTTACGTCGCGTTCTCAAAAAATTGTATCAACTTAATAATAAAACGAAATTAATAAATAACAAAAAGTGAGCATACACATACTATTTACATTATATACGAGCTATATTATATACAATACTATAAAGGAACCAATGCTCTAAGCCTGTGCCTCATTCTCCCCGCTAATCTGCAGTGATCTTTGTGTCATTTAATGGTATTATATACTGTATAATATAATGTAATAATATATATAATAGTACTTTCATACGACTACAAAAAATTGATGCTGCGAAAATAAATCGTAGATTCCGCCAAAAAAAGGTTCATTGAAAAATAAGGATGTGTATGTACAAATACTTTTTTTCGCCATTGTATATGTGCGATAAGTATAGTATGCTTAATATTAACATCATACGGTAAGGAAAAATAAAAATAAAGAATATGTTTGAAGGAATGACGGAGTAATGTTTTTAATAATTACGTGATTTCTTCTTTGGTTTTTCTCAGTACTTCGCAATATAAACACATTTTGTCCAATGGCCATTCATTTTTGCGTGCGGTTTGTTGCATAATTGCAGTTAGAAATGATTGAGGATTGAAAAAACCACCTAGCCATACCGACGATGGTAACTGCATAATGATGCGTTATGTTATTAGAATAGATTAATTGATGAGGAGAATAAGATTGCAATAAAGTGGAATAATAATGCTGTAAGATTTTTTAGATTCTAATGTTAATTGGCAAAAAAGGAAAATTCTGCGTTTGGAACACGTAAACAATATGAATGACCCGTTAATATCGTCTGAAAGAAGATTCGTTAATATCTGGTTTGCCATCTTCTCGAGGGTTCGAATATAGTCCAAGCAAAAGATTGTTTCCCAAGTTCAGCTAAAGAGCATAAAATACAGGATATTAAAGGCGAGTATGCGAATAAAGCTGCTTGGAAATGTTAAATTTTATGATTTCTATTTTTTCTTAATGAAAGGTATTGTAATAGACTGGGGCGATGTCCTCAATTAATATGAATTTACACAAACTCAATCCAACTATTTTGGATTCAGTTCAGGCAGATTCATATTCTATTTACTACAAATTATCTATAGATTAATTATCTGAAGATGAAAACACTTTGATTCATATCAGTTCACATCTAAACTTATTTTAGTTGAATAGATTTAAGCAGTCTTTACAGCTTTTTTCTACTGGAAAGGGATACGAGTTATTAAAATTTCGCTTTTTATGGGTAGCAACAATCGTGTGCGTTGAACGAAGCTTTATTCTGTCGCTCATTCAATTTTGCTATGTTTATTTTACCAGTTTGAAATGAATTCCAGGCATCAAAATTTGCCACGGATTCAATTATCAATTTCACAAACTGAGACATTTCGATATTAATAGGGCATTGTTTTATACAATAATAAAAGTTACAATAATAGTAAAAAATAAGTAAATGTTTACGTTAAAATCAGCAGTCCAATTAGATAATTCATTTATTCGATACAACATATCCGTGAACCAACTGTTTAATCCTAATTCTGAAGGGTAAGCTCTTTTTGTCCAAGACGGCGGAACAGCATCCATCATTATATAATTTTGTAGATCTTCCATCTCAGCATTAATAGTTAATTCTCCCTATCAAAAAAACATCATTGATTAATTGTCTGGCGTTATGTTACAAAGCAGCATTTAAAGTTTGAAAATTCAAAAGATTATGTAACTTCCTTCATCAATAAATTTGAGAAGTTATAATTGTTTTCTAGAAGCAGTTACATTCAATATAAACAATTTCGAATTTAATGTTACATTTCAATAGTTTTAAGTTGATCATGTTCTAATTGATTTAATGATGATGGAAAAAGTACGGCAATATGTTCCAAGAGTTGTAGCAGTAATTTGAGTCGCATAGGAGAATGTCGCTTTGTCATTGCATTCATCGTATGGTATAATTCTACAATGATTTCTTTCTTTATGATATATTTAAAAGTATTTTATATAACATACAATTTGGAAATTAGGTTCCAGAAACACATATAAGAAACATTCGGTATTTGCACAAAAGTTGGAACTCAAGTGTTGCAGTTATATGGAGGTAGAGACTGTTCTAAAAACTGAGATCTTCGATATGCCCAACGTAGAAGAGGATAAGTTAGATAAGAGTTAAATAAAAAAAAGCGACAAGAGTCGAAGCATTTATCATGTAAAATAAAAAAGGGGGTAGCTCAAATGAAAAGAAAAATAAAATGTAACAAAAAAACAAGAGAATTTATTTATTTCTTGTACTCTGAATTTACACTGACTGCGATTTGTTTCTGAGCTCCAACCGTGACTTTCCAAGATTGAAGCTCTTACAATTTGACTTTCAGTAGGATCTGTTTCTTTTTTGTTTGTCACCCCTCAATATCAGTTCGTTCGTGAGTGCCGAGGCGTGCAGACGTGTGTCCAGTGCCCGGCAAAGTCCACAAAGCAGCACGTGACCATCCAGTTGCTGCTGAGTGCCGAGACGTGCAGACGTGTGTCCAGTGCCCTGTGAAGTTCACAAAACTCCACGTGACGCCCAGCTGTCGAAAGCGAATCCAACTAACCTAGCCAGGGGTTAACAGCCTCTCGACTAGTTCTTTCACACTGAATTAACTAGCTCGATGATGGCTCTATCATTTCCAACAGGCTCCCCGGAGCAAAATTACAACATCGCCATGTTTCCTCCCCCGTGACAAGAGGGCAACACAACTATCCTGGTAAATGACCATCACACGAAAAAACGAAAGCTCGAACCAACCAAGACAAATGTAAACAAGAGTCAAACTAAACCATCAGCCAGCCAAGTGACCACCTACAATAGATTCTCAATACTGGAGTCCACGGAAGACTCCATGATTACAACCGAAAAGGTAAATAATCTCCATACTCAAAGAATTCCCCCTCCCCCACCGATATTCATTAACGACGTAATCGACATACAGTCAATGATTAAAACTATCGAAAAAGACATCAGCAAAGAAGACTACAAGTTAAAGACTAACAACAACCACGTGAAAATACTGCCGTCCCACCCAGACGCCTATAGAAAGCTAACCAAGCTATTAAAAACGTTAAACGCCAAATTCCACACATACCAGCTCAAACAAGAAAGACCATTTCGAGTGGTGCTACGCAATATCCATCACTCAGTCGATCTAGACGAACTAAAATGCGAACTGTCAAATCACGGCCACGAAGTAACTAACATCAGTAACATTAGGCATAGAATCACAAAAAAACCCACTATCCTTATTTTTTATAGACCTAAAACAAAAAACAAACAATAAAGAAATCTACAATATCAATCGGCTGATGAACTCCATAGTTAAGTTCGAGCCACCTCTTGTAAAGAAAGAAATAATACAATGCAAGAGGTGCCAAAGGTACGGCCACACGCAGAAATACTGCAATCACAACTTCCGGTGCGTAAAATGTGCAGGTAATCACCCCACTGACCAATGCACTAAATCCCCGGAAACCCCCGCCAAGTGTATCCACTGTCAAGGAGAGCATCCTGCGAACTACAAAGGATGCTCAGCCTACAAATCGCTACATAATATAAAGTATCCAAAACTGAGACCCAAGGACATAAACATACAAGAACCTAAACCCCAAAAACTCACCACACCAACAGTATCCTATGCGCAGGCAACGCAAGGAAACGTATACAACTCGAAAACACACAGTGTACACACAGAAAATAGAATTCCCACCCCACAAAGCACAGACAACTTTACCAGACTCGAAAAACTTATCGAGAAACAAACTGAGCAAATTAACAACTTGCTGTCACTACTCACACGCTTCATGGACAAATTCATAAGCACAGAAGCAAAATAAAACCAATGCGAATAGCTCTGTGGAACGCCAACGGTCTAGCTCAGCAGAAAGCCGAACTAGAACTATTCTTAAAACAACAGCAAATCGATGTGATGCTCATATCCGAAACCCACTTCACCGACAAAAACTACCTCAAAATACACGGCTACAACTTCTACCACACCCAACACCCCAGCGGAAAGGCTCACGGCGGCACCGGAATCATAATCAAGTCAAACATCAAGCACTACGAACTTCAACCATTCCAGAAGGACTACCTCCAAGCAACAAACGTAGCAATAGAAGACTGTCATGGTACAATCACCACTTCAGCTGTATACTGCCCTCCCAGACACTCCATCGCCAAAGAAGACTTCGACAACTTCCTGGACACCCTGGGCAATACATTCATAGCCGGAGGAGACTACAACGCCAAACACACCCAATGGGGCAGCAGACTGGTTACAGTAAGAGGCAAAAACCTCCTCAACAGCATAATAACCAACAACCTCAACTACCTTACCACATACGAACCCACACACTGGCCCACCGACACAAACAAAATACCCGATCTCCTTGATTTCCTCATAACTAAAAATATCTCGTCAAGACACGTCCAAATCAATTCCTCGGCTGATCTCTCCTCTGATCATTCTCCCGCGATAGCAACAGTCAGTCCAACTATCATCGAGAATACACCTAATGGCTCCATTCATAACCAACACACCAACTGGCAGCTCTTTAGAGAAGTCTTTACCCACACAACTTCAGCCTCAACCTCACTAAAAACCAATGATGAAATCGAAGCAGCCACGGAATACCTAAATGCGAGCATAATAAACGCTATCCGCTTCTCCACACCGGCAATAACGTCCATCAGCAAACACGAATATCCCCAGTACATTTAAAAAAAAATAGCAGAAAAACGTAGACTAAGAAGAGTATGGCAGACCCATAGAACATCGGAGGACAAACGCAAACTAAACAACGCAACTAGAAAAATATCCAAAACCATAAAAAACTACAATAATGACTGTTTTCACAAATATCTCGCCAGCTTGTCCCCCACAGCCGACTCCAGCTACTCACTATGGAAGGCCTCCAGGAAACTCACGCGCCCCTCACAAATAATACCTCCAATCCGCCGCCCGCAAGGTGGAAGGGCGCGTAGCCCTATAGAAGAAACCAACCTATTTGCCAAACACTTGTCTGAAGTATTCAAAGCCCGTTCCTCCATAACTGCTACGGACGTTACAGAATACCTGTACACTCCCTTCCAAATGTCCTCTCCTATTGAACCCTTCACTTCTGCAGAGATCATAGAAGCAATCAGTCGCCTAAACCCCAAGAAAGCAGCAGGTCACGACCTAATAGGAAATAAAGCAATCAAGGAACTTCCCATAAAAGGGATTGCACTCATCGCATCAATCTTTAACGCCATCCTCCGCCTTGAACACTTTCCTAAGGCGTGGAAAATCTCACTAATCACCCTCATCCCCAAACCCGGTAAACCAATATATGAAACCAGCTCCTATCGCCCCATCAGTCTCTTACCTACCCTGTCTAAACTATTCGAGGGGATGCTCACGAATCGTCTCCTTCCACTCCTAGAAGAATTGAAAACTCTCCCAGATCACCAATTCGGCTTCCGAAAACAACACTCAACAGTAGAGCAAATCCACCGCATAACCCACATGATCAGCCAAACCCTTGAAAAGAAAAAATACTGCTCAGCCGTATTCCTAGACATCCAACAGGCATTCGATAAAGTATGGCATGAAGGGCTACTCTACAAGCTTAAAAAAATCCTACCCCACCCATACTACTCCATCTTAAAATCCTACCTAACCAACAGACAATTCATAGTTAAATGTCTAGGCGCCACTTCCGCAACATTCCCAATAGAATCTGGCATACCACAAGGTAGTGTCCTCGGACCCCTACTGTTCTCCATCTACACTGTCGACTTACCAATATCAACAGGAATAACCATAGCAACATTTGCCGACGACACAGCGCTATTAGCTACCCACGCAGACCCGGCAATAGCCTCATCCACTCTCTAGCGAAGTCTCGACTCCATGGAAAAGTGGTTCCAAAAATGGGGTTTTAAAATAAACGAAAAAAAATCCTCCCATGTAACCTTCACGCTCCGAAAACAAACCTGCCCCCAGGTCACCATTAACAACGCAATAATCCCAAGTAAGGACTCCGTAAGATAACTGGGCATGACCGTGGACAGGAGACTAACTTGGAAAAAACATATCTCAGAAAAAACAAAGCAACTAAAGGAAAAACTAAGAAAATTCTATTGGCTCACGGGCCGACGCTCCAAACTAAACATACAGAACAAAATAACCCTCTACAAGGCCGTAATAAAACCTGTCTGGACCTACGGAATCCAACTATGGGGAACAGCAAGTAACTCCAACATTGAAATACTCCAACGCTTCCAATCGAAAACGCTAAGATCCCTATTAAATGCACCCTGGTATGTTACCAACGAAACAATCCACCGTGACCTCAAGATACCTACAGTCAAAGATGAAATACACAAGTTCAGAAGCAGATATAACACAAGAGTCAACAACCACCACAACCCACTAGTCACCCAACTACTGGACACGACGGACCAGATCCGCAGACTAAAAAGAAAATACCCTCTAGATTAAATCCTTAGTTTCTACTAGAACCAACAATATAAAACTATTATAATCCATGTCATCGTATCACGCCAAACTAAGTTACTGAAAATTCTCAACGAGAATTGATTGTAAATATTCTAATAAATAAAAAAAAAAAAAAAAAAAAAAAACCCTCAATATCCCCATTAACCTGTAGGCGTACATGACCATTGCCACGCTTCTAGAACATTCGGTGGAAGGACTGTTGGGATATCGATGACTCATTAGGCACTTCGGCGATATACATTGTCGGCAAGGCTGCCACATCTTTATCTCCATCATCGTCCCATCGGATTTGAAGTATGCCGGTCGTGACACATTCGGCAAACATCAAACCTAACCTCAACCTGATTCCAAGCTTAAACCTTTAACTCAAAGATCTAAATTTTCTATTTTTGATGTGTGACCAATGAAACTTACTAATATACATATTTGC
Organism: Bombus affinis; assembly: GCF_024516045.1. Taxonomy (NCBI): domain Eukaryota; kingdom Metazoa; phylum Arthropoda; class Insecta; order Hymenoptera; family Apidae; genus Bombus; species Bombus affinis. The sequence goes on along the minus strand of NC_066360.1, from coordinate 5,527,578 downwards.
TTACTTTATAAATAATAATTAAATACATGTTAATAAGTAAATATAATCCAAATTATTTGTTTGGTTTCATCTTTATCAGAAAGATCTCACAAATACGTTAGTAAAAGGATGATTTAGAAAGAGTAAAAGATAAAACAGTTTTACTTTTGATTTAGTATTTTGGTACATTGTCTCAGTGATATTCGATTTCCAGTACGTCAGGCGTCCCGCAGGGGGAACGACGACTGTGCAATTATGCATGGGATCCTTTTGTGCAATTATCGAATGTTCCCGTTTGTTCTTTCTAAATGAAATGCACATACATTGCTAGCTAAAAGTTTGAAACCACTTTCTCAGTTGTATCTGTATTAAGTATTTTGCTAATATCGTTATTAATTTGAAATTAACGTTATAGTTATTAATAGTAATTTATTTTCATAAATTTTTAACGAGAGAGTTTTCTAAGATAACAGAATTGTAGTTTTTTTTTAATTCTCGTGTTTTGTAAAACACGCAGTAATTACAATTTTTTGACTGGTAAACATATATACAGTGTGTCCGGTTTATCGTGAATGCCACGAGATGTTTCAGAAAAAATTGCACCACATAAAGGAGAACGTATTATACGCTATTGTGTTTGACATTGCGGTGACCTTGAAACCTGATCTTGAACGTGACATTACAATTTTTAAATACAGAGATCTATCTTTTATTACTCCTATACGATAAACAATATTTATACATATAGGAAAGACACAAAACGTAATAATATAAATATGCAGCATTCTTATATATATCATAATAAACAGTATAACTAAAGGTAATAAACAAACAGTATTGAGTATACAGTATATATTACGATCGAGGCCAGAAGTAGGAATGGAAGATAACCGGAAAGGTGACTTCCCAAGAATTTGCATACTATTCAGTAATTATGTAAATTAATTTAGGGAAGAAATATTTGTGGCGCGTATTTTTTTCTACAATGATTAATAGTAAAACAGTTACAGGTAATTAAAAATTAGTAAGGCCGAACGTTTCCGACCACGTACCGAGTGTACCTAAAGAATGCGTGACTTCATAAGTCTGTAACGGTGCTCAAATATCAGTAGAGTTTTAATTTAATTATTTTAATTAATAGGTAAGTATATGGAACGGAAATATGAACTAATGAGTTTCTAATAACCTAAACTTTTGTTATCAGTAACCTTCTTAATTATGGAAAAAGATTCAAATATCGAATTGGGCCAAATTATCTTAATTATTATATTAAATTATCAAATTATAATAAAATATATAAATATTAAATTATTAAAATTCGCGCTTACTCTACAGGTCTATACAATGCGTGCACCAAAGGTAGGGGCAGAGAGAAATTTCCTCTCTAATAGAGGTTAGAAACAGACAGTGCAAGACAGAATAGATAAAATTATTTCTTAGTATATTTCTTATTACGAGCAAACAATTCTAGAAATTAGTGGGGGATAACTCTTGCCCATAAATCCGGGCAAAGTGTTGGTTTGCTATCTTATATTGTTTCTGAACTGTAGTTTACCCTAGTTACATATAGCCTTCTGTATATGTCGTGCATGCGAGGGATCATGTGTGCGATTGCGTAAAATGTAAAAATATAAAAATGCATAAATATTTGTCATTACTTTTAAGCCTAACTCTAATTCTTGCAGGGACCTTCTAAGTTCTTCACACAGTAGATTCATGAGTTCGCATTCTTGTAAAGCAACTGTGACAAATGGTGTACGATCTTCCACCTAAGAAATTTAACAAAGATTTTATTAGAGACGGAAATTGTTCCGAGATTCGACATTCTATACCCAATTTCGTCTCTCGGTTTATCTTCGATGTTAACCAGTTAACTGCGGAATTTAGTTTTCAAAATCCCTTACGGGATGCGTAATTAAAATCAAGCAATGTCATGTAATTAACGCAGTTAATTGTTTAAATGATGCAACGATTTTGATGAGCTTAAAATGTTGTAAATATCAGTACTGAAGAATTTTTCTGTATGAATCTACACATATGTCCCCTACAATCGCTGTTTGGCCTTAGTTTTCCAAAGTTAAATATTCTATACATTGTCAATAAAATAATGAGAACCTTAAATATTGACAATAATATTGATAATAAATATTTATTGTCTGAACGTTCTTTTAAAGATTTCCGGTTTCTTAATTCCTAATTTCTATTTATTTTAAATTTAGATTTATTAAGTAATTCATTAAAGTTAGTAGTAGAGAGAGGCAGTGAGTACCTTGCTGTAAAGTTCTAGCATATTGAATTCTTCTGGTAGTTTGTCCAATAAGTCTTCTATTTGTCCTTTTATTTTGTCTTCTTTTGAAATATCTCCGCTTGTTGTATCGCTGGCAGTTCTTGTTAGTATACCCAATAACGTTTTAAACAAATTTTCCACAGTTTGCGTTAAAAACCCTAATAAATGTATAAAATAAATTCTTCAGTGTATTAATTTCAAGAAGAGCCTTTATGTTAAATCGAGAATTGACTAAATTGCCTATTTGGCATTATATTACGAATTCATCAATTTATGAATTCTAAGGACAAATTGGAATTTTTTTTATTGGACTATTTCGAAACTTCGTTAAAAAATGTACGTACAAAATTTCTATTCGTGCCTGTTAGATTATTATGAGAAATAAGTGCTCGTGCGTAGTATATAACAGCAAAAATTATTCAACGTATTGAAAATAAATTTCTTTATACGTATAATGCAATATAAATGGGAAAAAGACACAGCAACCATTTATTTATATATGTCGGAGATGGAAAAACACCGGAACCTCTCCTTGAATTCTCGGGAATACCGTAATGTCGTAATTTAGATTAAACAAATGTCGCTCCGATTGTTCGAGGTTTATGATAGTGAGCTTGGGCTCGAGGCGACAACCAGTCGCCGAACGTAGCCGCGGTCAAGGGATGAACGTTTTATCTAACAAAGGCACAGAGTAACTCTATACCTCCCCTTTAAAGAAATAGCCGTAGCGACACGTGGCAGTAAATATTTCAAAGGTTTCTGTTCCGTGGCTCGCCACACGCAGATCCTATCCTTCGGGTAAGATGATCTCCAGATGTCAATATACCTCCGCAGTATGTTTAGCTAACTTGAGGACCCGCAATAAATCTTAAGATTTAGTCAAGCAAAGTTCTTCATTTAGACAAACAGTCCTTGTTGCAACTACGGGACGATAGGAGAAGCCTATCTTCCACGAACGATGCCCCCGTCAACAACCTCCCCTCAAGGGCGGCCAGCATCTCTTTCAAAACGCCGATATGGAGATCGACCAATTAGCAACAGCGCTAATTTCCCTCACCTTTGGAAAGAAAGCTTTCTTTGACGAATCCGAGGATCTCATGTCCTTAGACCCACCCATTATAGTTTTCCTCGACGGCATCGTCGAGACGGAGAGTTACACTCCGGTAGGATCTCGACGACGATTCAAGTAACTCTCGGATACGTAGTGATTGCCCCATGCATTAACATTGAGTACAACTTAGACGCTAAAGAAGAGTAGAGTTCGTCATCCCGTTGACCGTGGATTCGTTATTGAGCCTAAGATCATTGTCATTAGCTTCTCGAGTATCAAATTATCGCGATTACTTGTCCAATTCCAACATGGTCATGTTTGCACTAGTAAATATCTCCTCTATTGCATAGTGATCACGTCTAGTGTCAATAGGGATTCGTTTACGCCCTTAACCCTAACTCTAATCGTAACGCCACCCCGACATATATAAATGTAGTATCGTGGGCAAAAGGCCCAAGATATCGGCCGAACCGTATACAAAGTGGCGAGAGCCGTGGCACCGTCGAGTACATCGATGTGTCGTCGGTCCCTTCAAGTGGACAGTTTTATGGAAAGAGCCTGCATGATCCTGGCCACGGGGTTTCGGGACACGTGTTCGATGGGACGAGAAAAGACAAAGAGACGCTAAGGGTAGAGTTAGTTGAGACGCCAGCGAGAACGAATGCAAGAGGCGTGCAGTATGAGTTGAGAAGCGAGAGCGTGCGAGTACAGATGCCGAAAACGAGAGTTGTAGAGTTGCTAGCGTTGTAGAGAGATCGAGTTGTTAGTTATAGAGTTGCCAGAGTGATTTGAACGGAATAAGACTTTTGTGTTTTAGTTCAAGTTGAACATTTATCGTTCTCTGTCCAATTAATCTCTGTCATTTTTATTTATCTTAATAAATAGTATTAGGAGAATTTTACAAATCTAAATTATCCTAATCCTATCCTTTTTCCGATACTACATAAATATATATAAAAGATGTCGATATTATTTTCTTTTGTTTAATAATTTAATTGTTGAACAGTTTAATCATTGTTAACGGTTAGTTCTTAAGAATTTAGTCTGAAATGCAGACGTGTCTTTCTCAGATAAAAATTAATTACATTACACAATTATTACATCCAGAATTCTTACGTCTTCTAACTTATATTCCCTAACAGAGCCTAACAGTCAAGGGCCTCAGTATAGGTTTCAAATTTTGCAACATCTCTATCTCTGGTATACATATACATATATAAAGTGCAAAGTACTTTTATGTTCGTTCGGTTATAACTTAAAAACTACTGCACCGATTTAAATTGGACTCAAATCATTCAATAGAGAATATTCCAAAGATGGTTTAACCAAATTGGCACCTATTTACTATTTTAAGTTGTCAAGCAATGAAAGAGAGCACTAAAATTTCAGAACGAATAAACTGCTGCTTCACTGGCAACAGTGAAGTTGGTATGACAGTGAAAAATGGCCCGAATAGATCAATCGTCATTCTTCGGCTGTATTCGGAATAAGTTCGAGCGCCGTATGCAATAAGTGGGGAGCATAAGGCTCACGTTTTACAACAAGCAAAGTAATTACTTCTCCAAACAATTATTATTCATCTTCTTTTCGTTTTGACTTATTTGTTACAATATTAACATCAATCAGTTACTAAGGACATACATCCGGGTAAGGACCGAGTATATCAGCTAGTTATAATGCTACTGTGACATTATTCATCAATTCACGATTACTATTCTTAATCATTTCAACTCCAAATACATAAACTTTGATTCGAATTAGCGATCTCACAACATTGATTTGTATTCATTAGTTATTCTCTAATAATATGATATGATATTATGTCAGTTTCATTAGGTTGTTTTGAAATGTTATATATATTTACCAATTTCTGCATTGGGATGAAGTCCATACAGAACAGGACTTTCAGCAGGTAAGTAGTTATCGACGTACTGATGATATGCATCATAATCACTATTTGGTGGTACCAAAAAATCTGGTGCAAGGTATAATTCACCTACGCAAAAAGTGTAAATTCATTTCTTTGTTAACTGTTTCTGTAAAAATTGTTGTAGTGCCTTCTAGCTCCATCTCGTCGTAAATTATTGAAGCTATCGATGGTGTCGAAAAATATTTCCAACAAAAGTCCAACAATTTCGAGGGGTATATAATTTGATGTAATTTTTTCACGAATGGATAACTGAGGGATTTCTGAATGATAATATTACATTTTTATATGGAATTATATATTTTTTATTTTATTATTTCACATTAATCGGTGTAGTCCTGAAAAGGCAAAGGAAATAATAGAATAAAATTCATACTCTGAAATGGCTATTTTAGAGATATTTTGATTTTGATATGTATTGCAAAGCGATACAACATCAACAATTTTGAATTGTTGGGCAAAATAACTCCGGGCAAAATAATGTCGCTGCTACATGCAACCGTCGAATGAAGACGAATTTGAATTTTCCGACTCTCCCCCGACCAGTATAAATAAACAGACGCGATCGCGAGCGACGGTACATAACGAGTACATAGTGAGTTCATATATAATACATATCGAATATTTAACAGCATCTTGAGTATCCTCGAGTACCTAACGAGCGTCTATCAAGTCACGCGACGAGCATTTGCCAGTATTTATTCCGCGACTTTATTTTGCGATTTATACTTCGTACGAACGACTAACGTCTGCGTTTGTATATTAATTTATTGTCTTAAATATATTAACGGTTACAACAACAAGTAATCTCGTCATTAATCCTCACAACCTACGTCCTCTTCACACAAACATCTACAGATATAATGTTATAATAATTTAAAAAACGTATTTGATATGTACTTGTACTAATTCAAGAATAATAAAAGGAGTCTTATCATTAATCTTATTTGTGTTTGATGTGAAAAAATAGAATATTTAAAGAAACATAAGTATGTGCAAAAATGAGATTGATATAATGCGAGGTAATAGTCGTGTTATAGCAAAACATATCTTTTTCTCGATGCTTAGATTATAGATTCTTAAAGGTTGATTGTTAAGAAAAATAAAATAGATTGGGAAAATAAAAAAAAAAGCCAACACCACACGGAGTTCCCAGGCGGTCACCCATCCAAGTACTATCCGTGCCCGGCGTTGCTTAACTTTCGTGATCGGACGAGAACGAGTGCTTTTTTTTTTTTTTTTTTTTTTTTTTTAACTTTGTTTATTAATTCCAGGTTTTACATATTTTTTTTTTTACATGATTTTTTTTCCAGAATAAACGCTGAATTCTAATTGTAGGGTGGTACAGGCAAAAGTACCGATACGCGACGGTACGACGTAGCCATGCATTATTACATTCTTTTCTCTTTTTTTTTTTAAGATTATTATTGTTATTGTTAAATAAAATAAAATTAAGCCGCTGTTGCGCTGTGCTTATGTACGATATTTTAATTTATGTCCTGAAAGCCTGGACGCAAAAACAGGACAGTTCGCTAGCCTGTTAGGGAGGGGCTGGGAGGGGATGGACTGGGACTGGCGGGGAGGGGTGGGGAGGGGGTGGGGAGGGGTGTTCTGTGGGATTAGTATAATATTTGTTTATCTATTTACATATTTACATATTTACATATTTACACTTTTATTCGGTGAGCGTTGCTGTTCTGTGGCTCTTTATCTTGTTGTTTTTTGTTATGGGTTCCGTATCCACCAATATTTTTTTGTGTTTTTTCTGTGTTTGTCTTCTGTATCCTTTTGGGGGAGGGCCATGTTGTATCTCCACCTAGTGTCTGCCGTGCGGCCATCTAGGTTTTCCTCGTATTGAATAGATTTCATTCCTATTTTCCTTTGCATATGATAAATTATGGGGATGTTGTTTTGGTCTTGGAGATAGTTTCTTTCGTCTAGGTATAGGAAGGCTTCGGGGGGGATGTAGCCTGTTAACAGAGTGTTTTTGAAGTATGCGTCGTTTGGGTATAAGCAGCCGAAGATTAGGCTGTTTTCTTTGATCTTCGCGGCTTGCGAGAAGTGATTTCTCGTTAGTTTTAGGATGTGACAGTCGATGCGGTGGATGTTGGCTAAGTCGTATATTTTTTTGTTTTTTATGTATTTTCTGTATCCGCTGTGTTCCGATCTGTAAATGCTCAGGCAAGCTCTGATGCATTTTCTTTCAAATATGCGAATTTTTTCCATTATTGACGCTGGTATGTTGTACCATATTGGGCAGCCGTAGGTTATAATGGGTCTTATTAGCGATTGGTAGCACATGATTTTTACTTTGCTATCGAGGATTCTGGAGTAAAACAGCCTTTTTGTATTCCAAAAAGCTTTGCTGGCTTTGGAGAGTTGGATTTCGATGTGTTGCTTATAGTTTAGTTTTTCATCTATATTTATTCCTAGGTATTTTACGCAATTTTTGTGTGGTATGAGGTTCTCTTCGTTTGCTTTTTCTTTTAGGCGGAATTTCCTGACTTGTTCCCTTTCTGCTGGGCCGATTTTGCTTGTCATGGGTCTGAATAGTATGGTTTCGCATTTGCTTGCGTTAATTTTTAGTTTCCATGTATGATAGTAATCGCTGATTTTGTTAAAGAGATCTTGGAGTTCTGTTCTTATCGTTTTGGTTTTGCGGCCTGTTACGTAGATGATTAGGTCATCCGCGAAGGCTATGGAGCGTTTGTGTGTGGATGTGTTGAGGTTAAAGAGGTTTAGTAAGTCGTTATTGTAGATGCTGAAGAGTAGCGGGGAATTTACTGTTCCTTGTTGCAGGCCGTTCTCTATGGAGAATTCTTTGCTTGAGGTGTGCGAGCCGTCGGTCATTATGAAAGTTTTGTTTGTTATCATGTCCCATACTATTTTGATTAGGTATTCGGGGAAGTTCTTTTTAGTCATTTTATAAATGAGTCCTGGGATCCAGACGGTGTCGAAGGCTTTTTCGATGTCTATTAGGCAGGCGGCTACTCGCTGATTTGCGTTAAGTGCCCAGCAGATATCCGACGTAAGTTTATTTATTGCGTGGATTGTGGAGTGTTTGTGGCGGAAGCCGAATTGGTTTTCCGGGATTATCTTATTTTTTGAGCAGAAGGCTGCTAGGGGGTTGTTTATGATCATTTCGTATACTTTGCTTATGTTGGGGAGGAGGCTTATGGGTCGTAGGTTTGCAGGTGATGAGCCGTCTTTATTTTTTTTTGTAATGGCTATGAGTTTGGCTTTTTTCCATTTTTTGGGGAAGTACGTGTTATTTAGTGCATTATTAAACAGTACTGTGTAGTACCATTTTATTTTGTTTGGTAGGCGTTTGAGCGCGATGTTTGGGATGCCATCGAAGCCGGCGGATTTTTTGTTGTTTAGCGTGGAGAAGATTGTACTTAGTTGGTTGAAGTTTGTAAAGTAGTTTATTTCTGGGTCGGGCTGTTTGGGGTCGTCCGATGTGTTTTCGTTTGAGAATGTGCAGACTGTTTTGTTTAGCGCTATGTCTTGTTTTATTTTATTTTTTAGTATGTTTGTTTCGGCGATGATAATTCTGTTTAGTTGTTCTCGGCCCATGTGTTCGTTTTGTGTGTGAGTTTTGACGAAGTGGGTACCGATAATGTCTAGTTTTTCCGTTGTTTTTGATATTATGAAGTTGCCCTCTGTGTCTTTGTTGGTGTTTTGTATCTCGATGCCTGCTTCTTGGATGAGGGAGGCTTTTTCTGGAGGCAGTTTGAGGGGCGGGATGGAGTTTTGTTCCTTTGGTCTGAAAATTTGATTTATCTGCGGGAACATGTTAGCAGAGTCTTTTTTGGAGATATTTTTTATTTTATTTGTCCAGTATTGATTTATAGAGTTTGCGAATTCTTGTTTTAGTTGTGATTTTATTTCGTGTAGCAGGTATTTTAGGAATTCTATGTCTTCTCTTTTGTTGTAAGAGTAGTTGAGTCTTAGGTTGTTTAATTTCGATAGTATGTAGCTTTTGTCTCGTTGTAGATTTTTTATTTTATAGTTTATATATGGCTCGCAGGAGTCTTTTTTTTTAAATGTCGGTACGGATTCTTGTAGGGCGATTTGTATATGTTTTTCTATTTCGTCTATGAACGAGTCGATTTGTCTGTCTGTTAGGTTGACATTGTTGTAGATTTTTAGGTCGCAGTTCTTTTCGAGCAGGTTTTGGAACTTCTTCCAGTCTGTCTTTTTGTAGTTGTACCTGGGTGTTTCGGTCTGCGTTTCGAGTGTTAGGTCGTCGGATGTGTTTTTGCTTATCTGAAATACTATGGCGTTATGGTCGCTGTCGTAGTCTATGGTTTTGAGAGTGTTATTTGGTCGTAAGTTTTGGAATTTTATTCGGGCGTCTGCTAGGCATATGTCTAGGTAGGAGCGTCCTTTTGGGTAAGAGGGTAGCTCGGAGCCATAGAGGTTTGTTTTGTAGAAAATGCTTTTATTGTCTAGCCAGGTTCTGACGGAGTTTCCTCTCGTGTTGTTTATTTCGTTTTTCCAGCTGGTATGTTTGGCGTTAAGGTCACCGGCTATTATGTAGTAGTTTTCCTGTTTGTCGAGCTGTAAAAGTTGGAAGAGATTGTCGAATTCGTCGTTAAATTGTTTCTGGTTTCCGTAGGCTGCGTAGGCTGCGGAGATAAATAAGTTTTCTTTATTGTTTATTTTTATTTTTATGATCGTCGTCTCTAGGATTTTGAAGTTTGTTATTTTGTCGTTTTGTATTGTTTTGAACTTCAGGGGGTTTTTTGTGAGGATTGCCGTTCCTCCTCCTTGGGTAGCGTTTGGTCTGTCGTGTCTTATTATAGTGTAGTTTTTGTATTGCACCTTATGTCTATAGTTCAGTTTGGTTTCTGAGATGAGTACTATGTCGGGGGTTTCTTTCTTAATTAGTGTTAGCAAGCTGTATCTTTTTTGGTTTGAGATTAGTGAGTTGGCGTTTATTGATATGATTTTCAAATGATTAACTTTTATCTGGTTTATTTTCTGCTGTGATTGGTGGGCGGGTGTGATTTTGGCTAATCTGACGAGAACGAGTGCACTCAGCGCGGTATGAGCGTTGGCTGAAATAAGTGATTTTTTTATTTGTATTTGATGGTCAAAGAAATAGAATATTTAAAGAAACATAAGTGTGTGCGAAAATCATTAATCTTTTTATTAGAGTTTATAAACTTCTATAAAGTGAAAGATTTACTTTTCAAATAAAAATTAAATTGAAATTGTATTATTACCTTGAAAAATCGCTTATGTTATAATAATTATCCAAAGTGATATATAGCGGCATTCGACAGCAAAAAACTTTCCAACGGTTTCATCGGTACATGGTATACCACCGTTGATAGACTGTTTACGAGAGACCGACAAAACATAAGCAAGGTCACGACGAAGGGTAAGCGTCGACAGGCTTAATGAGCCATGGATATCCCTACGGTCCTTTCGCCAAACACTCGAAAAAAGGCGTGCGTGACCGCGGTCGCGAAAGTCTAACGAACGCGTGCGTAGTGGGGATACAGTATTGCGGGATCTTCCCAAAGTTCCAAAGGGAAGGTTCCGGTGTTCTTTTATCTTCGACATATATAATATACATACATATGTATACAATACATGTACACTATACATACATAAATTGTATATGTATGTATGTAAATGTAATTTTTTAACGACGATTAATAACATAGTAACAGAGAAATTTGTTTAATTGCTATTTGTGCTTGGGTACGTTCTAAATTATTTAATAATTTATTATTAAAACATATATTGACTAAAAAAAAGCAATTATTAAAGAATATAATGTACGAACTTTGCTAATATCATCACTAATAAAAAGTAATGCTTTATCTTATTAGTAGTTTTTCCTAATTTGATTGCAGGTTACAAGGAAGACAGTTATAGTATGTTTTAAACTATTAGGTCATCCCATAAGTTCGTGCCGACTTTTGTGTATATATTTCATGTGTCGATTTATAAACATACGGCGATAAGGGACCAATGCACTTGAAAAATGGGAAGAAGTTGTACAACGAGAGGGGGATTACATTTTTTCATGAAACTGAAAGGTATCTAAACAATCTTAACATATATAACCACTCAAAAAACGGAACGAACTTATGGGACAACATAATATATCACATTTGCGAGATATATTCCAAATATGTCTTATAATTAATAAAAAATCTGTTAAAGAGTATTAATTTGAAGTTATTACATTACACAAGATAACGTAAATATTGTTTTCTGCTTTCTCTCATTGTTGCAACAGTTACAAATCTTCGATCCATAATTTTTAATTTAACATCATATGATCCATTAAGATTTAAAGTCACTTACCCTATTCCACCCTTGCGCCCCAAATTTTCTACGTTCTGCAAGTACAGCGTGGTAATAACAAAGTGCAAATAATATTGCTTTGAATTCGGTTTCCTTGCTGCAGGACTCCAAAGTTTCCTGGGTAAAGTTATCCAACGCTTTGTGAATATTCGCTTGAATTCCAGATGGTGGTTCGTTCGTGATCTTTATGGCTGATTCTAGTATACCCTATGTACAATTTAACGAACCTTACATTTAGTAATTATCTATCTATATTATTGGCTAAAGTATCACGTGTATAGTAAATTAGGGACTATAATAGGGACCTCAGAATTTTCTCAGATTTTTTAAAGCAAAAGGACAATAAGAAATTAGGCCAGTTAACGAAAGACCTGTAATGCCTACCGCGTTAGTGAAAAACCATATTACCGACGGAGGGTTAAAGAATATAATTAGCACATGTTAACTTAATTAAAAGTGCATATTTTCTTTTGCTTTTTCAAATTGTACAATTGTTTATTACCTGAGGTATTATTGATTCATGAGGATCAGGACTGGGTTCCGCACTAATGAACAAACGATAATCATCATGTGGATTCTCCGAGCACTGTTCCATCTTTTTTTCCAATGTAGGCAACCATTTCCTCACTAAATGGACATTTTGCAAAATTACCCAGTGGCCTTCGTTCGCGGAAAGTTCTATGGCTTCTTCCGCTATGGGTTCTTGACCTTGACCCAGTGACACATTATGGAAATTTCTGCCTCCAAAAGTGAAACCCAATTGCATTGCCAGTTTTTCGACGTCCTGAATTTCCATCGTTGTCGTTATTGCACATACATATTCCATGTGATTACGTTGATTTTCGTAACATGTTTTTGTATAATTCATTAGGTATCGATAATTCTTAATTTTAATTGTCTTCGATTCAAGTTATAAAAAGGTAAACGAAAGATATGTCATCGAAAGCAACAGAGTATAGGAAATGAGAAGAGTAAGAAAGTATTGCAATTATATTGCATTAAAGAAAAAATATTAAATATTGCGCAGTTTAGTTATAGCTTATCGGTTGTTCAGGGTATGCAAGAATTATATCTTATGACTTTGGTAGATGATCCTACACCTTCAGATCGGTGGAGATTTATTAAAGAAAGGTACCCTATAATAGAATTTCAAGGCTAAATTTTTTGTATGACATTGCTTAATGCTCGTTACGAGGTATAAATATCTGTAAGGAACCATGGGTTACAAATGAACCGTTTTTTTTTGGAAAATGACTTTAAAATTCCATTAGCTCTTATATTAAAATTACATTAGAAAATGTTTACATCTATCAGTTAAAGGAGACAAATATATTGGCTAACAAGCCGAAAATCCAAACTAAGCACAGAAAATAAAGTAAAAATATATAAAACGATCATAAAACCAATCTGGACGTACGGAATACCACTATGGGGGACGGCAGCAATGAGCCATATAAACAAAATAGAGGTAATACAGGCTAAAATCCTCAGAACAATAGTAAACGGACCTTGGTACGTCAGAAACGAAGATATACGAAGGGACCTGGGAATGCCAACGGTCAAGGAAGAAATCAGCAGATACTCCGAGAAATACAAATCAAGAATAGCAACACACATAAACCGGCTAGCTGCGGAAACATACAAAATCACAAATATGGACAGAAGACTAAAAAGGAAGCACCCAGCAGACCTTATAAAGGACATAACCTAACAAACACGAGGATGGTACCCCGCTGGGGGTAGCCGCCAACATGCTAATGTAACCGCTAAAAAATTCCACCAAATGTCCAAATTGGACAAATAGTGAATTTAAATAAATAAATAAAAAAAAAAAAATCTATCAGTTAGATAAAAACTAAGTAATGCCACATTAATGAACAAACAGAAAGCTATTTCTTTGAATTTACGATAACCTATGCTAAATAGAATGAAGCATCTAACTTCATCATTTCAAACTATTACAAAATTACTTACCTTATGGAGAAATCTTTCGTATAAAAATTGAATAGCGTTGAAGAGAATATAATTTAGTACGTGGAATTGCAGAAACGTTAAATACTCTTCGATTTCGATATTGATGAATGTGTTGTAAAAATCGATATTTCAAATAATCTTTTCCTATATAAGAAGTGAATTCGCTTAGTTTCCGGGATATTCACGAAAAACTACCGATATCACTACTGTGAATTCTGTATCTGCAGTTGTGCAGCCGTGACAGCGTATGCATTAGTTTAGTTGCCGATTGCCGGTAACTTATGGTCTCTTTGAAAATGAGGGTCGGGCGAGTTTAAAAGCTTCGTACACAACGTACATATGCGAGGTTGCAAGAGTCTGTTATAACTGATAACTTATAACTCAATTAAAAGTGAGTATCATCGGTGTATTAGGTTCAAATATTAAATAATTAAATAACTGTTAATAAACAGAAGATAAGCGACCGGCGACTGGTAACCAGACAGACGCATAGGCTGTCACAGTTGAATATCTATAGGCAGAAAAAAACTATGATTGAGCCGGTAGTTTCTTGCCAATATATTGAAAACTAAACGAGTTCACTTCTTATATACAGTATAGTATATAGGCAAAATATTTCTACAGTATATCAAAAAATCATAGAATCCGAGGGTCGATAACGTTTTTACAGTTTCACCCTATATAGCGTTATATATTGCATACAATATTATGCATTATATATATTATTATTATTACAAGTTAATAGTGTTACACACTAGATAAATAAATAAATAAATAACTTTACGTGTGCATAGCACGTATAAATATGTGTATGCCTTCCATATTCTTTGTAGTCGCAGAGTCTTGTCTTAACTTCGTCTTAACCCGTCTGGTCGCGAATGGGAAGGGGAATAAAGAGTAAACTTCGTTTAAAGGACCTAGCTACGGAGTGAGGAAAGTAGCGATGTCTTTTAGTAAGCAGATTGTAAGGAACCGCACGATACTTGGCCCAGAACCTTAGAGACCCGAAGTACTTAACAGAAAAGAACACAAAAGATTCTTAGGAATCTTTTTTTTTCTTTTTATTGTTTATTTAAATTACAATCAATTCTCGCGTTGAGAATTTTCAGCAATTTTTCTGGCGTGGCGCAGTAACGTGGCTAGTATTTATAATAAGTTGATACATATTATAGATAAGTATAATTTGTGAGTAAGTATTATAAATAAGTAAATATTACATTATTAAATAACTAATTGAATCTGTCGTTTAGGTCTAGCGGGTAGTGTCTCTTCAGCCTGCGAATGTGGTCCGTCGTTTCAAATAGTCCAGTGATTAGGGGGTTTCGGTGTTTGTTGACTATTTTGCTATATCTGCAGCTATATTTTGCTATTTCCTCTTTGACTGTGGGTATCTTGAGGTTGTCACGTAAAATAAAAAGAAATTTAAAAGAAAGAAGAAAACTTAATTTTTTTCTTCGTTTATACACTTATAAGACACTTCTGAGCTCTCGCCGTGACCGTTCGAGACTGAAGCTCTTAGAATATTTTTTTCTTTCGGTGACATCTGTTCCCTCATTATCCCCACTACCCTGTAGGCGTACGTTTTTAAACGTTAAAATAGTACGTTAAAATATTGCCTTGTTTATTTGGACGACATAGTGATATTCGGAAAAACGATTCAAGAACATAATGAAAACCTCGCGATAGTATTTCAGAGACTCAGAGAATTAGGATTTAAATTTTTTTTTTTTTTTTTTTTTTATTAGAGTATTTACAATCAATTCTCGTTGAGAATTTTCAGTAACTTAGTTTGGCGTGATACAATGACATGGATTATAACAGCTTTATATTGTTGATTCTAGTAGAACTAAGGATTTAATCTAGTGGGTATTTTCTTTTTAGTCTGCGGATCTGGTCCGTCGTGTCCAGTAGTTGGGTGACTAGTGGGTTGTGGTGGTTGTTGACTCTTGTGTTATATCTGCTTCTGGACTTGTGTATTTCATCTTTGACTGTAGGTATCTTGAGGTCACGGTGGATTGTTTCGTTGGTAACATACCAGGGTGCATTTAATAGGGATCTTAGCGTTTTCGATTGAAAGCGTTGGAGTATTTCAATGTTGGAATTACTTGCTGTTCCCCATAGTTGGATTCCGTAGGTCCAGACAGGTTTTATTACGGCCTTGTGGAGGGTTATTTTGTTCTGTATGTTTAGTTTGGAGCGTCGGCCCGTGAGCCAATAAAATTTTTTGAGTTTGTCCCTGAGTTGTTTAGATTTGTCTGGGATATGTTGTTTCCAGGTTAATCTACTATCCAGAGTCATGCCCAGGTATCTGACTGTGCCCTTGTTGGGAACTGTTATATTGTTAATGGAGACCTGTGGGCAGGTTTGTTTTCGCAGCGTGAAGGTTACATGTGTGGATTTTTTTTCTATTAATTTTGAAGCCCCATTTATGGAACCACTTTTCCATTGAGTGGAGACCTCGCTGAAGAGTGGATGAGGCTATTATCGGGTTGGTGTGGGACGCTAATAGCGCTGTGTCGTCGGCAAATGTTGCTATGGTTATTTCTGTTGATATTGGTAAATCGGCAGTGTAGATGGAGAATAGAAGGGGTCCGAGAACACTGCCTTGGAGTATGCCCGCTTCTATTGGGTATATGCTGTCGATGGTGTCAGCGCTTGAGAAAACTAAAAAGACCAGATGTAGAGTTTTCGTAGAAGTGATGACCACTTCAAAACGAATAGTTTGCTTATGTTGGGAGGGAGGTTTATAGATTTGCAGGTGATGAACCGTCTTTATTTTTTTTTTTTTTTTTTTTTATGGCTATTAATTTGGCTTTTTTTCATCTTCTGGAAAAACACGTGTTATTTAGCGCATTGTCGAAGAGTACTATGTAGTACCATTTCATTTTGTTAGATAAGTGTTTCGAGCCGGTAAGATCGAAGCCGGAGGATTTTCTGTTGTTTGGAGATGATTATTTCTAGTTGGTTGTAATTGGTAAAGTAGTTTATATCTGGTTCTGGCTGTTTGAGGATGTCCGAGGTGTTTTCGTTTGAGAATATGCAGAATATTTTATTTTTGAGTTTGTTGCGTCGGTGATAATGAGGCGGCACTCGACCTCGGAAATTTCCAACGGCTTCCCGGCACAAAGCGCTTTATCTTTAAAGCGCTATGCCGACAAGCCTAATGTGCCATCGTTATCCCTACGACTCTTTCGCCGAATCTTCGGGAGAACGCATACCCAGCAACCGTCGCGGACTTCTACCAAACGAGCGCGATATCGATGGCCAACAAAGAAAAGAATCGGCGTGGCTTTTGAATCAAAGAGATTCAATCTGCCCCGAACTGCGAAGTGCGAGGGATTACGCGTAGCAAACACAGAGAGACGAGAGTCGACCCCTGATAGCCACCGTTAAGCATCATTTGTTATCAAGCGTTGTTAAAAGTTAACTGTTGTCAATCGTTATCTTTTGTTAATCGTTATTTGTTGTTAACTGTCAAAAGTAATAAACGTTATTGTTAAAAATCAGAAGTATTTCTCGTGTACGCAATCACGACATATACCACCTCGATAATAATTCTGTTTAGTTGTTCTCGACCTATGTGTTCGTGTTGTGTGTGTTTTGGAAAAGTGGGTGCCGATAATGTCTAGTTTTTCGGTTGTTTTAGATATTACGAAGTTATTGTGACATACGAGACCATCGCACCGCTTCAGAGACCACGACACACACCGCGGCAAGATGGATGCCAGATGTCTACACATCCTTACTGGGTACCTTCGATAGGCTTAGGGACCGACCATAAATCTGGCCATTTTCATAGTTAAGGTCCTTCAAACCAAGCAAGGATCTTTCCTTTCAAGTGTCCTTTACATTTATTGTTTACCAAGGCTAGATACGGGAAACTTGGATTTTCTCACGTTCTGTATCTTCCTTTACCAACTTTCTCTTGTCCCTTAAATTTAAGGCTTACGTTTTAAAGACAAGAAGGTTGAGCCGTAACGGAACTTTATGTTTCTTTTCTATGGAACTTTATTAAATAACACAACTTTATAAGCGCTGTTTACGCGTCTGATCTGAGAGATGTTGATTGATGAGAGTTTGTATTTTCAGTCCCGAGCTGTTCTGGTATCATCACCGAGAAAAGCTCGGTGTGAGTGTATCCTTTGAACTAACAACGCGGATTCGTTTTTCACACTTTTCGTTCGGAAAAGTGAGGAAACGAACGAGGGTATGATGGTAAAGTGAGTTTTGTTCCTTTGGTCTGAAAATTTGATTTATATGCGAGAACATGCTAGCAGAGTCTTTTTTGGAGATATTTTTTATTTTGTTTGTCCAGTATTGATTTATAGAGTTTGCGAATTCTTGTTTTAGTTGTGATTTTATTTCGTGTAGCAGGTACTTTAGGAATTCTATGTCTTCTCTTTTGTCGCAAGAGTAGCTGTATATTAGGTTGTTTAATTTGGATAGTATGTAGCTTTTATCTCGTTGTAGTTTTTTTATTTTATAGTTTACATAGGACTCGCAGGAATCTTTTTCTTTTAGCGTCGGCACGGATTCTTGTAGGGCGATTTGTATATGTTTTTCTATTTCGTCTATGAACGAGTCGATTTGTCTGTCTGTTAGGTTGACATTGTTATAGATTTTTATGTCGCAGTTCTGTTCGAGTAGGTTTTGGAACTTTTTCCAGTCTGTCTTTTTGTAGTTGTACCTGGGTGTTTCGGTCTGTGTTTCAAGCGTTAGGCAGTCAGATGTATACGAGAACGAGTGCACTCAGCGCGGTATGAGCGTTGCCTGTGTTTATTCGAGCTATCGCGGGGAGACGCGGTCGTTAGAATACGCGTCAACGGGAGTCGTAAATTCCCGTTACGATTAGAATAATCGACACCACGAATAGTTCGATCCCCGTATTTCGGTTAGGATAATCGGGGTGGTTAATGCGGTATAACACTGGGAGTCAGAGTTATAATAATGTATATTTCCAACACTTTATAAAATCACACAAAGTAGTAACGCCGTTGATTAAGATACAGATCACGAGAGAAGGGTTAGTCTTGGATGAGAGAAGGAGAGCTTTAGGCGCTCTAGGCCCTTGAGAGTTATAGGAACTGTAGGAGTTCTGGATAAGTGAGAGCCTTAGAAGACTCTAGGCCGTGTAGGCACCTTGAGAAATGATGAAGAAACTCAGAAAGATACAGGAACGGTGAGAGTTGTAGGAAATGCAGGAACTCTAGGCACCGTGAGAGACGATCAAACTCTAAAGTTTTATTCTAATGTGAATGCGGAGGAAAGCTTGGTATGGGTGTGCCCTTTGAACGAAGAACGCGGATTCGTTGCTTACATTTTCAGTTAGTAACGTGAGGGAAATAATCCGCGATGTCGATTGGTTGGGAGCAATTTTAGGAAGGAAGAGAGGAGGAAGAAACCTCCTACCAACTTGGGTCCTAGGCGACATTGTTTATAGGGAAACTCAGATTTTCCGTTAGGTGTATCTCCGCTTTCTTCGTAATTCTTAAGAGCACATAATAAACCCAAGGACCTTTCTAAAAACCGGCCGAAAACACTTCTGGAATTAGAAAGTCTTTTCTGGCAAACAGATGTGCTTAGACCATGTGTGCGAACAATGCAGCTAGAATTGCAACTTTATAGTGGGTCCTTGGGCCTATGGAGTGTTAGAAGGACGACAGGTAGACCGTTGGTTGGCAAGCCGCGCGGGATGGCGTGCAGATGTGTTGCGCGGCGTAACAGCCTGAAATAAGTAATTTTTTTATTTGTCTTTGATGGTCAAAGAAATAGAATATTTAATGAAACATGCGTGTGCCAAAATGAAAATGATATAATGTATGGTAATGGTCGCATGATACTAAAACATTGCAATTTCTTCATGCTTAGAATAAAGATTATTAAAAATTGATTGTTAAAGAAGCCGAATTGATTTTTTTGGGGGGGGGGGGATTACCTTATTTTTTGTGTAAAAGGAGATTAGGGTGTCATTTATGACTATTTCGAATATTTTGATTACGTTGGCTAGGATACATAATATCGCAGGTTTGAGAGCAAGGAACGGTTTTTATTTTTTTTCTTTTGTGATGGCTCTTAAAATTATTAAGGAGCACTGTATAATAACATTTTATTCTGTTTGAGCAGAATGTTCAGGATGTCGTCGAAACCGGATGATTTTTAATTGTTTAATTTAGAGAAAATGATTTTTATTCGGTTGTAATTTGCAAAGAAGTTTATTTCTGTGTCTGGTTGTTTGGGTTTGTCCGAGGAGTTTTCATTAGAAAATATGAAGGTTGTCTTATTTAGCGATATGTCTCGCTCTATTTATTTTTCAGTTTGTTTGTTTCGGCAATGATAATTCTGTTTAATTGTTCTCGACCCATGTCTTCGTGTGTGTGTGTGTATGTTTTGGAAAAGTGAGTGTCGATAACATATAGTTTTTCCGTTGTTTTACATGTCATAAAATAACTAGACTTCATGTTTTTATTGGTGTTCTGTATCGCTATACCTGCATCTTGGAGGAGGGGAGCTTTCTCTGGAGACAGTTTGAAATAAGAGATAGAGTTTGGTTCTTTTAACCTAGAAATTTTATTTGTCTGTGGGAACATGCTAGCTGAGTTTTTTTAGGCATATTTTTTTTATTTTGTTTGCTCATCTTCTGTTTCATCGTAAAAATAGCTGTATTTTAGATTGTTTATTTTGGATAGTACGTAGCTTTTTTCTCGTTGTAGTTCGCTTTCGCAGTCAAGGCGTTATTTTGGAAGGGTACTCCGATAGCTAAAACGATTCCCTTCAACATTCGTAGCAGTATTTCTAATTTCCTATGCTATGAGTTTCTTGTAAGGGTAATTGACGGATTTTAACGGTCCGAACGGTCGAGCGCCCCTTACCCCTCGCTCAATAACATCGAAGCATGGCATTCATTCAGGTATCGTTCACGCTCTTCTCGGGAAGGATCCCCCGCACTTGGAGCGCCTTAACGTCGTAAACGCCATCTTGCGGATGAAGATGCCGTTTGACGATTATCTTCATAACCAATCAGCGTGCGGATTTGGGGCCCTCCGTTTTGATCCTTGTTCGAGTCTAATACGTGTTGGGCTCGCTCGAGTCTAACAACGGTATCGGCAGTCTCGTTCGAGTGGTTCAACCGTGAACACGTAGGAGACAGTCAGCTTCAGTGCCTCTGATTCGCTAAACGTGGAGTAACGAACCGTTTCAATCTCTCAGTGCTCTTCAAGCGCTCCTGCAGGCTCAATCTTACCATCAGGCGTAACGATCAGTGGACAGTCCTCTGCGAAGTCTTCAGTTTTGAACGATATCTCATACGATATCAGCATACGTGAAGGTAAGTATCATTTTGGTGATCGAACACTTGTACAGGTTAGACGTATCGTTATTTCTTTAACCGTTTGAGTACTAACAGCGTGATCACTGTTTAGATTTTCTATCGAAAAGTCCCAGTACATTTGAACGCTACGGACGACTGACGGTATTTTGGATTACGTTATTATCTTAATAATTTCTATTGAACAAAAGTTGAAATAATTATAAACTAATAGTATGCATATATAAAAATATAGATGTATTTCATAAGAATAACGAATATGACGAGCGCTTTCATGCCGCTTGTTTCTTTTCGCAATCGATTAAGAGGTTATCTTGTCGTTCGGGACTTTTCGACCCTGGTTTTTCAAAAACCCCGGGGCTCAAACGGTTGAATTATGTCAATATTATCATAAATAATTACTTTTCTATTTACTCTATATGATTTTCGAAACATTAAAAGATTGTTATTACTCGACTATTTCAGTATTGATTGATACATTTTTAATTACGGTTAAACTTGTCGCTACTGGTGTGAGAGACTGTAAAATTGATTCGAAACAGTATTTTACAGAGACTGATGAAACCGACGAGTTAGATAACGAGTTAGATATTTATATAATTAAAAGTTATTTCTGTTTCTGATTTTTCTTTGCGAATATGTTAACTGTGCTTGAGCAGCGCTGGGTCAAATTTATCGGAAAAATATTTGAAATAGTATTTTAAGTTGTTGCTGGTCTACAGTACGAATAAAATATTTTATGTATTAAAGAAATATGTAGTAAAGAATAAACTATCTTTCTTTTCACAATGTGGTATATAAAATAAAGTATCTCATCTTTGTATTGTAGATTGAGTTTAAAATGTTTCTTAACAATGAATATTGATTAAGCAGAAGGTTAATATAAGGATACGAGAATCCAAAATATTTACAAATTAAATTTATGTTCTTGTTAACCCTGATGCATTCTCCGGGTCTCTTTGTTCTTACTGCTCTCCTTTTTTTCTCTCAGAACTTCTGTGTTCTTTAAACATATAGAGCAAAATGTTATCCGACTATTGAAACCGATACGTTTGAGAAAAAGACGTGCGATTATAGAAAATTTAGGGAACGCACTGATACAAAATTATATTATAAGACGGTAATATGACCCGCGTAGGAAAGCTGCAAAAGAAATAGCAGAGAGTTTTAAGAATACATCGGAACATTTCAAAGAGAAAATAAGAGTTCGTAAAAATTGTACTAATGCCAAAATTTTGTTTGCTAGAATAGAATGTACTGGTTCTTTGCAATGAAAGTGTAGAGGACTGGTAAATAGGATATTTGGCCGTGATATTTACTGGACGTTATAGCTTGTTGTCGTAACCGTTGAATATATTTAAAAATGATAAATACATATACAGATTATATTCGCTGAGTCGCTCGTACACAGTATAAATCGCAAAGTAAAATTACTAATTAATACTCAGTAAATGCTCGCTAGATAATCGTCGATAACTCGGTAGATAACTTGTGATAACACTTGGATAGCTCGTCGATACAGAAAGATACTCGTAGATGCTGATAGATACTAAACTCTTTTCTATTTGGGTTTCTGTTAGGTTTCTTACTGGCTGGGAGGGAGTCGGAAAATTCAAATTCGAATTCGTCTTCGTTCGACCGTTACACGTAACGGCGACGCTGTTTTTGGCCGGTGTTTTAACCGTTCGCGGAGAGACGCGATCGCGAGATAACGCGTCAACAAGAGTTGTAAATTCTCGTTACGATTAAACAATCGACGCCACGAACTGATTGATCCCCTATTTCTATTAAGAGAATAGAGGTGGTTGGAATGAGTGCATACGGAAAACTACACTGGATTTGTTAACAAAAGTTTAATAATAAATCAAGAAGCAACAATTTCAGTCAACGATTAACAATGAACAATTAAGACGAAAATATAACAATTAAGGTTTTGTTAGTGGTTTGCGTATAACGAGATCTGTCGTACTTCGCAGCTCGAGATAGACTAACTGATGCTTTTGTTCGAAACCACGGAGTCTTTCCTTTGTTGCCCCTCAATATCCCTACTACACATGTGTTTATTAGATCTACCGCGGCGGTCGCCGCGTATACGTTCTTCTGAAAATTCAGCGAAAGAAGCTTAGATATATCGATGATAGTGTCGCGTAAAATAAAAAGAAATTTAAAAGAAAGAAGAAAAGATGGTGCAGGACTGATTTCCTATACAAAAATATGTCGACGATGAAGTAACAAGTTTTGACTCAAGACTTGGTTTTCTAGAAAATCAATTATGAAGTTCTGTCCACTTGATTCGCTACTTTTTAAGTATACGCGTACGTACATGACGAAACTTCACAATTCATTGTCTGGGAAACGAAGTCAGAATAGATTTTATATATCAGAATGCACGTCTAAAAATACCATTTTCTCTCATACATACACGTATGTTTTCTTCAATATTTTCCCTATTCGATAACATGAAATAACAAAACTGACTACTTCAGCCAACGCTCATACCGCGTTGAAAATACTCGTTCTCGTTTCAGTTGACCGTAATCCTCCGAGCAGGTCGGACCTCTCGGCCCTAAGGGATAAACAGGCGTAGGCCCTAACAGTGAGCGCGGCAAGCCATACAGTGCACAGTAGACAGTGAGAGAGCAAAAAAAAAAAAAAAGGAAAAACAAAAAGAGTGCTAAACAGTGAAAAAATAGTGATAACATCAACCACTCTAGAATAAATTTAAAAATAGAAGAAGAAAGGAATGAATTCGAAACCAAGGAGGCGGAATCCGCCATAAGCTCGTCAAAAAAAGGAATCAAAAGAAAAATAGAAAAACAACAAATAATTAAAGATAGCAGCATAAGAACTGCTACACAAAAGACGCGGAAACTCAATCCGCCCCCAAACCTGGTAACCAGGAACAAAATAAACCCCAAACTAGAAAATCCAAAAGGAGAAGAAAGCGACTCACAAGAAGAGCGCGACGATAAAAACGAAAATATGAAACAAAGAAGAAGCCCACAACCACAACCAATGACTATCACATTAAGAAACAGATTCGATGCCCTCCAAGCACAAGACCCCAACACACCGCAACCGCATGAAAACATTATCGATAACATTAAAAAAAAAAACGACGTATTAAGAGAAAAGGCAACCAGACAGCCCACTCCCCCGGTCACGACACCAATAACCACAAGCAAAAGCTACACCGCCCGGACAAGCACCCCCCCCCCCCCCCCCGCCGCCCCGCCGAAAAAAACAACACCGCGACCTTCATCAGCACTGAAAAACCAAACGCACAAGGGCCTGCCACCCAGCCACCCAGCCGAAGACCAGGCAGACCCCCCCACATCAGCAAAAGGGGCCAGGCCACCCCCCATCAACATAACGTTACAAGACCCAAAAGACACAATAGCACTAATGGAAAAGTCCCTCAAAATCAAGAACTTCCGTATCAAAAGAATCCACTCAGGTAAGCACGTACTTTATCTGCAAAACCTAAATGACCACGAGAACGCAAAAAAAATACTGACCGCAGCCAACACGGCCTATTTCACATATACCCCAAAATCTCAAAAACCCCACACATACCTACTAAAAGGGCTAGGAAACAGCTACACAGAAGCGGAAATTCTAGAAGACCTAAAAGCCCTGTAAATAGAAGAAGTTAACTTCACCAAAGTGACGCGTTTCACAACAAGAAAATCAAGGAAGAACAACACATTGCTCCCAATCTATATAATCCAAATCTCCCCCGATAGCAACATTGGGAACCTTTTAAAAATAAACAGACTTAACTATCTGAAAATAGCCTGGGAAAAAATAAAAAAAAACGATATCACGCAGTGCTACAAATGCCAGCGAATAGGCCACACAGCACACAACTGTAACCTAAACTATCGCTGTGTAAAATGCACTGAACCGCACGGGCCAGGCGAGTGCAAAATAAAAAAAGAAGCAGCAGTAAGCAAAGAAAAAATCTACTGCGTAAACTGCAAAAACTACGGACATCCTGCATCATACAAAGGATGCCCAAAACTCGTCGAATTACGTAAAAAGATTAATGAAAAAATCAACAAAGCAAAAATAGCAAAAACCGAAAGAATCGCCAAAATAAGCCGTAAGTACGTCCCCGAGCTAAAGTTCGCGGACATAGTAAAACAAGGAACAAGTATAAACGAGACAAGCCCACAAGTAACAAACATAGCGGCACGAGTCAAACAAAACCCCAACCCAACGATAGACTCACCCCAAATAAGCATAATAAATGTCATTGAAGTCTTCAAAAAAAGCATATTAAAAGCTCTAAGCGACCAACAAACACAGCTAAACGAAATCAAAAAAGCACTAAATACGCATGAAGAAAGAATCGATTCCATCTTCAACATCATCGAAAATATAGACGAAGATTAGCCAAAACCCACCCGTCCACCAATTACAGCAAAAAACAAATCAGACAAAAGTTAAACATCTGAAAATCATCTCAATAAACGCCAACTCACTAATCTCAAACCAAAAGAGATACAGCATGCTAACCCTAATTAAGAAAGAAACCCCCGACATAGTACTTATCTCAGAAACCAAACTGAACTATAGATACAAAGTGCACTACAAAAACTATTCTATAATAAGACACGACAGACCAAACGCTACCCAAGGAGGAGGGACGGCAATCCTCATAAAAAACCCCCTGAAGTTCAAAATAATCGAAAACGACAAAATAACAAACTTCAAAAGCCTGGAAACTACGATCATAAAAATAAAAATAAACAATAAGGAAAACTTATCTATCACCGCAGCCTACGCAGTCTACGGAAACCAGAAACAATTTAACGACGAATTCGACAATCTCTTCGAACTATTACAGCTCGACAAACAGAAAAACTACCATATAATAGCCGGTGACATTAATACCAAACATACAAGCTGGAAAAACGAACTAAACAACACGAGAGGAAACTTCATTAGAAATTGGCTAGACAATTGAAGCATTCACTACAAAACAAACCTCTACAGCTCCGAGCTATCCTCTTACCCAAAAGGACGCTCCTACCTAGAGATATGCTTAGCAGACGCCCGAATAAAATTCCAAAACTTACGACCAAATAACACTCTCAAAACCATAGACTACGACAGCGACCATAACGCCATAGTATTTCAGATAAGCAAGAACACATCTGATTGCCTAACACTCGAAACACGGACCGAAACACCCAGGTACAACTACAGAAAGACAGACTGGAAAAAGTTCCAAACCCTACTCGAACAGAACTGCGACATAAAAATCTATAACAATGTCAATCTAACAGACAGACAAATCGACTCGTTCATAGACGAAATAGAAAAACATATACAAATCGCCCTACAAGAATCCGTACCGACATTTAAAAAAAAAGACTCCTGCGAGCCATATATAAACTATAAAATAAAAAATCTACAACGAGGCAAAAGCTACATACTATCCAAATTAAACAACCTAAGACTCAACTACTCTTACGACAAAAGAGAAGACATAGAATTCCTAAAGTACCTGCTACACGTCATAAAATCACAACTAAAACAAGAATTCGCAAACTCTATAAATCAATACTGGACAAACAAAATAAAAAATATCTTCAAAAAGGACTCTGCTAGCATGTTCTCGCATATAAATCAAATTTTCAGACCAAAGGAACAAAACTCCATCCCGCCCCTCAAATTGCCACCAGAAAAAGCCTTCCTCATCCAAGAAGCAGGTATAGAGATACACAACACCAACAAAGACACAGAGGGCAACTTCATAATATCAAAAACAACGGAATAACCAGACATTATCGGCACCCACTTTTCCAAAACACACATACAAAACGAACACATGGGCCGAGGACAATTGAACAGAATTAGCATCGCCGAAACAAACAAATTAAAAAATAAAATAGAACAAGACATAGCGCTATAGGACATAAATCAAAATATCGCACATAAGCACAGCGCAACACCGGCTTAAATTTAAGTTACAATAATAATAATAATAATAATAAAAAAAAAAATTACTCGTTCTCGTTACTCGATCACGAAAGTCAAGCAGCGCCGGGCACGGATAGTACTTGGATGGGTGACCGCCTGGGAACTCCGTGTGGTGTTGGCTTTTTTTACTTTTCTTAACACTTAGCCAACCGAACGGGCAGATTTCCTTTTTTACTTTAGCAACGCGTTTTTGTTGTTGTTGTTGTTGTTATTATCAATTATTATTTACCTGGAATTGTTCCCAATTAATTGCGACCCTTTTTCTGCTTTTATAAAGTGCAGTATGGAATAAAATGCACCAATTTAGTGGTTTTAAAATTAATTAAAATGTTACGCCATCAGCTATGACTAAATAAAGATACAGTCGAACGATATCACGCTAAAAAAACATTAAAATACATTATGAATTTTTAACTTCACTTTCAAGTTGTATCATTTATCTTTAGTCATCTTTAATGTTTTTAATTTTACCTATATGTTTTTATGGCTTAAATAAAGAATATTAATTTGATGTTTTGTATAAACAAAGTGTGAAATCGTTAAACAAAATCATTACCGCAAAATATAATTGATGACTTAAATAATTTTTATACTTCTTTGTTTTTCAAGTATTAGTGAATATTAGTCCTCCTTACGTAGGAAAATGCACGGTAGACAGCATACAGGTTGGTCTGTGCTGGCGCGGTGGACAGAGAAGCGTATAGCTCGCTCTGGCGTTAATAAGCTATGGTCGTATACATCAAGAAAATATCTTTTTAGCATTAAACGATTATCACCATACGTTATATCATTCTCGCATACACGCTTACTGATATATTGCTTTGTTTATATTTTCCGATAATGTTACATGTGTTCAATATTCGGAATTCGGAATATGTCGTTTGAAAGAATACAAAAGTACATGTTCCGAAAGTTGTGACACACACCGAAGAACGATTCCCTGCGCGCGACGAAAATGAAGTCGAAAATGTAAAATGACATTTTTCGTTTTGTTTTCGCGAAAATCAATTATGAAATCGCTCCTACTTAATTTCACAGTCCACTCTCTTGAAAACAAAGCCAGGCAAGGTTTCACAAATCTTTTTTGTCCTACAACATAATTGTATGTTTTGTAAATATTTTTTATTCAATAATATTTAATAACAAAATTGATTACTTCAAGCAACGCTCATACCAAGCTGAATGCACTCTTTCTCGTCAGAGTGCTGTGAACCTCCCAGCAGGTCGGATCTCACTGGCCAAAAATACGAGGCGTAAGACTTGTTAATGAGTTTGCAAATTTATACAGTGGTATTCAATAACAAAAAGTGATAAATAATGCTCACTATAAAAAAAATCAAGAAAATAAGGGAAGGAAAGAAGATAGAATGAAAGAAGCAACCAAAAAGAAAATACTACAAAAATGGATATTTGAATTTGAATGAACTTTCGACCGTTTGCGTGGAGACGCGATTTCGAAGAAGCGCGCCAACGGGAGTCGTAAATTTCCGTTACGATTTAACTAATCCACGCCACGAATCGTTCGATCTTTTATTTCGATTCAGATAATAAGGATAGTTGAATGAAAATAACGCTGATATTAACAGGTTAATATATATTTTCAACGATCCAGCAACTTCAATGAGATGCAAGGTTACGTATATGGAATGACAAACTACGAATGAGTACGACCCGCGACTCGTTTCGTGTTGGCGACTGTGATGATGTATCTTCTGTCGATTGGCTGTCTTCGACTGGGCGATTCTGCTGACTTGTCTTCCGACTCTTGCTGTTCCTTGAACTGTGTTTTCACTCGAGCTGGTATTAACTGTTACTGGTGAGACTTGATTGTTACTTGAATGGTACTGTTTGTGACAAGCCTAGTGATCCAGTATAGAGATGAAGTCGAGAGCACAAGTGTAAAGACGAAGTCTACGGCACAAGTTGACTGTTCCGTAGTCGTGAGAACAAGTATAGAGATGAAGTGACTGCTCTGTATTTGTGAGAACAAGTAAAGTTCGTTTTTGTGTGATTACGGAGGAAAATTCTGAGTGAGCGAAGAGATGAAGAGATGAAGAAAGCGGATTTGTTGCTCACACTTTTCGGTTGGAAAGTTTACAAGAAACTTTGCGAAAATATCAACAAATGCAACGAGTTAAATACGAACGCGTTGCTCAAATGAGCCGCAAATTCATCCCGCGGTTAAAGTTCTCAGATATCCTGAGACAAGGAATAAGCCGAAGCCATGTCTCCGAAAACCAACCACATCAAACAAATTTATTACTGCGCGTAATTGAAAATCCAAACCCAATTAAAACGTAACCTAATAGAACGTAACAAACTTATCAAGGACTTCAAAGAAGCATATTCAAAGCCCTAAATGAACAACAAACACAATTAAACGAACTAAAACAGTCATTAAAAACGCACGAAGAAAGGATTGACTCTTGTCCAAAAGGAGGCTCCTGCCCAGCCATATGGCTTGGAGACACACAATTACAATTCCTTAATTTACGGGCAAATAATACGCTCAAAACCATAGACTACGATTGCGACCATAACTCTCTCGCATTCTAGATAAACAAAAATACATCAGATTTCGTAATCCTAGAAACACGGAGTGACGGTCCCAGGTACAAGTGCAAAGATCACACACTAGGAAGAATTAAAAAATCAGTTCGAAAAGAATTGTGTCCTGAATACCCGCAACAAGGTCAACCTAACAAAGAGGCAAATCGACCCATTTATAGACGAAATAGAAAAACACGTACAAATCGTCCTTCAAGAATTCGTACTAAAAATAAATGAAAAGTCGGCTTTCGAGCCCTATATTCATAATAAAAGAAAATTACGAGACAAAAGCTCCATGCCATCCAACATAAACAATCTAAAATAAAACTATTCCTACGATAAAAGAAAAGATTTAGAATTATTAAAGTACTTTTTGCACAAAATACAGTTGCGCAAAAAGGACTCTGTTGGCATGTCCCACAGGGAAATCAAATTTTTACATCAAAAAAGCCAAACTCTATCCCATCTCTCAAACTGCCTTCAGACGAGAACGATTCCATTCAGCACGGTATGAACGTTAGTTGAAATAAGTGATTTTCTTATTTGCTTTTAGCGTACAAGAAAAGAATATTTGAAATATATAAGCGTGTGCAAGAATGAGTGATATATGGTATTAGTCGCGTAATACTAAAACATTTCTATTTCTCTATGTTTACATTATAGATTATTAAAAATAGATTATTAAGGAAAGCAAGAAAGATTGGAAGTTCCCAAGCGGTCACCCATTTAAATACTTTCTCCATCTGAACTTTCGTGATAGGACGAGAACCAGTGCTTTTCTGTATAACGTTTATAGACCAATAGTTAGTATTACATGTGTGTGTTTTTCATAATAAACAATGAATTTCGGTTGTGGGATGCATCGATTAAAAGTACCGATACGTAACGGTACGACGTAGCCATGCAATATTTTGTGTGTCGGGATTACATTTTTTTACGTTTACAATTTGTAACTTAAATTTATGTCGTTGTAGAGCGGTGCTTATATATAATATTGTTTTTTTGTTCCTATCTCTGTCCTGAAAACCTGGTCACAAAAACCGGACAATTCAGTAGTCTACATTTGGTTTTGGCGGAGCTGCGGGATTTTGGGAGGGGGTGGGGGAGGGTGGACAGTGAGGGGAATGGAGAGGTGTCCTGTAGAATTATTTACAATATCTACAATATTTACAATATTTACATGATTACAATATCTGCACTATTTTACACGGAGGGAGATTTGAGTGTTGTCATTTTGTGGTTCTTTTTCTTGTTATTTTTATTATGGTTTCGGCATCCACCAATATTTTTTTATGCATTTTCTGTGATTGTCTTCTGCGTCTTTTTGGGGAAGGGCCATGTTGTATCTCCACCTAGTGTCTGCAGTTTGCACATTTGAGTTTGCCTCATTGAGTATTGTTTTAATCCCTATTTTTCTTTTTATATGGTAGATTATTGGGATATTATTTTGGTCTGGGAGGTAGTTTCTTTCGTCTAGGTATAAAAATGCTTCGGGGGGGATGTAACCTGTCGTCAGTGTATTTTTGTAATATGAATCGTTTGGAAATAAGCAACCGAAGATTACACTATTTTCCTTTATCTTTGCAGGTTGCGCGAAGTGGTTTCTTGTTAGTTTTATGAGGATTGCCGTTCCTCCTCCTTGGGTAGCGTTTGGTCTGTCGTGTCTTATTATAGAGTAGTTTTTGTAGTGCACTTTGTGTCTATAGTTCAGTTTGGTTTCTGAGATAAGTACTATGTCGGGGGTTTCTTTCATAATTAGGGTTAGCATGCTGTATCTCTTTTGGTTTGAGATTAGGGAGTTGGCGTTTATTGAGATGATTTTCAGATGTTTAACTTTTGTTTGATTTGTTTTTTGCTGTAATTGGTGGACGGGTGGGTTTTAGCTAATCTTCGTCTATATTTTCGATGATGTTGAAGATGGATTCGATTCTTTCTTCATGCGTATTTAGTGCTTTTTTGATTTCGTTTAGCTGTGTTTGTTGGTCGCTTAGAGCTTTTAATATGCTTTTTTTGAAGTCTTCAATGACATTTATTATGCTTATTTGGGGTGAGTCTATTGTTGGGTTAGGGTTTTGTTTGACTTGTGCCGCTATGTTTGTTATTTGCGGACTTGTCTCGTTTATACTTGTTCTTTGTTTTACTATGTCCGCGAACTTTAGCTCGGGGACGTACTTACGGCTTATTTTGGCGATTCTTTCCATTTTTGTTGTTTTTGCTTTGGTGATTTTTTCATTAATCTTTTTCCGTAATTCGACGAGTTTTGGACATCCTTTGTATGATGCAGGATGTCCGTAGTTTTTGCAGTTTACGCAGTAGATTTTTTCTTTGCTTACTGCTGCTTCTTTTTTTATTTTGCACTCGCCTGGCCCGTGCGGTTCAGTACATTTTACACAGCGATAGTTTAGGTTACAGTTTTGTGCTGTGTGGCCTATTCGCTGGCATTTGTAGCACTGCGTGATATCGTTTTTTTTAATTTTTTCCCAGGCTATTTTCAGATAGTTAAATCTGTTTATTTTTAAAAGGTTCCCAATGTTGCTATCGGGGGAGATTTGGATTATATAGATTGGGAGCAATGTGTTGTTCTCCCTTGATTTTCTTGTTGTGAAACGCGTCACTTTGGTGAAGTTAACTTCTTCTATTTTCAGGGCTTTTAGGTCTTCTAGGATTTCCGCTTCTGTGTAGCTGTTTCCTAGCCCTTTTAGTAGGTATGTGTGGGGTTTTTGGGATTTTGGGGTATATGTGAAATAGGCCGTGTTGGCTGCGGTCAGTATTCTTTTTGCGTTCTCGTGGTCATTTAGGTTTTGCAGATAAAGTACGTGCTTACCTGAGTGGATTCTTTTGATATGGAAGTTCTTGATTTTGAGGGACTTTTCCATGAGTGCTATTGTGTCTTTTGGGTCTTGTAACGTTATGTTGATGGGGGGTGGCCTGGCCCCTTTTGCTGATGTGGGGGGGTCTGCCTGGTCTTCGGCTGGGTGGCTGGGTGGCAGGCCCTTGTGCGTTTGGTTTTTCAGTGCTGATGAAGGTTGCGGTGTTGTTTTTTTCGGCGGGCTGGCGGGGGGGGGGGGGTGCTTGTCCGGGCGGTGTAGATTTTGCTTGTGGTTATTGGTGTCGTGATCGGGGGAGTGGGCTGTCTGGTTGCCTTTTCTCTTAATACGTCGTTTTTTTTTTTAATGTTATCGATAATGTTTTCATGCGGTTGCGGTGTGTTGGGGTCTTGTGCTTGGAGGGCATCGAATCTGTTTCTTAATGTGATAGTCATTGGTTGTGGTTGTGGGCTTCTTCTTTGTTTCATATTTTCGTTTTTATCGTCGCGCTCTTCTTGTGAGTCGCTTTCTTCTCCTTTTGGATTTTCTAGTTTGGGGTTTATTTTGTTCCTGGTTACCAGGTTTGGGGGCGGATTGAGTTTCCGCGTCTTTTGTGTAGCAGTTCTTATGCTGCTATCTTTAATTATTTGTTGTTTTTCTATTTTTCTTTTGATTCCTTTGTTTGACGGGTTTATGGCGGATTCCGCCTCCTTGGTTTCGAATTCATTCCTTTCTTCTTCTATTTTTAAATTGATTCTAAAGTGGTTGATGTTATCACTATTTTTTCACTGTTTAGCACTCTTTTTGTTTTTCTCTTTTTTTTTTTTTTGCTCTCTCACTGTCTACTGTGCACTGTATAGCTTGCCGCGCTCACTGTTAGGGCCTCCGCCTGTTTATCCCTTAGGGCCGAGTGGTCCGACCTGTTCGGAGGATTACGGTCAACTGACGAGAACGAGTGCACTCAGCGCGATATGAGCGTTGGCTGAAATTTTTTTTTTTTTTTTTTTATTTATTAGAATATTTACAATCAATTCTCGTTGAGAATTTTCAGTAACTTAATTTGGCGTGATACAATGACATGGATTATAATAGCTTTATATTGTTGATTCTAGTAAGACTAAGGGTTTAATCTAGTGGGTATTTTCTTTTTAGTCTGCGGATCTGGTCCGTCGTGTCCAGTAGTTGGGTGACTAATGGGTTGTGGTGGTTGTTGACTCTTGTGTTATATCTGCTTCTGAACTTGTGTATTTCATCTTTGACTGTAGGTATCTTGAGGTCACGGTGGATTGTTTCGTTGGTAACATACCAGGGTGCATTTAATAGGGATCCTAGCGTTTTCGATTGGAAGCGTTGGAGTATTTCAATGTTGGAGTTACTTGCTGTTCCCCATAGTTGGATTCCGTAGGTCCAGACAGGTTTTATTACGGCCTTGTAGAGGGTTATTTTGTTCTGTATGTTTAGTTTGGAGCGTCGGCCCGTGAGCCAATAGAATTTTCTTAGTTTTTCCTTTAGTTGCTTTGTTTTTTCTGAGATATGTTTTTTCCAAGTTAGTCTCCTGTCCAGGGTCATGCCCAGTTATCTTACGGAGTCCTTACTTGGGATTATTGCGTTGTTAATGGTGACCTGGGGGCAGGTTTGTTTTCGGAGCGTGAAGGTTACATGGGAGGATTTTTTTTTCGTTTATTTTAAAACCCCATTTTTGGAACCACTTTTCCATGGAGTCGAGACTTCGCTGGAGAGTGGATGAGGCTATTGCCGGGTCTGCGTGGGTAGCTAATAGCGCTGTGTCGTCGGCAAATGTTGCTATGGTTATTCCTGTTGATATTGGTAAGTCGGCAGTGTAGATGGAGAACAGTAGGGGTCCGAGGACACTACCTTGCGGTATGCCGGATTTTATTGGGAATGTTGCGGAAGTGGCGCCTAGACATTTAACTATGAATTGTCTGTTGGTTAGGTAGGATTTTAAGATGGAGTAGTATGGGTGGGGTAGGATTTTTTTAAGCTTGTAGAGTAGCCCTTCATGCCATACTTTATCGAATGCCTGTTGGATGTCTAGGAATACGGCTGAGCAGTATTTTTTCTTTTCAAGGGTTTGGCTGATCATGTGGGTTATGCGGTGGATTTGCTCCACTGTTGAGTGTTGTTTTCGGAAGCCGAATTGGTGATCTGGGAGAGTTTTCAATTCTTCTAGGAGTGGAAGGAGACGATTCGTGAGCATCCTCTCGAATAGTTTAGACAGGGTAGGTAAGAGACTGATTGGGCGATAGGAGCTGGTTTCATATATTGGTTTACCGGGTTTGGGGATGAGGGTGATTAGTGAGATTTTCCACGCCTTAGGAAAGTGTTCAAGGCGGAGGATGGCGTTAAAGATTGATGCGATGAGTGCAATCCCTTTTATGGGAAGTTCCTTGATTGCTTTATTTCCTATTAGGTCGTGACCTGCTGCTTTCTTGGGGTTTAGGCGACTGATTGCTTCTATGATCTCTGCAGAAGTGAAGGGTTCAATAGGAGAGGACATTTGGAAGGGAGTGTGCAGGTATTCTGTAACGTCCGTAGCAGTTATGGAGGAACGGGCTTTGAATACTTCAGACAAGTGTTTGGCAAATAGGTTGGTTTCTTCTATAGGGCTACGCGCCCTTCCACCTTGCGGGCGGCGGATTGGAGGTATTATTTGTGAGGGGCGCGTGAGTTTCCTGGAGGCCTTCCATAGTGAGTAGTTGGAGTCGGCTGTGGGGGACAAGCTGGCGAGATATTTGTGAAAACAGTCATTATTGTAGTTTTTTATGGTTTTGGATAGTTTTCTAGTTGCGTTGTTTAGTTTGCGTTTGTCCTCCGATGTTCTATGGGTCTGCCATACTCTTCTTAGTCTACGTTTTTCTGCTATTTTTTTTTAAATGTACTGGGGATATTCGTGTTTGCTGATGGACGTTATTGCCGGTGTGGAGAAGCGGATAGCGTTTATTATGCTCGCATTTAGGTATTCCGTGGCTGCTTCGATTTCATCATTGGTTTTTAGTGAGGTTGAGGCTGAAGTTGTGTGGGTAAAGACTTCTCCAAAGAGCTGCCAGTTGGTGTGTTGGTTATGAATGGAGCCATTAGGTGTATTCTCGATGATAGTTGAACTGACTGTTACTATCACGGGGGAATGATCAGAGGAGAGGTCAGCCGAGGAATTGATTTGGACGTGTCTTGACGAGATATTTTTAGTTATGAAGAAATCAAGGAGATCGGGTATTTTGTTTGTGTCGGTGGGCCAGTGTGTGGGTTCGTATGTGGTAAGGTAGTTGAGGTTGTTGGTTAATATGCTGTTGAGGAGGTTTTTGCCTCTTACTGTAACCAGTCTGCTGCCCCATTGGGTGTGTTTGGCGTTGTAGTCTCCTCCGGCTATGAATTTGCTGCCCAGGGTGTCCAGGAAGTGGTCAAAGTCGTCTTTGGCGATGGAGTGTCTGGGAGGGCAGTATACAGCTGAGGTGGTGATTGTACCATGACAGTCTTCTATTGCTACGTTTGTTGCTTGGAGGTAGTCCTTCTGGAATGGTTGAAGTTCGTAGTGCTTGATGTTTGACTTGATTATGATTCCGGTGCCGCCGTGAGCCTTTCCGCTGGGGTGTTGGGTGTGGTAGAAGTTGTAGCCGTGTATTTTGAGGTAGTTTTTGTCGGTGAAGTGGGTTTCGGATATGAGCATCACATCGATTTGCTGTTGTTTTAAGAATAGTTCTAGTTCGGCTTTCTGCTGAGCTAGACCGTTGGCGTTCCACAGAGCTATTCGCATTGGTTTTATTTTGCTTCTGTGCTTATGAATTTGTCCATGAAGCGTGTGAGTAGTGACAGCAAGTTGTTAATTTGCTCAGTTTGTTTCTCGATAAGTTTTTCGAGTCTGGTAAAGTTGTCTGTGCTTTGTGGGGTGGGAATTCTATTTTCTGTGTGTACACTGTGTGTTTTCGAGTTGTATACGTTTCCTTGCGTTGCCTGCGCATAGGATACTGTTGGTGTGGTGAGTTTTTGGGGTTTAGGTTCTTGTATGTTTATGTCCTTGGGTCTCAGTTTTGGATACTTTATATTATGTAGCGATTTGTAGGCTGAGCATCCTTTGTAGTTCGCAGGATGCTCTCCTTGACAGTGGATACACTTGGCGGGGGTTTCCGGGGATTTAGTGCATTGGTCAGTGGGGTGATTACCTGCACATTTTACGCACCGGAAGTTGTGATTGCAGTATTTCTGCGTGTGGCCGTACCTTTGGCACCTCTTGCATTGTATTATTTCTTTCTTTACAAGAGGTGGCTCGAACTTAACTATGGAGTTCATCAGCCGATTGATATTGTAGATTTCTTTATTGTTTGTTTTTTGTTTTAGGTCTATAAAAAATAAGGATAGTGGGTTTTTTTGTGATTCTATGCCTAATGTTACTGATGTTAGTTACTTCGTGGCCGTGATTTGACAGTTCGCATTTTAGTTCGTCTAGATCGACTGAGTGATGGATATTGCGTAGCACCACTCGAAATGGTCTTTCTTGTTTGAGCTGGTATGTGTGGAATTTGGCGTTTAACGTTTTTAATAGCTTGGTTAGCTTTCTATAGGCGTCTGGGTGGGACGGCAGTATTTTCACGTGGTTGTTGTTAGTCTTTAACTTGTAGTCTTCTTTGCTGATGTCTTTTTCGATAGTTTTAATCATTGACTGTATGTCGATTACGTCGTTAATGAATATCGGTGGGGGAGGGGGAATTCTTTGAGTATGGAGATTATTTACCTTTTCGGTTGTAATCATGGAGTCTTCTGTGGACTCCAGAATTGAGTATCTATTGTAGGTAGTCACTTGGCTGGCTGATGGTTTGGTTTGAATCTTGTTTACATTTGTCTTGGTCGGTTCGAGCTTTCGTTTTTTCGTGTGATGGTCATTTACCAGGATAGTTGTGTTGCCCTCTTGTCACGGGGGAGGAAACATGGCGATGTTGTAATTTTGCTCCGGGGAGCCTGTTGGAAATGATAGAGCCATCATCGAGCTAGTTAATTCAGTGTGAAAGAACTAGTCGAGAGGCTGTTAACCCCTGGCTAGGTTAGTTGGATTCGCTTTCGACAGCTGGGCGTCACGTGGAGTTTTGTGAACTTCACAGGGCACTGGACACACGTCTGCACGTCTCGGCACTCAGCAGCAACTGGATGGTCACTTGCTGCTTTGTGGACTTTGCGGGGCACGTCTGCACGCCTCGGCACTCACGAACGAACTGCGTTGGCTGAAATAAGTAATTTTTTTATTTGTCTTTGATGGTCAAAGAAATAGAATATTTAATGAAACATGCGTGTGCCAAAATGAAAATGATATAATGTATGGTAATGGTCGCATGATACTAAAACATTGCAATTTCTTCATGCTTAGAATAAAGATTATTAAAAATTGATTGTTAAGGAATCCGAATTGATTTTTTGGGGGGGGGGGGAATTACCTTATTTTTTGTGCAAAAGGAGATTAGGGTGTTATTTATGACTTTCGAATATTTTGGTTATGTTGGCTAGGAGACATATATTGCAGGTTTGAGAGTATAGTGCGGTCTTTATTTTTTCTCTTTTGTGATGGCTCTTAAAATTATTAAGGAGCACTATATAATAACATTTTATTCTGTTTGAGCAGAATGTTCATGATGTCGTCGAAACCGGATGATTTTTAATTGTTTAATTTAGAGAAAATGATTTTTATTCGGTTGTAATTTGCAAAGAAGTTTATTTCTGTGTCTGGTTGTTTGGGTTTGTCCGAGGAGTTTTCATTAGAAAATATGAAGGTTGTCTTATTTAGCGATATGTCTCGCTCTATTTATTTTTCAGTTTGTTTGTTTCGGCAATGATAATTCTGTTTAATTGTTCTCGACCCATGTCTTCGTGTGTGTGTGTGTATGTTTTGGAAAAGTGAGTGTCGATAACATATAGTTTTTCCGTTGTTTTACATGTCATAAAATAACTAGACTTCATGTTTTTATTGGTGTTCTGTATCGCTATACCTGCATCTTGGAGGAGGGGAGCTTTCTCTGGAGACAGTTTGAAATAAGAGATAGAGTTTGGTTCTTTTAACCTAGAAATTTTATTTGTCTGTGGGAACATGCTAGCTGAGTTTTTTTAGGCATATTTTTTTTATTTTGTTTGCTCATCTTCTGTTTCATCGTAAAAATAGCTGTATTTTAGATTGTTTATTTTGGATAGTACGTAGCTTTTTTCTCGTTGTAGTTCGCTTTCGCAGTCAAGGCGTTATTTTGGAAGGGTACTCCGATAGCTAAAACGATTCCCTTCAACATTCGTAGCAGTATTTCTAATTTCCTATGCTATGAGTTTATTGTAAGGGTAATTGACGGATTTTAACGGTCCGAACGGTCGAGCGCCCCTTACCCCTCGCTCAATAACATCGAAGCGTGGCATTCATTCAGGTATCGTTCACGCTCTTCTCGGGAAGGATCCCCCGCACTTGGAGCGCCTTAACGTCGTAAACGCCATCTTGCGGACGAAGATGCCGTTTGACGATTATCTTCATAACCAATCAGCGTGCGGATTTGGGGCCCTCCGTTTTGATCCTTGTTCGAGTCTAATACGTGTTGGGCTCGCTCGAGTCTAACAACGGTATCGGCAGTCTCGTTCGAGTGGTTCAACCGTGAACACGTAGGAGACAGTCAGCTTCAGTGCCTCTGATTCGCTAAACGTGGAGTAACGAACCGTTTCAATCTCTCAGTGCTCTTCAAGCGCTCCTGCAGGCTCAATCTTACCATCAGGCGTAACGATCAGTGGACAGTCCTCTGCGAAGTCTTCAGTTTTGAACGATATCTCCCAGCATACGTGAAGGTAAGTATCATTTTAGTGATCGAACACTTGTACAGGTTAGACGTATCGTTATTTCTTTAACCGTTTGAGTACTAACAGCGTGATCACTGTTTAGATTTTCTATCGAAAAGTCCCAGTACATTTGAACGCTACGGACGACTGACGGTATTTTGGATTACGTTATTATCTTAATAATTTCTATTGAACAAAAGTTGAAATAATTATAAACTAATAGTACGCATATATAAAAATATAGATGTATTTCATAAGAATAACGAATATGACGAGCGCTTTTGTGCCGCTTGTTTCTTTTCGCAATCGATTAAGAAGCTATCGTGCCGTTCGGGACATTTTTCAAAAACCCTGGGGCTCAAACGGTTGAATGATGTCAATATTATCATAAATAATTATTTTTCCTTGATGAAAGAAACTACCTCCAAGACCAAAATAATATTCCAATAATGTACCATATAAAAAGAAAAACAGGGATTAAAACAATACTCAACGAAGCAAACTCAAATGTACAGACTGTAGACACCAAGTGGAGATACAACATGGCCCTTCTCCAAAAAGACGCAGAAGACAATCACAGAAAATGCATAAAAATATATTGGATACCGAAACCGTAATAAAAATAACAAAAAAAAGAACCACAAAATGACAACACTCAAATCTCCCTCCGTGTAAAATAATGTAAATATGGCAAACATAAATAATTCTACAGGGCACCCCCTACCCCTTCCCGTAAGTTGTAAAGTAATTTAAAATGGAGAAATAAATTGTAATCGTACGTAGAAATGCGTTGTACTTCTTCTTTTATATAAATATTATCTTGCATAAAATAATACCGTGTTTTGAAAAATGAATACCAACACTCTTTGACAATTTCGAAAATCTTTATTTTAATTGCATATTTAGTCCATAATTTAATTTATATAATTAGATTTGTAATAGAATTGCCACTCCACCAAGAATCCACTTACTAGCTCTCTCCTTAGTTCTTAAATTGAACGTCCACACGTAAGTAGGACCTCGCGATCGTGTTTTATACACAGGACATTCATACATATTCTTTAAATCTTGTTTGTCCTGTGTAATCGCCCTAATATACATAATTGGCAATAATGGAAACAATTCTTTGAATCTAGAGTCCATGATACATCCTGTTTGAACGTCCCATCGTGCACCTTCCATGTACAATCCGTTTATATACGCGCCTTCTCTTGGTGCCGATCTGTAAAGTTTTTGTGAAAAATCGATTATTACTACTCTGGAATAAAATTTATACAAATTGTAACTGAATTTCGTTAATGATGAAAACTAGCGAGTTTATGTAAATAAATGGACTCGAAGTAAAATATTAAAAATATTTAAAAATGCAGTTAAGATATCTTTATTTATTAATACTTTAATATATTAGATAATATATAGATACTGGCACATTCAGTAGCTATAAAAAATATTTGTACATCATTATATTTATTAGAGCATTTATATAGCTACTAATTAATTAGATTCATGTATATTAAATCTAATTCCATTATTTATTGCTTCGCTTATGGGGTTACATGACTTCTAGTTCAGACAATATTTCGTTGCTCGTTTTCACTGCTATGAACTCCACTCTCCCCTCACAACTTTACGTCGCGTTCTCAAAAAATTGTATCAACTTAATAATAAAACGAAATTAATAAATAACAAAAAGTGAGCATACACATACTATTTACATTATATACGAGCTATATTATATACAATACTATAAAGGAACCAATGCTCTAAGCCTGTGCCTCATTCTCCCCGCTAATCTGCAGTGATCTTTGTGTCATTTAATGGTATTATATACTGTATAATATAATGTAATAATATATATAATAGTACTTTCATACGACTACAAAAAATTGATGCTGCGAAAATAAATCGTAGATTCCGCCAAAAAAAGGTTCATTGAAAAATAAGGATGTGTATGTACAAATACTTTTTTTCGCCATTGTATATGTGCGATAAGTATAGTATGCTTAATATTAACATCATACGGTAAGGAAAAATAAAAATAAAGAATATGTTTGAAGGAATGACGGAGTAATGTTTTTAATAATTACGTGATTTCTTCTTTGGTTTTTCTCAGTACTTCGCAATATAAACACATTTTGTCCAATGGCCATTCATTTTTGCGTGCGGTTTGTTGCATAATTGCAGTTAGAAATGATTGAGGATTGAAAAAACCACCTAGCCATACCGACGATGGTAACTGCATAATGATGCGTTATGTTATTAGAATAGATTAATTGATGAGGAGAATAAGATTGCAATAAAGTGGAATAATAATGCTGTAAGATTTTTTAGATTCTAATGTTAATTGGCAAAAAAGGAAAATTCTGCGTTTGGAACACGTAAACAATATGAATGACCCGTTAATATCGTCTGAAAGAAGATTCGTTAATATCTGGTTTGCCATCTTCTCGAGGGTTCGAATATAGTCCAAGCAAAAGATTGTTTCCCAAGTTCAGCTAAAGAGCATAAAATACAGGATATTAAAGGCGAGTATGCGAATAAAGCTGCTTGGAAATGTTAAATTTTATGATTTCTATTTTTTCTTAATGAAAGGTATTGTAATAGACTGGGGCGATGTCCTCAATTAATATGAATTTACACAAACTCAATCCAACTATTTTGGATTCAGTTCAGGCAGATTCATATTCTATTTACTACAAATTATCTATAGATTAATTATCTGAAGATGAAAACACTTTGATTCATATCAGTTCACATCTAAACTTATTTTAGTTGAATAGATTTAAGCAGTCTTTACAGCTTTTTTCTACTGGAAAGGGATACGAGTTATTAAAATTTCGCTTTTTATGGGTAGCAACAATCGTGTGCGTTGAACGAAGCTTTATTCTGTCGCTCATTCAATTTTGCTATGTTTATTTTACCAGTTTGAAATGAATTCCAGGCATCAAAATTTGCCACGGATTCAATTATCAATTTCACAAACTGAGACATTTCGATATTAATAGGGCATTGTTTTATACAATAATAAAAGTTACAATAATAGTAAAAAATAAGTAAATGTTTACGTTAAAATCAGCAGTCCAATTAGATAATTCATTTATTCGATACAACATATCCGTGAACCAACTGTTTAATCCTAATTCTGAAGGGTAAGCTCTTTTTGTCCAAGACGGCGGAACAGCATCCATCATTATATAATTTTGTAGATCTTCCATCTCAGCATTAATAGTTAATTCTCCCTATCAAAGAAACATCATTGATTAATTGTCTGGCGTTATGTTACAAAGCAGCATTTAAAGTTTGAAAATTCAAAAGATTATGTAACTTCCTTCATCAATAAATTTGAGAAGTTATAATTGTTTTCTAGAAGCAGATACATTCAATATAAGCAATTTCGAATTTACTGTCACATTTCAATAGTTTTAAGTTGATCATGTTCTAATTGATTTAATGATGATGGAAAAAGTACGGCAATATGTTCCAAGAGTTGTAGCAGTAATTTGAGTCGCATAGGAGAATGTCGCTTTGTCATTGCATTCATCGTATGGTATAATTCTACAATGATTTCTTTCTTTATGATATATTTAAAAGTATTTTATATAACATACAATTTGGAAATTAGGTTCCAGAAACACATATAAGAAACATTCGGTATTTGCACAAAAGTTGGAACTCAAGTGTTGCAGTTATATGGAGGTAGAGACTGTTCTAAAAACTGAGATCTTCGATATGCCCAACGTAGAAGAGGATAAGTTAGATAAGAGTTAAATAAAAAAAAGCGACAAGAGTCGAAGCATTTATCATGTAAAATAAAAAAGGGGGTAGCTCAAATGAAAAGAAAAATAAAATGTAATAAAAAAACAAGAGAATTTATTTATTTCTTGTACTCTGAATTTACACTGACTGCGATTTGTTTCTGAGCTCCAACCGTGACTTTCCAAGATTGAAGCTCTTACAATTTGACTTTCAGTAGGATCTGTTTCTTTTTTGTTTGTCATCTCTCAATATCAGTTCGTTCGTGAGTGCCGAGGCGTGCAGACGTGTGTCCAGTGCCCGGCAAAGTCCACAAAGCAGCACGTGACCATCCAGTTGCTGCTGAGTGCCGAGACGTGCAGACGTGTGTCCAGTGCCCTGTGAAGTTCACAAAACTCCACGTGACGCCCAGCTGTCGAAAGCGAATCCAACTAACCTAGCCAGGGGTTAACAGCCTCTCGAC
Source organism: Bombus affinis (assembly GCF_024516045.1). Classification (NCBI taxonomy): domain Eukaryota; kingdom Metazoa; phylum Arthropoda; class Insecta; order Hymenoptera; family Apidae; genus Bombus; species Bombus affinis. The sequence continues at coordinate 5,484,335 of NC_066360.1, read as the reverse complement.
TAGTTCTTTCACACTGAATTAACTAGCTCGATGATGGCTCTATCATTTCCAACAGGCTCCCCGGAGCAAAATTACAACATCTCCATGTTTCCTCCCCCGTGACAAGAGGGCAACACAACTATCCTGGTAAATGACCATCACACGAAAAAACGAAAGCTCGAACCAACCAAGACAAATGTAAACAAGAGTCAAACTAAACCATCAGCCAGCCAAGTGACCACCTACAATAGATTCTCAATACTGGAGTCCACGGAAGACTCCATGATTACAACCGAAAAGGTAAATAATCTCCATACTCAAAGAATTCCCCCTCCCCCACCGATATTCATTAACGACGTAATCGACATACAGTCAATGATTAAAACTATCGAAAAAGACATCAGCAAAGAAGACTACAAGTTAAAGACTAACAACAACCACGTGAAAATACTGCCGTCCCACCCAGACGCCTATAGAAAGCTAACCAAGCTATTAAAAACGTTAAACGCCAAATTCCACACATACCAGCTCAAACAAGAAAGACCATTTCGAGTGGTGCTACGCAATATCCATCACTCAGTCGATCTAGACGAACTAAAATGCGAACTGTCAAATCACGGCCACGAAGTAACTAACATCAGTAACATTAGGCATAGAATCACAAAAAAACCCACTATCCTTATTTTTTATAGACCTAAAACAAAAAACAAACAATAAAGAAATCTACAATATCAATCGGCTGATGAACTCCATAGTTAAGTTCGAGCCACCTCTTGTAAAGAAAGAAATAATACAATGCAAGAGGTGCCAAAGGTACGGCCACACGCAGAAATACTGCAATCACAACTTCCGGTGCGTAAAATGTGCAGGTAATCACCCCACTGACCAATGCACTAAATCCCCGGAAACCCCCGCCAAGTGTATCCACTGTCAAGGAGAGCATCCTGCGAACTACAAAGGATGCTCAGCCTACAAATCGCTACATAATATAAAGTATCCAAAACTGAGACCCAAGGACATAAACATACAAGAACCTAAACCCCAAAAACTCACCACACCAACAGTATCCTATGCGCAGGCAACGCAAGGAAACGTATACAACTCGAAAACACACAGTGTACACACAGAAAATAGAATTCCCACCCCACAAAGCACAGACAACTTTACCAGACTCGAAAAACTTATCGAGAAACAAACTGAGCAAATTAACAACTTGCTGTCACTACTCACACGCTTCATGGACAAATTCATAAGCACAGAAGCAAAATAAAACCAATGCGAATAGCTCTGTGGAACGCCAACGGTCTAGCTCAGCAGAAAGCCGAACTAGAACTATTCTTAAAACAACAGCAAATCGATGTGATGCTCATATCCGAAACCCACTTCACCGACAAAAACTACCTCAAAATACACGGCTACAACTTCTACCACACCCAACACCCCAGCGGAAAGGCTCACGGCGGCACCGGAATCATAATCAAGTCAAACATCAAGCACTACGAACTTCAACCATTCCAGAAGGACTACCTCCAAGCAACAAACGTAGCAATAGAAGACTGTCATGGTACAATCACCACCTCAGCTGTATACTGCCCTCCCAGACACTCCATCGCCAAAGACGACTTTGACCACTTCCTGGACACCCTGGGCAGCAAATTCATAGCCGGAGGAGACTACAACGCCAAACACACCCAATGGGGCAGCAGACTGGTTACAGTAAGAGGCAAAAACCTCCTCAACAGCATATTAACCAACAACCTCAACTACCTTACCACATACGAACCCACACACTGGCCCACCGACACAAACAAAATACCCGATCTCCTTGATTTCTTCATAACTAAAAATATCTCGTCAAGACACGTCCAAATCAATTCCTCGGCTGACCTCTCCTCTGATCATTCCCCCGTGATAGTAACAGTCAGTTCAACTATCATCGAGAATACACCTAATGGCTCCATTCATAACCAACACACCAACTGGCAGCTCTTTAGAGAAATCTTCACACACACAACTTCAGCCTCAACTTCACTAAAAACCAATGAAGAAATCGAAGCAGCCACGGAATACCTAAACACGAGCATAATAAACGCTATCCGCTTCTCCACACCGGCAATAACGTCCATCAGCAAACACGAATATCCCCAGTACATTTAAAAAAAAATAGCAGAAAAACGTAGACTAAGAAGAGTATGGCAGACCCATAGAACATCGGAGGACAAACGCAAACTAAACAACGCAACTAGAAAACTATCCAAAACCATAAAAAACTACAATAATGACTGTTTTCACAAATATCTCGCCAGCTTGTCCCCCACAGCCGACTCCAACTACTCACTATGGAAGGCCTCCAGGAAACTCACGCGCCCCTCACAAATAATACCTCCAATCCGCCGCCCGCAAGGTGGAAGGGCGCGTAGCCCTATAGAAGAAACCAACCTATTTGCCAAACACTTGTCTGAAGTATTCAAAGCCCGTTCCTCCATAACTGCTACGGACGTTACAGAATACCTGCACACTCCCTTCCAAATGTCCTCTCCTATTGAACCCTTCACTTCTGCAGAGATCATAGAAGCAATCAGTCGCCTAAACCCCAAGAAAGCAGCAGGTCACGACCTAATAGGAAATAAAGCAATCAAGGAACTTCCCATAAAAGGGATTGCACTCATCGCATCAATCTTTAACGCCATCCTCCGCCTTGAACACTTTCCTAAGGCGTGGAAAATCTCACTAATCACCCTCATCCCCAAACCCGGTAAACCAATATATGAAACCAGCTCCTATCGCCCAATCAGTCTCTTACCTACCCTGTCTAAACTATTCGAGAGGATGCTCACGAATCGTCTCCTTCCACTCCTAGAAGAATTGAAAACTCTCCCAGATCACCAATTCGGCTTCCGAAAACAACACTCAACAGTAGAGCAAATCCACCGCATAACCCACATGATCAGCCAAACCCTTGAAAAGAAAAAATACTGCTCAGCCGTATTCCTAGACATCCAACAGGCATTCGATAAAGTATGGCATGAAGGGCTACTCTACAAGCTTAAAAAAATCCTACCCCACCCATACTACTCCATCTTAAAATCCTATCTAACCAACAGACAATTCATAGTTAAATGTCTAGGCGCCACTTCCGCAACATTCCCAATAGAATCTGGCATACCACAAGGTAGTGTCCTCGGACCCCTACTGTTCTCCATCTACACTGTCGACTTACCAATATCAACAGGAATAACCATAGCAACATTTGCCGACGACACAGCGCTATTAGCTACCCACGCAGACCCGGCAATAGCCTCATCCACTCTCCAGCGAAGTCTCGACTCCATGGAAAAGTGGTTCCAAAAATGGGGTTTTAAAATAAACGAAAAAAAATCCTCCCATGTAACCTTCACGCTCCGAAAACAAACCTGCCCCCAGGTCACCATTAACAACGCAATAATCCCAAGTAAGGACTCCGTAAGATAACTGGGCATGACCGTGGACAGGAGACTAACTTGGAAAAAACATATCTCAGAAAAAACAAAGCAACTAAAGGAAAAACTAAGAAAATTCTATTGGCTCACGGGCCGACGCTCCAAACTAAACATACAGAACAAAATAACCCTCTACAAGGCCGTAATAAAACCTGTCTGGACCTACGGAATCCAACTATGGGGAACAGCAAGTAACTCCAACATTGAAATACTCCAACGCTTCCAATCGAAAACGCTAAGATCCCTATTAAATGCACCCTGGTATGTTACCAACGAAACAATCCACCGTGACCTCAAGATACCTACAGTCAAAGATGAAATACACAAGTTCAGAAGCAGATATAACACAAGAGTCAACAACCACCACAACCCACTAGTCACCCAACTACTGGACACGACGGACCAGATCCGCAGACTAAAAAGAAAATACCCTCTAGATTAAATCCTTAGTTTCTACTAGAACCAACAATATAAAACTATTATAATCCATGTCATCGTATCACGCCAAACTAAGTTACTGAAAATTCTCAACGAGAATTGATTGTAAATATTCTAATAAATAAAAAAAAAAAAAAAAAAAAAAAAAAAACCCTCAATATCCCCATTAACCTGTAGGCGTACATGACCATTGCCACGCTTCTAGAACATTCGGTGGAAGGACTGTTGGGATATCGATGACTCATTAGGCACTTCGGCGATATACATTGTCGCCAAGGCTGCCACATCTTTATCTCCATCATGGAATTTGAAGTATGCCGATCGTGACACATTCGGCAAACATCAAACCTAACCTCAACCTGATTCCAAGCTTAAACCTTTAACTCAAAGATCAAAATTTTCTATTTTTGATGTGTGACCAATGAAACTTACTAATATACATATTTGCTTACTTTATAAATAATAATTAAATACATGTTAATAAGTAAATATAATCCAAATTATTTGTTTGGTTTCATCTTTATCAGAAAGATCTCACAAATACGTTAGTAAAAGGATGATTTAGAAAGAGTAAAAGATAAAACAGTTTTACTTTTGATTTAGTATTTTGGTACATTGTCTCAGTGATATTCGATTTCCAGTACGTCAGGCGTCCCTCAGGGGGAACGACGACTGTGCAATTATGCATGGGATCCTTTTGTGTAATTATCGAATGTTCCCGTTTGTTCTTTCTAAATGAAATGCACATACATTGCTAGCTAAAAGTTTGAAACCACTTTCTCAGTTGTATCTGTATTAAGTATTTTGCTAATATCGTTATTAATTTGAAATTAACGTTATAGTTATTAATAGTAATTTATTTTCATAAATTTTTAACGAGAGAGTTTTCTAAGATAACAGAATTGTAGTTTTTTTTTAATTCTCGTGTTTTGTAAAACACGCAGTAATTACAATTTTTTGACTGGTAAACATATATACAGTGTGTCCGGTTTATCGTGAATGCCACGAGATGTTTCAGAAAAAATTGCACCACATAAAGGAGAACGTATTATACGCTATTGTGTCTGACATTGCGGTGACCTTGAAACCTGATCTTGAACGTGACATTACAATTTTTAAATACAGAGATCTTTCTTTTATTACTCCTATACGATAAACAATATTTATACATATAGGAAAGACACAAAACGTAATAATATAAATATGCAGCATTCTTATATATATCATAATAAACAGTATAACTAAAGGTAATAAACAAACAGTATTGAGTATACAGTATATATTACGATCGAGGCCAGAAGTAGGAATGGAAGATAACCGGAAAGGTGACTTCCCAAGAATTTGCATAGTATTCAGTAATTATGTAAATTAATTTAGGGAAGAAATATTTGTGACACGTATTTTTTTCTACAATGATTAATAGTAAAACAGTTACAGGTAATTAAAAATTAGTAAGGCCGAACGTTTCTGACCACGTACCGAGTGTACCCAAAGAATGCGTGACTTCATAAGACTGTAACGATGCTCAAATATCAGTAAAGTTTTAATTTAATTATTTTAATTAATAGGTAAGTATATGGAATGAAAATATGAACTAATGAGTCTCTAATAACCTAAACTTTTGTTGTCAGTAATCTTCTTAATTATGGAAAAAGATTCAAATATCGAATTGGGCCAAATTATCTTAATTATTATATTAAATTATCAAATTATAATAAAATATATAAATATTAAATTATTAAAATTCGCGCTTACTCTACAGGTCTATACAATGCGTGCACCAAAGGTAGGGGCAGAGAGAAATTTCCTCTCTAATAGAGGTTAGAAACAGACAGTGCAAGACAGAATAGATAAAATTATTTCTTAGTATATTTCTTATTACGAGCAAACAATTCTAGAAATTAGTGGGGGATAACTCTTGCCCATAAATCCGGGCAAAGTGTTGGTTTGCTATCTTATATTGTTTCTGAACTGTAGTTTACCCTAGTTACATATAGCCTTCTGTATATGTCGTGCATGCGAGGGATCATGTGTGCGATTGCGTAAAATGTAAAAATATAAAAATGCATAAATATTTGTCATTACTTTTAAGCCTAACTCTAATTCTTGCAGGGACCTTCTAAGTTCTTCACACAGTAGATTCATGAGTTCGCATTCTTGTAAAGCAACTGTGACAAATGGTGTACGATCTTCCACCTAAGAAATTTAACAAAGATTTTATTAGAGACGGAAATTGTTCCGAGATTCGACATTCTATACCCAATTTCGTCTCTCGGTTTATCTTCGATGTTAACCAGTTAACTGCGGAATTTAGTTTTCAAAATCCCTTACGGGATGCGTAATTAAAATCAAGCAATGTCATGTAATTAACGCAGTTAATTGTTTAAATGATGCAACGATTTTGATGAGCTTAAAATGTTGTAAATATCAGTACTGAAGAATTTTTCTGTATGAATCTACACATATGTCCCCTACAATCGCTGTTTGGCCTTAGTTTTCCAAAGTTAAATATTCTATACATTGTCAATAAAATAATGAGAACCTTAAATATTGACAATAATATTGATAGTAAATATTTATTGTCTGAACGTTCTTTTAAAGATTTCCGGTTTCTTAATTCCTAATTTCTATTTATTTTAAATTTAGATTTATTAAGTAATTCATTAAAGTTAGTAGTAGAGAGAGGCAGTGAGTACCTTGCTGTAAAGTTCTAGCATATTGAATTCTTCTGGTAGTTTGTCCAATAAGTCTTCTATTTGTCCTTTTATTTTGTCTTCTTTTGAAATATCTCCGCTTGTTGTATCGCAGGCAGTTCTTGTTAGTATACCCAATAACGTTTTAAACAAATTTTCCACAGTTTGCGTTAAAAACCCTAATAAATGTATAAAATAAATTCTTCAGTGTATTAATTTCAAGAAGAGCCTTTATGTTAAATCGAGAATTGACTAAATTGCCTATTTGGCATTATATTACGAATTCATCAATTTATGAATTCTAAGGACAAATTGGAATTTTTTTTATTGGACTATTTCGAAACTTCGTTAAAAAATGTACGTACAAAATTTCTATTCGTGCCTGTTAGATTATTATGAGAAATAAGTGCTCGTGCGTAGTATATAACAGCAAAAATTATTCAACGTATTGAAAATAAATTTCTTTATACGTATAATGCAATATAAATGGGAAAAAGACACAGCAACCATTTATTTATATATAAATGTAGTATCGTGGGCAAAAGGCCCAAGATATCGGCCGAACCGTATACAAAGTGGCGAGAGCCGTGGCACCGTCGAGTACATCGATGTGTCGTCGGTCCCTTCAAGTGGACAGTTTTATGGAAAGAGCCTGCATGATCCTGGCCACGGGGTTTCGGGACACGTGTTCGATGGGACGAGAAAAGACAAAGAGACGCTAAGGGTAGAGTTAGTTGAGACGCCAGCGAGATCGAATGCAAGAGGCGTGCAGTATGAGTTGAGAAGCGAGAGCGTGCGAGTACAGATGCCGAAAACGAGAGTTGTAGAGTTGCTAGCGTTGTAGAGAGATCGAGTTGTTAGTTATAGAGTTGCCAAAGTGATTTGAACGGAATAAGACTTTTGTGTTTTAGTTCAAGTTGAACATTTATCGTTCTCTGTCCAATTAATCTCTGTCATTTTTATTTATCTTAATAAATAGTATTAGGAGAATTTTACAAATCTAAATTATCCTAATCCTATCCTTTTTCCGATACTACATAAATATATATAAAAGATGTCGATATTATTTTCTTTTGTTTAATAATTTAATTGTTGAACAGTTTAATCATTGTTAACGGTTAGTTCTTAAGAATTTAGTCTGAAATGCAGACGTGTCTTTCTCAGATAAAAATTAATTACATTACACAATTATTACATCCAGAATTCTTACGTCTTCTAAATTATATTCCCTAACAGAGCCTAACAGTCAAGGGCCTCAGTATAGGTTTCAAATTTTGCAACATCTCTATCTCTGGTATACATATACATATATAAAGTGCAAAGTACTTTTATGTTCGTTCGGTTATAACTTAAAAACTACTGCACCGATTTAAATTGGACTCAAATCATTCAATAGAGAATATTCCAAAGATGGTTTAACCAAATTGGCACCTATTTACTATTTTAAGTTGTCAAGCAATGAAAGAGAGCACTAAAATTTCAGAACGAATAAACTGCTGCTTCACTGGCAACAGTGAAGTTGGTATGACAGTGAAAAATGGCCCGAATAGATCAATCGTCATTCTTCGGCTGTATTCGGAATAAGTTCGAGCGCCGTATGCAATAAGTGGGGAGCATAAGGCTCACGTCTTACAACAAGCAAAGTAATTACTTCTCCAAACAATTATTATTCATCTTCTTTTCGTTTTGACTTATTTGTTACAATATTAACATCAATCAGTTACTAAGGACATACATGCGGGTAAGGACCGAGTATATCAGCTAGTTATAATGCTACTGTGACATTATTCATCAATTCACGATTACTATTCTTAATCATTTCAACTCCAAATACATAAACTTTGATTCGAATTAGCGATCTCACAACATTGATTTGTATTCATTAGTTATTCTCTAATAATATGATATGATATTATGTCAGTTTCATTAGGTTGTTTTGAAATGTTATATATATTTACCAATTTCTGCATTGGGATGAAGTCCATACAGAACAGGACTTTCAGCAGGTAAGTAGTTATCGACGTACTGATGATATGCATCATAATCACTATTTGGTGGTACCAAAAAATCTGGTGCAAGGTATAATTCACCTACGCAAAAAGTGTAAATTCATTTCTTTGTTAACTGTTTCTGTAAAAATTGTTGTAGTGCCTTCTAGCTCCATCTCGTCGTAAATTATTGAAGCTATCGATGGTGTCGAAAAATATTTCCAACAAAAGTCCAACAATTTCGAGGGGTATATAATTTGATGTAATTTTTTCACGAATGGATAACTGAGGGATTTCTGAATGATAATATTACATTTTTATATGGAATTATATATTTTTTATTTTATTATTTCACATTAATCGGTGTAGTCCTGAAAAGGCAAAGGAAATAATAGAATAAAATTCATACTCTGAAATGGTTATTTTAGAGATATTTTGATTTTGATATGTATTGCAAAGCGATATAACATCAACAATTTTGAATTGTTGGGCAAAATAACTCCGGGCAAAATAATGTCGCTGCTACATGCAACCGTCGAATGAAGACGAATTTGAATTTTCCGACTCTCCCCCGACCAGTATAAATAAACAGACGCGATCGCGAGCGACGGTACATAACGAGTACATAGTGAGTTCATATATAATACATATCAAATATTTAACAGCATCTTGAGTATCCTCGAGTACCTAACGAGCGTCTATCAAGTCACGCGACGAGCATTTGCCAGTATTTATTCCGCGACTTTATTTTGCGATTTATACTTCGTACGAACGACTAACGTCTACGTTTGTATATTAATTTATTGTCTTAAATATATTAACGGTTACAACAACAAGTAATCTCGTCATTAATCCTCACAACCTACGTCCTCTTCACACAAACATCTACAGATATAATGTTATAATAATTTAAAAAACGTATTTGATATGTACTTGTACTAATTCAAGAATAATAAAAGGAGTCTTATCATTAATCTTATTTGTGTTTGATGTGAAAAAATAGAATATTTAAAGAAACATAAGTATGTGCAAAAATGAGATTGATATAATGCGAGGTAATAGTCGTGTTATAGCAAAACATATCTTTTTCTCGATGCTTAGATTATAGATTCTTAAAGGTTGATTGTTAAGAAAAATAAAATAGATTGGGAAAATAAAAAAAAAAGCCAACACCACACGGAGTTCCCAGGCGGTCACCCATCCAAGTACTATCCGTGCCCGGCGTTGCTTAACTTTCGTGATCGGACGAGAACGAGTGCTTTTTTTTTTTTTTTTTAACTTTGTTTATTAATTCCAGGTTTTACATATTTTTTTTTTTACATGATTTTTTTTCCAGAATAAACGCTGAATTCTAATTGTAGGGTGGTACAGGCAAAAGTACCGATACGCGACGGTACGACGTAGCCATGCATTATTACATTCTTTTCTCTTTTTTTTTTTAAGATTATTATTGTTATTGTTAAATAAAATAAAATTAAGCCGCTGTTGCGCTGTGCTTATGTACGATATTTTAATTTATGTCCTGAAAGCCTGGACGCAAAAACAGGACAGTTCGCTAGCCTGTTAGGGAGGGGCTGGGAGGGGATGGACTGGGACTGGCGGGGAGGGGTGGGGGACTGGCGGGGAGGGGTGGGAACGAGAACGAGTGCACTCAGCGCGGTATGAGCGTTGGCTGAAATAAGTGATTTTTTTATTTGTATTTGATGGTCAAAGAAATAGAATATTTAAAGAAACATAAGTGTGTGCGAAAATCATTAATCTTTTTATTAGAGTTTATAAACTTCTATAAAGTGAAAGATTTACTTTTCAAATAAAAATTAAATTGAAATTGTATTATTACCTTGAAAAATCGCTTATGTTATAATAATTATCCAAAGTGATATATAGCGGCATTCGACAGCAAAAAACTTTCCAACGGTTTCATCGGTACATGGTATACCACCGTTGATAGACTGTTTACGAGAGACCGACAAAACATAAGCAAGGTCACGACGAAGGGTAAGCGTCGACAGGCTTAATGAGCCATGGATATCCCTACGGTCCTTTCGCCAAACACTCGAAAAAAGGCGTGCGTGACCGCGGTCGCGAAAGTCTAACGAACGCGTGCGTAGTGGGGATACAGTATTGAGGGATCTTCCCAAAGTTCCAAAGGGAAGGTTCCGGTGTTCTTTTATCTTCGACATATATAATATACATACATATGTATACAATACATGTACACTATACATACATAAATTGTATATGTATGTATGTAAATGTAATTTTTTAACGACGATTAATAACATAGTAACAGAGAAATTTGTTTAATTGCTATTTGTGCTTGGGTACGTTCTAAATTATTTAATAATTTATTATTAAAACATATATTGACTAAAAAAAAGCAATTATTAAAGAATATAATGTACGAACTTTGCTAATATCATCACTAATAAAAAGTAATGCTTTATCTTATTAGTAGTTTTTCCTAATTTGATTGCAGGTTACAAGGAAGACAGTTATAGTATGTTTTAAACTATTAGGTCATCCCATAAGTTCGTGCCGACTTTTGTGTATATATTTCATGTGTCGATTTATAAACATACGGCGATAAGGGACCAATGCACTTGAAAAATGGGAAGAAGTTGTACAACGAGAGGGGGATTACATTTTTTCATGAAACTGAAAGGTATCTAAACAATCTTAACATATATAACCACTCAAAAAACGGAACGAACTTATGGGACAACATAATATATCACATTTGCGAGATATATTCCAAATATGTCTTATAATTAATAAAAAATCTGTTAAAGAGTATTAATTTGAAGTTATTACATTACACAAGATAACGTAAATATTGTTTTCTGCTTTCTCTCATTGTTGCAACAGTTACAAATCTTCGATCCATAATTTTTAATTTAACATCATATGATCCATTAAGATTTAAAGTCACTTACCCTATTCCACCCTTGCGCCCCAAATTTTCTACGTTCTGCAAGTACAGCGTGGTAATAACAAAGTGCAAATAATATTGCTTTGAATTCGGTTTCCTTGCTGCAGGACTCCAAAGTTTCCTGGGTAAAGTTATCCAACGCTTTGTGAATATTCGCTTGAATTCCAGATGGTGGTTCGTTCGTGATCTTTATGGCTGATTCTAGTATACCCTATGTACAATTTAACGAACCTTACATTTAGTAATTATCTATCTATATTATTGGCTAAAGTATCACGTGTATAGTAAATTAGGGACTATAATAGGGACCTCAGAATTTTCTCAGATTTTTTAAAGCAAAAGGACAATAAGAAATTAGGCCAGTTAACGAAAGACCTGTAATGCCTACCGCGTTAGTGAAAAACCATATTACCGACGGAGGGTTAAAGAATATAATTAGCACATGTTAACTTAATTAAAAGTGCATATTTTCTTTTGCTTTTTCAAATTGTACAATTGTTTATTACCTGAGGTATTATTGATTCATGAGGATCAGGACTGGGTTCCGCACTAATGAACAAACGATAATCATCATGTGGATTCTCCGAGCACTGTTCCATCTTTTTTTCCAATGTAGGCAACCATTTCCTCACTAAATGGACATTTTGCAAAATTACCCAGTGGCCTTCGTTCGCGGAAAGTTGTATGGCTTCTTCCGCTATGGATTCCTGACCTTGACCCAGTGACACATTATGGAAATTCCTTCCTCCAAAAGTGAAACCCAATTGCATTGCCAGTTTTTCGACGTCCTGAATTTTCATCGTTGTCGTTATTGCACATACATATTCCATGTGATTACGTTGATTTTCGTAACATGTTTTTGTATAATTCATTAGGTATCGATAATTCTTAATTTTAATTGTCTTCGATTCAGGTTATAAACTGGTAAACGAAAGATATGTCATCGAAAGCAACAGAGTATAGGAAATGAGAAGAGTAAGAAAGTATTGCAATTATATTGCATTAAAGAAAAAATATTAAATATTGCGCAGTTTAGTTATAGCTTATTGGTTGTTCAGGGTATGCAAGAATTATATCTTATGACTTTGGTAGATGATCCTACACCTTCAGATCGGTGGAGATTTATTAAAGAAAGGTACCCTATAATAGAATTTCAAGGCTAAATTTTTTGTATGACATTGCTTAATGCTCGTTACGAGGAATAAATATCTGTAAGGAACCATGGGTTACAAATGAACCGTTTTTTTTTGGAAAATGACTTTAAAATTCCATTAGCTCTTATATTAAAATTACATTAGAAAATGTTTACATCTATCAGTTAGATAAAAACTAAGTAATGCCACATTAATGAACAAACAGAAAGCTATTCCTTTGAATTTACGATAACCTATGCTAAATAGAATGAAGCATCTAACTTCATCATTTCAAACTATTACAAAATTACTTACCTTATGGAGAAATCTTTCGTATAAAAATTGAATAGCGTTGAAGAGAATATAATTTAGTACGTGGAATTGCAGAAACGTTAAATACTCTTCGATTTCGATATTGATGAATGTGTTGTAAAAATCGATATTTCAAATAATCTTTTCCTATATGAGAAGTGAATTCGCTTAGTTTCCGGGATATTCACGAAAAACTACCGATATCACTACTGTGAATTCTGTATCTGCAGTTGTGCAGCCGTGACAGCGTATGCATTAGTTTAGTTGCCGATTGCCGGTAACTTATGGTCTCTTTGAAAATGAGGGTCGGGCGAGTTTAAAAGCTTCGTACACAACGTACATATGCGAGGTTGCAAGAGTCTGTTATAACTGATAACTTATAACTCAATTAAAAGTGAATATCATCGGTGTATTAGGTTCAAATATTAAATAATTAAATAACTGTTAATAAACAGAAGATAAGCGACCGGCGACTGGTAACCAGACAGACGCATAGGCTGTCACAGTTGAATATCTATAGGCAGAAAAAAACTATGATTGAGCCGGTAGTTTCTTGCCAATATATTGAAAACTAAACGAGTTCACTTCTTATATACAGTATAGTATATAGGCAAAATATTTCTACAGTATATCAAAAAATCATAGAATCCGAGGGTCGATAACGTTTTTACAGTTTCACCCTATATAGCGTTATATATTGCATACAATATTATGCATTATATATATTATTATTATTACAAGTTAATAGTGTTACACACTAGATAAATAAATAAATAAATAACTTTACGTGTGCATAGCACGTATAAATATGTGTATGCCTTCCATATTCTTTGTAGTCGCAGAGTCGTGTCTTAACTTCGTCTTAACCCGTCTGGTCGAGAATGGGAAGGGGAATAAAGAGTAAACTTCGTTTAAAGGACCTAGCTACGGAGTGAGGAAAGTAGCGATGACTTTTAGTAAGCAGATTGTAAGGAACCGCACGATACTTGGCCCAGAACCTTAGAGACCCGAAGTACTTAACAGAAAAGAACACAAAAGATTCTTAGGAATCTTTTCTTTTTTTTTTATTGTTTATTTAAATTACAATCAATTCTCGCGTTGAGAATTTTCAGCAATTTTTCTGGCGTGGCGCAGTAACGTGGCTAGTATTTATAATAAGTTGATACATATTATAGATAAGTATAATTTGTGAGTAAGTATTATAAATAAGTAAATATTACATTATTAAATAACTAATTGAATCTGTCGTTTAGGTCTAGCGGGTAGTGTCTCTTCAGCCTGCGAATGTGGTCCGTCGTTTCAAATAGTCCAGTGATTAGGGGGTTTCGGTGTTTGTTGACTATTTTGCTATATCTGCAGCTATATTTTGCTATTTCCTCTTTGACTGTGGGTATCTTGAGGTTGTCACGTAAAATAAAAAGAAATTTAAAAGAAAGAAGAAAACTTAATTTTTTTCTTCGTTTATACACTTATAAGATACTTCTGAGCTCTCGCCGTGACCGTTCGAGTGTAACGTAAATCACATCAGAGACCAGGACACACACACACACCGCGGGCAGGATGGTGTCCCGGTCGGCATACTTCGAATCCGATGGACCGACGAGAGAAACACATGGCGACCTTGGCGACGATGTATATTGGCTGAGTACCTGAGGATTCATTTATGGCCTAACGGTCCTTCCATAAAATGTTCCAGAAGCGTAACAACGGTCACGTACGCCTACAGGGTAGTGGGGATAATGAGAGAACAGATGACCGAAAATAAAAAGATTGTAAGGACTCACTCTCGTACGGTCACGGCTAGAGTTCGGAAGTGTCTTATACTTGTATAAACGAAGTAAAAATAAAGTCTTCTTCTTCCTTATAAAATTTCTCTTTATTTTACGTGACACGAGACTGAGGCTCTTACAATATTTTTTTCTTTCGGTGACATCCGTTCCCTCATTATCCCCACTACCCTGTAGGCGTACTTTCTTTTTTTTTTTTTTATTTTTTTTTTATTAGAGTATTTACAATCAATTCTCGTTGAGAATTTTCAGTAACTTAGTTTGGCGTGATACGATGACATGGATTATAATAGTTTTATATTGTTGGTTCTAGTAGAAACTAAGGATTTAATCTAGTGGGTATTTTCTTTTTAGTCTGCGGATCTGGTCCGTCGTGTCCAGTAGTTGGGTGACTAGTGGGTTGTGGTGGTTGTTGACTCTTGTGTTATATCTGCTTCTGGACTTGTGTATTTCATCTTTGACTGTAGGTATCTTGAGGTCACGGTGGATTGTTTCGTTGGTAACATACCAGGGTGCATTTAATAGGGATCTTAGCGTTTTCGATTGAAAGCGTTGGAGTATTTCAATGTTGGAATTACTTGCTGTTCCCCATAGTTGGATTCCGTAGGTCCAGACAGGTTTTATTACGGCCTTGTGGAGGGTTATTTTGTTCTGTATGTTTAGTTTGGAGCGTCGGCCCGTGAGCCAATAAAATTTTTTGAGTTTGTCCCTGAGTTGTTTAGATTTGTCTGGGATATGTTGTTTCCAGGTTAATCTACTGTCCAGAGTCATGCCCAGGTATCTGACTGTGTCCTTGTTGGGAACTGTTATATTGTTAATGGAGACCTGTGGGCAGGTTTGTTTTCGCAGCGTGAAGGTTACATGTGTGGATTTTTTTTCTATTAATTTTGAAGCCCCATTTGTGGAACCACTTTTCCATTGAGTGGAGACCTCGCTGAAGAGTGGATGAGGCTATTATCGGGTTGGTGTGGGACGCTAATAGCGCTGTGTCGTCGGCAAATGTTGCTATGGTTATTTCTGTTGATATTGGTAAATCGGCAGTGTAGATGGAGAATAGAAGGGGTCCGAGAACACTGCCTTGGAGTATGCCCGCTTCTATTGGGTATATGCTGTCGATGGTGTCAGCGCTTGAGAAAACTAAAAAGACCAGATGTAGAGTTTTCGTAGAAGTGGTGACCACTTCAAAACGAATAGTTTGCTTATGTTGGGGGGGAGGTTTATAGATTTGCAGGTGATGAACCGTCTTTATTTTTTTTTTTTTTTTTATGGCTATTAATTTGGCTTTTTTTCATCTTCTGGAAAAACACCTGTTATTTAGCGCATTGTCGAAGAGTACTATGTAGTACCATTTCATTTTGTTAGATAAGTGTTTCGAGCCGGTAAGATCGAAGCCGGAGGATTTTCTGTTGTTTGGAGATGATTATTTCTAGTTGGTTGTAATTGGTAAAGTAGTTTATATCTGGTTCTGGCTGTTTGAGGATGTCCGAGGTGTTTTCGTTTGAGAATATGCAGAATATTTTATTCTTGAGTTTGTTGCGTCGGTGATAATGAGGCGGCACTCGACCTCGGAAATTTCCAACGGCTTCCCGGCACAAAGCGCTTTATCTTTAAAGCGCTAGAAATCAAAGAACTACTCAAACAATCCATAAAGAACACCGAAATGCTAACCAGAATGATAAGCGAACAAAATGCAGTACTAAAACAGCAAACTCAACAAATCACAGTCATGCTACAACTAATTACAAACGTGCTAAGCAAAAAATAAAAACGGATACTCTAAAAATAGCAGCCTGGAACTCAAATGGCCTGCAACAACGGGCCCTCGAAATTAAAACATTCATATACAATAACAATATAGACATACTACTTGTCTCAGAAACACACTTCACTACAAAAAGCTACTTGAAAATACCATACTACACCATATATGATACCAAACACCCCTCAGGAAAAGCTCACGGAGGGACAGCAGTGATAGTCAGAAACGATATCAAACATTATCTACACAGCCAAGTTAACAAAGAATATTTACAAGCAACCACTGTTACAGTTCGAACTAGCAGCAACTACTTCCAGTTGTCAGGAGTATATGTGCCTCCGCGACACAAAATTTTTTTTTTTTTTTTTTTTATTTATTAGAATATTTACAATCAATTCTCGTTGAGAATTTTCAGTAACTTAATTTGGCGTGATACAATGACATGGATTATAATAGCTTTATATTGTTGATTCTAGTAGGACTAAGGGTTTAATCTAGTGGGTATTTTCTTTTTAGTCTGCGGATCTGGTCCGTCGTGTCCAGTAGCTGGGTGACTAGTGGGTTGTGGTGGTTGTTGACTCTTGTGCTATATCTGCTTCTGGACTTGTGTATTTCATCTTTGACTGTAGGTATCTTGAGGTCTCGGTGGATTGTTTCGTTGGTAACATACCAGGGTGCATTTAATAGGGATCTTAGCGTTTTCGATTGAAAGCGTTGGAGTATTTCAATGTTGGAATTACTTGCTGTTCCCCATAGTTGGATTCCGTAGGTCCAGACAGGTTTTATTACGGCTTTGTAGAGGGTTATTTTGTTCTGTATGTTTAGTTTGGAGCGTCGGCCCGTGAGCCAATAGAATTTTCTTAGTTTTTCCTTTAGTTGCTTTGTTTTTTCCGAGATATGTTTTTTCCAAGTTAGCCTCCTGTCCAGGGTCATGCCCAGGTATCTTACGGAGTCCTTGCTTGGGATTATTGTGTTGTTAATGGTGACCTGGGGGCAGGTTTGTTTTCGGAGCGTGAAGGTTACATGGGAGGATTTTTTTTCGTTTATTTTAAAACCCCATTTTTGGAACCACTTTTCCATGGAATCGAGATTTCGCTGGAGAGTGGATGAGGCAATTGCCGGGTCTGCGTGGGTAGCTAATAGTGCTGTGTCGTCGGCAAATGTTGCTATTGTTACCTCGTTTGATATGGGTAAGTCGGCAGTGTAGATGGAGAATAGTAGGGGTCCGAGGACACTACCTTGCGGTATGCCGGATTCTATTGGGAATGTTGCGGAAGTGGCGCCTAGACATTTAACTATGAATTGTCTGTTGGTAAGGTAGGATTTTAAGATGGAGTAGTATGGGTGGGGTAGGATTTTTTTAAGCTTGTAGAGTAGCCCTTCATGCCATACTTTATCGAATGCCTGTTGGATGTCTAGGAATACGGCTGAGCAGTATTTTTTCTTTTCAAGGGTTTGGCTGATCATGTGGGTTATGCGGTGGATTTGCTCTACTGTTGAGTGTTGTTTTCGGAAGCCGAATTGGTGATCTGGGAGAGTTTTCAATTCTTCTAGGAGTGGAAGGAGACGATTCGTGAGCATCCTCTCGAATAGTTTAGACAGGGTAGGTAAGAGACTGATTGGGCGATAGGAGCTGGCTTCATATATTGGTTTACCGGGTTTGGGGATGAGGGTGATTAGTGAGATTTTCCACGCCTTAGGAAAGTGTTCTAGGCGGAGGATGGCGTTGAAGATTGATGCGATGAGTGCGATCCCTTTTATGGGGAGTTCCTTGATTGCTTTATTTCCTATTAGGTCGTGACCTGCTGCTTTCTTGGGGTTTAGGCGACTGATTGCTTCTATGATCTCTGCAGAAGTGAAGGGTTCAATAGGAGAGGACATTTGGAAGGGAGTGTGCAGGTATTCTGTAACGTCCGTAGCAGTTATGGAGGAACGGGCTTTGAATACTTCAGACAAGTGTTTGGCAAATAGGTTGGTTTCTTCTATAGGGCTACGCGCCCTTCCACCTTGCGGGCGGCGGATTGGAGGTATTATTTGTGAGGGGCGCGTGAGTTTCCTGGAGGCCTTCCATAGTGAGTAGTTGGAGTCGGCTGTGGGGGACAAGCTGGCGAGATATTTGTGAAAACAGTCATTATTGTAGTTTTTTATGGTTTTGGATAGTTTTCTAGTTGCGTTGTTTAGTTTGCGTTTGTCCTCCGATGTTCTATGGGTCTGCCATACTCTTCTTAGTCTACGTTTTTCTGCTATTTTTTTTTAAATGTACTGGGGATATTCGTGTTTGCTGATGGACGTTATTGCCGGTGTGGAGAAGCGGATAGCGTTTATTATGCTCGTGTTTAGGTATTCCGTGGCTGCTTCGATTTCTTCATTGGTTTTTAGTGAAGTTGAGGCTGAAGTTGTGTGTGTGAAGATTTCTCTAAAGAGCTGCCAGTTGGTGTGTTGGTTATGAATGGAGCCATTAGGTGTATTCTCGATGATAGTTGAACTGACTGTTACTATCACGGGGGAATGATCAGAGGAGAGGTCAGCCGAGGAATTGATTTGGACGTGTCTTGACGAGATATTTTTAGTTATGAAGAAATCAAGGAGATCGGGTATTTTGTTTGTGTCGGTGGGCCAGTGTGTGGGTTCGTATGTGGTAAGGTAGTTGAGGTTGTTGGTTAATATGCTGTTGAGGAGGTTTTTGCCTCTTACTGTAACCAGTCTGCTGCCCCATTGGGTGTGTTTGGCGTTGTAGTCTCCTCCGGCTATGAATTTGCTGCCCAGGGTGTCCAGGAAGTGGTCAAAGTCGTCTTTGGCGATGGAGTGTCTGGGAGGGCAGTATACAGCTGAGGTGGTGATTGTACCATGACAGTCTTCTATTGCTACGTTTGTTGCTTGGAGGTAGTCCTTCTGGAATGGTTGAAGTTCGTAGTGCTTGATGTTTGACTTGATTATGATTCCGGTGCCGCCGTGAGCTTTTCCGCTGGGGTGTTGGGTATGGTAGAACTTGTATCCGTTTATGTTCAGGTAGTTTTTGTCGGTGAAGTGGGTTTCAGATATGAGCATTATGTCGATTAGCTGGTGTTTTAGGAAGAGTTCTAGCTCAAGTTTGCGTTGCGCTAGACCATTGGCGTTCCACAGAGCTATGCGTCTTGGTTTTATTTTGTGTCTGGGCGTATTAATTTTTCCATTATGATTGTTAATAGCGATAGCAAATTGTTTATTTGCTCTGATTGTTTCTCTATTAGCTTTTCAAGTCTAGAGACGTTGTCTGTGTTAGGTGAGGTGGGGGCACTATTTTGGGGAGGATCCCTGTGGCTATTTGGTGTATTTTGAGTGCCTTGTACCGCTTGGGCATAGGAGTTTGAGGGAGTGGTGAGTTTGATAGGGCTGGGTGTTTGATTGGTTGGGGGGATTGGGATAACGGTGGATTTCGGCGAGCTGGGTGTTTGGTAATTTTCCTCTTTTGTTCTAAGTTTGGGGTATTTGCTTGAGTACAGAGTTTTGTAGGCTGAGCAGCCTTTGTAGTTGGCAGGATGATCACCTTGACAGTGGATGCACTTCGCTGGGGTTTCCGGTGATTTCCTGCACTGGTCGGTGGGGTGTGTACCTGCACATTTGACGCAGCGGAAGGTGTGGTTGCAGTATTTCTGGGTGTGCCCATATCTTTGGCACCTTTTGCATTGGACTATCTCCTTTTTGGTTTGCGGTGGTTCGAATTTAACGATGGCGTTCATTATGCGACTGATATTGTAGATTTCCTTGTTGTTTGGTTTCTGTTTTAAATCAATGAAAAATAGGGATAGCGGGTCTTTTGTGACTCTATGCCTTATGTTGCTGACATTGGTGACTTCGTGGCCGAGTTTCGATAGTTCTATTTTTAGTTCGTCGATGTCTGCGGAGTGGTGGATGTTTCGTAGCACCACCCGAAAAGGTATTTCTTCTTTGAGTTGGTAGGTGTGGAAGTTGGCGTTCAGGGCCCTGAGTGTCTTGGTGAGCTTCCTGTAAGCTTCTGGATTCGTAGGCAGGATTTTTACCTGATTGTTGGTTATCTTCAGGTTATAGTCCTCCTTGGAGATATCTCTCTCTAAGGACTTGGTCATTGTCTGGATGTCGATGACATCGTTAATAAATATTGGTGGGGGTAGGGGGGCGTCTCTGTGCGTGGTGGTTAAGTGGTGAGCCTGCGGTTTCCATGGCATCGTTGGTGGATTCCAAAATTGCGAACCTGTTGTGGGTGTTAATTTGCGTTGGTGGATGTTCGTTCGAGTTTGTGTCTGCTGGTTCGGTTTTGCGTTTTTTCGCCTTATTGGCGTCGTTGGCACGGGGGGATCTGCAGAATTTCTGCCACGGAGGGAGTAGCGCGGGGTAGTAATGGGTTTGGACAGGCGAGCCTGGTCGTGATTGTTGGGCCATCATCGAGCTAGCTATTTCAATATGAATAACTAGTCGTGAGGCTATGCGGCAAGGATCGGGTTGGGGTTAGGTGCGTAGGCTTTTCTTCTCTCTGGCGGATAGGAAACACTTGGGAAGATAGGAGCACGTTGTGTTCACTTTCGACGGTTGGGCGACACGTGTTGTTTTCGAACTTCACTGGGCACTGGGAAAAATACATAAGAAATAATAACCTCAATATATTATCCACAGGAACACCGACACATTGGCCGACTGACCTGAACAAAAAACCAGATCTTCTGGACTTTGCAGTTACAAGGGGACTAAACACAAATAAACTAAAAATAACACCCAACCTCGAGCTCAGCTCCGATCATACACCCATAATAATTGAATACAGAAACAAACCAATTCACTATAGCAAACCAGAAACACTATGCTACAAAACCACCAAATGGCAAACCTTCAAAGAAATAATAGAAAGCAAAATAAACTGCAACATCCCGTTAAAAACTCCTGAACACATAGAACAGGCAGTAGCAACATTGACAGCAACTATTCAGGAAGCAGCAAGGACAACCACTACTCCCGAACCAACCAGCAGACAAACAATAACAATCCCGCAAGAAATACTCGACAAAATCAAAGAAAAAAGAAAAGCAAAAGCAAAATGGCAAAAATACAGAACCCGAGAAAACAAAAAACACTTAAACAAACTTGCAAAGGAAATAAAAAACAAAATAAAGGAGCACAACGATAACGAATTCGCAAAGTTCATAGGGACACTCTCCACACACGAGAACACCAACTACTCACTATGGAAAGCCACGAAAAAAATAAGGAAGCCAATAATACCCGTCCCGGCAATCAGAAAAGCAGATAACACATGGGCAAGAAGCAACGAAGAACAAGCTGAAGAATTCTCCAACCACCTCTGCAACACATTCACGCCACACATTATCAACAACAGCAACCTCAAAAGTCATACGGAGGAGGATCCACAAACCACTACTACCACAGCCGACAAGGAATACACCATACCTAAAACATCGGCACAAGAAATTAGAAACATAATTGATAAAACAAAAAACAACAAAGCGCCAGGAATCGACCTAATCAATGGTAAAATCTTGAAAAACCTTCCGCCAAAAGCAATAAGACTAATTACAATAATATTCAATGCAATTCTAAGAATTCAATACTTCCCCAAACCATGGAAATTAGCACAAATCAAAATGTTACATAAACCAGGCAAAGACCCGCACCAAACTGCATCTTACAGACCAATATCACTGCTCCCAGTATTTTCCAAAATACTGGAAAAGATAATATACGACCGCATAAAACCAATAATAGAGACAAAAAAACTAATACCGGATCACCAATTTGGTTTCAAAAACAAACACTCCACGATAGAGCAAATGCACAGGCTTATAAACGAAATAATAGTAGCACTAGAAAACAAGGAATACTGCACAGCCCTCTTTATAGACATAGAGAAAGCATTCGATAAAATTAAGCATGAAAGTCTACTACAAACAATTAGGAAACAATTCCCGGAGCAAATACACCACTTAATAAAATCCTACCTAAGCAGCAGAACCTTCGTAATAAAAATCAAGGACACACATTCTCAAGTTAAAGACATCAAGGCCGGGGTACCACAAGGAAGCGTCCTAGGCCCAATACTATACACATTATACACGGCGAACATACCAACAACTACCAACAGCACAGTATTGACATTCGCGGACGACACAGCTATACTAGTCAGGCATACTAACCCAGAAACGGCAGTCAAAATACTACAAGAACATATCGTAAAAATAGAAAATTGGCTACAAGAAAAACAATTAAAAGCAAACCCCAATAAATGCAACCATATTACATTCACGCTACGGAAAAAGATACCACCAAACATCCTATTGAACGGTACGCATATAACGCAAACAAAGCATGTCAAATACCTAGGACTCCACTTAGATCAAAAATTTACCTGGAAACTACACATCAAATCAATAGTAGAAAAAATACAGAAAACAAGGAGACAAATGTATTGGCTAACAAGCCGAAAATCCAAACTAAGCACAGAAAATAAAGTAAAAATATATAAAACGATCATAAAACCAATCTGGACGTACGGAATACCACTATGGGGGACGGCAGCAATGAGCCATATAAACAAAATAGAGGTAATACAGGCTAAAATACTCAGAACAATAGTAAACGGACCTTGGTACGTCAGAAACGAAGATATACGAAGGGACCTGGGAATGCCAACGGTCAAGGAAGAAATCAGCAGATACTCCGAGAAATACAAATCAAGAATAGCAACACACATAAACCGGCTAGCTGCGGAAACATACAAAATCACAAATATGGACAGAAGACTAAAAAGAAAGCACCCAGCAGATCTTATAAAGGACATAACCTAACAAACACGAGGATGGTACCCCGCTGGGGGTAGCCACCAACATGCTAATGTAACCGCTAAAAAATTCCACCAAATGTCCAAATTGGACAAATAGTGAATTTAAATAAATAAATAAATAAAAAAAAAAAAAAATCTTTAAAGCGCTATGCCGACAAGCCTAATGTGCCATCGTTATCCCTACGACTCTTTCGCCGAATCTTCGGGAGAACGCATACCCAGCAACCGTCGCGGACTTCTACCAAACGAGCGCGATATCGATGGCCAACAAAGAAAAGAATCGGCGTGGCTTTTGAATCAAAGAGATTCAATCTGCCCCGAACTGCGAAGTGCGAGGGATTACACGTGGCAAACACAGAGAGACGAGAGTCGACCCCTGATAGCCACCGTTAAGCATCATTTGTTATCAAGCGTTGTTAAAAGTTAACTGTTGTCAATCGTTATCTTTTGTTAATCGTTATTTGTTGTTAACTGTCAAAAGTAATAAACGTTATTGTTAAAAATCAGAAGTATTTCTCGTGTACGCAATCACGACATATACCACCTCGATAATAATTCTGTTTAGTTGTTCTCGACCTATGTGTTCGTGTTGTGTGTGTTTTGGAAAAGTGGGTGCCGATAATGTCTAGTTTTTCGGTTGTTTTAGATATTACGAAGTTATTGTGACATACGAGACCATCGCACCGCTTCAGAGACCACGACACACACCGCGGCAAGATGGATGCCAGATGTCTACACATCCTTACTGGGTACCTTCGATAGGCTTAGGGACCGACCATAAATCTGGCCATTTTCATAGTTAAGGTCCTTCAAACCAAGCAAGGATCTTTCCTTTCAAGTGTCCTTTACATTTATTGTTTACCAAGGCTAGATACGGGAAACTTGGATTTTCTCACGTTCTGTATCTTCCTTTACCAACTTTCTCTTGTCCCTTAAATTTAAGGCTTACGTTTTAAAGACAAGAAGGTTGAGCCGTAACGGAACTTTATGTTTCTTTTCTATGGAACTTTATTAAATAACACAACTTTATAAGCGCTGTTTACGCGTCTGATCTGAGAGATGTTGATTGATGAGAGTTTGTATTTTCAGTCCCGAGCTGTTCTGGTATCATCACCGAGAAAAGCTCGGTGTGAGTGTATCCTTTGAACTAACAACGCGGATTCGTTTTTCACACTTTTCGTTCGGAAAAGTGAGGAAACGAACGAGGGTATGATGGTAAAGTGAGTTTTGTTCCTTTGGTCTGAAAATTTGATTTATATGCGAGAACATGCTAGCAGAGTCTTTTTTGGAGATATTTTTTATTTTGTTTGTCCAGTATTGATTTATAGAGTTTGCGAATTCTTGTTTTAGTTGTGATTTTATTTCGTGTAGCAGGTACTTTGGGAATTCTATGTCTTCTCTTTTGTCGCAAGAGTAGCTGTATATTAGGTTGTTTAATTTGGATAGTATGTAGCTTTTATCTCGTTGTAGTTTTTTTATTTTATAGTTTACATAGGGCTCGCAGGAATCTTTTTCTTTTAGCGTCGGCACGGATTCTTGTAGGGCGATTTGTATATGTTTTTCTATTTCGTCTATGAACGAGTCGATTTGTCTGTCTGTTAGGTTGACATTGTTATAGATTTTTATGTCGCAGTTCTGTTCGAGTAGGTTTTGGAACTTTTTCCAGTCTGTCTTTTTGTAGTTGTACCTGGGTGTTTCGGTCTGTGTTTCAAGCGTTAGGCAGTCAGATGTATACGAGAACGAGTGCACTCAGCGCGGTATGAGCGTTGCCTGTGTTTATTCGAGCTATCGCGGGGAGACGCGGTCGTTAGAATACGCGTCAACGGGAGTCGTAAATTCCCGTTACGATTAGAATAATCGACACCACGAATAGTTCGATCCCCGTATTTCGGTTAGGATAATCGGGGTGGTTAATGCGGTATAACACTGGGAGTCAGAGTTATAATAATGTATATTTCCAACACTTTATAAAATCACACAAAGTAGTAACGCCGTTGATTAAGATACAGATCACGAGAGAAGGGTTAGTCTTGGATGAGAGAAGGAGAGCTTTAGGCGCTCTAGGCCCTTGAGAGTTATAGGAACTGTCGGAGTTCTGGATAAGTGAGAGCCTTAGAAGACTCTAGGCCGTGTAGGCACCTTGAGAAATGATGAAGAAACTCAGAAAGATACAGGAACGGTGAGAGTTGTAGGAAATGCAGGAACTCTAGGCACCGTGAGAGACGATCAAACTCTAAAGTTTTATTCTAATGTGAATGCGGAGGAAAGCTTGGTATGGGTGTGCCCTTTGAACGAAGAACGCGGATTCGTTGCTTACATTTTCAGTTAGTAACGTGAGGGAAATAATCCGCGATGTCGATTGGTTGGGACCAATGTTAGGAAGGAAGAGAGGAGGAAGAAACCTCCTACCAAATTGGATCCTAGGCGACATTGTTTATAGGGAAACTCAGATTTTCCGTTAGGTATATCTCCGCTTTCTTCGTAATTCTTAAGAGCACATAATAAACCCAAGGACCTTTCTAAAAACCGGCCGAAAACACTTCTGGAATTAGAAAGTCTTTTCTGGCAAACAGATGTGCTTAGACCATGTGTGCGAACAATGCAGCTAGAATTGCAACTTTATAGTGGGTCCTTGGGCCTATGGAGTGTTAGAAGGACGACAGGTAGACCGTTGGTTGGCAAGCCGCGCGGGATGGCGTGCAGATGTGTTGCGCGGCGTAACAGCCTGAAATAAGTAATTTTTTTATTTGTCTTTGATGGTCAAAGAAATAGAATATTTAATGAAACATGTGTGTGCCAAAATGAAAATGATACAATGTATGGTAATGGTCGCATGATACTAAAACATTGCAATTTCTTCATGCTTAGAATAAAGATTATTAAAAATTGATTGTTAAAGAAGCCGAATTGATTTTTTTTGGGGGGGGGGATTACCTTATTTTTTGTGTAAAAGGAGATTAGGGTGTCATTTATGACTATTTCGAATATTTTGATTACGTTGGCTAGGATACATAATATCGCAGGTTTGAGAGCAAGGAACGGTTTTTATTTTTTTTCTTTTGTGATGGCTCTTAAAATTATTAAGGAGCACTATATAATAACATTTTATTCTGTTTGAGCAGAATGTTCAGGATGTCGTCGAAACCGGATGATTTTTAATTGTTTAATTTAGAGAAAATGATTTTTATTCGGTTGTAATTTGCAAAGAAGTTTATTTCTGTGTCTGGTTGTTTGGGTTTGTCCGAGGAGTTTTCATTAGAAAATATGAAGGTTGTCTTATTTAGCGATATGTCTCGCTCTATTTATTTTTCAGTTTGTTTGTTTCGGCAATGATAATTCTGTTTAATTGTTCTCGACCCATGTGTTCGTGTGTGTGTATGTTTTGGAAAAGTGAGTGTCGATAACATATAGTTTTTCCGTTGTTTTACATGTCATAAAATAACTAGACTTCATGTTTTTATTGGTGTTCTGTATCGCTATACCTGCATCTTGGTGGAGGGGAGCTTTCTCTGGAGACAGTTTGAAAGAAGAGATAGAGTTTGGTTCTTTTAACCTAGAAATTTTATTTGTCTGTGGGAACATGCTAGCTGAGTTTTTTTAGGCATATTTTTTTTATTTTGTTTGCTCATCTTCTGTTTCATCGTAAAAATAGCTGTATTTTAGATTGTTTATTTTGGATAGTACGTAGCTTTTTTCTCGTTGTAGTTCGCTTTCGCAGTCAAGGCGTTATTTTGGAAGGGTACTCCGATAGCTAAAACGATTCCCTTCAACATTCGTAGCAGTATTTCTAACTTCCTATGCTATGAGTTTATTGTAAGGGTAATTGACGGATTTTAACGGTCCGAACGGTCGAGCGCCCCTTACCCCTCGCTCAATAACATCGAAGCATGGCATTCATTCAGGTATCGTTCACGCTCTTCTCGGGAAGGATCCCCCGCACTTGGTGCGCCTTAACGTCGTAATCGCCATCTTGCGGACGAAGATGCCGTTTGACGATTATCTTCATAACCAATCAGCGTGCGGATTTGGGGCCCTCCGTTTTGATCCTTGTTGGAGTCTAATACGTGTTGGGCTCGCTCGAGTCTAACAACGGTATCGGCAGTCTCGTTCGAGTGGTTCAACCGTGAACACGTAGGAGACAGTCAGCTTCAGTGCCTCTGATTCGCTAAACGTGGAGTAACGAACCGTTTCAATCTCTCAGTGCTCTTCAAGCGCTCCTGCAGGCTCAATCTTACCATCAGACGTAACGATCAGTGGACAGTCCTCTGCGAAGTCTTCAGTTTTGAACGATATCTCCCAGCATACGTGAAGGTAAGTATCATTTTAGTGATCGAACACTTGTACAGGTTAGACGTATCGTTATTTCTTTAACCGTTTGAGTACTAACAGCGTGATCACTGTTTAGATTTTCTATCGAAAAGTCCCAGTACATTTGAACGCTACGGACGACAGACGGTATTTTGGATTACGTTATTATCTTAATAATTTCTATTGAACAAAAGTTGAAATAATTATAAACTAATAGTATGCATATATAAAAATATAGATGTATTTCATAAGAATAACGAATATGACGAGCGCTTTCATGCCGCTTGTTTCTTTTCGCAATCGATTAAGAGGTTATCTTGTCGTTCGGGACTTTTCGACCCTGGTTTTTCAAAAACCCCGGGGCTCAAACGGTTAAATTATGTCAATATTATCATAAATAATTACTTTTCTATTTACTCTATATGATTTTCGAAACATTAAAAGATTGTTATTACTCGACTATTTCAGTATTGATTGATACATTTTTAATTACGGTTAAACTTGTCGCTACTGGTGTGAGAGACTGTAAAATTGATTCGAAACAGTATTTTACAGAGACTGATGAAACCGACGAGTTAGATAACGAGTTAGATATTTATATAATTAAAAGTTATTTCTGTTTCTGATTTTTCTTTGCGAATATGTTAACTGTGCTTGAGCAGCGCTGGGTCAAATTTATCGGAAAAATATTTGAAATAGTATTTTAAGTTGTTGCTGGTCTACAGTACGAATAAAATATTTTATGTATTAAAGAAATATGTAGTAAAGAATAAACTATCTTTCTTTTCACAATGTGGTATATAAAATAAAGTATCTCATCTTTGTATTGTAGATTGAGTTTAAAATGTTTCTTAACAATGAATATTGATTAAGCAGAAGGTTAATATAAGGATACGAGAATCCAAAATATTTACAAATTAAATTTATGTTCTTGTTAACCCTGATGCATTCTCCGGGTCTCTTTGTTCTTACTGCTCTCCTTTTTTTCTCTCAGAACTTCTGTGTTCTTTAAACATATAGAGCAAAATGTTATCCGACTATTGAAACCGATACGTTTGAGAAAAAGACGTGCGATTATAGAAAATTTAGGGAACGCACTGATACAAAATTATATTATAAGACGGTAATATGACCCGCGTAGGAAAGCTGCAAAAGAAATAGCAGAGAGTTTTAAGAATACATCGGAACATTTCAAAGAGAAAATAAGAGTTCGTAAAAATTGTACTAATGCCAAAATTTTGTTTGCTAGAATAGAATGTACTGGTTCTTTGCAATGAAAGTGTAGAGGACTGGTAAATAGGATATTTGGCCGTGATATTTACTGGACGTTATAGCTTGTTGTCGTAACCGTTGAATATATTTAAAAATGATAAATACATATACAGATTATATTCGCTGAGTCGCTCGTACACAGTATAAATCGCAAAGTAAAATTACTAATTAATACTCAGTAAATGCTCGCTAGATAATCGTCGATAACTCGGTAGATAACTTGTGATAACACTTGGATAGCTCGTCGATACAGAAAGATACTCGTAGATGCTGATAGATACTAAACTCTTTTCTATTTGGGTTTCTGTTAGGTTTCTTACTGGCTGGGAGGGAGTCGGAAAATTCAAATTCGAATTCGTCTTCGTTCGACCGTTACACGTAACGGCGACGCTGTTTTTGGCCGGTGTTTTAACCGTTCGCGGAGAGACGCGATCGCGAGATAACGCGTCAACAAGAGTTGTAAATTCTCGTTACGATTAAACAATCGACGCCACGAACTGATTGATCCCCTATTTCTATTAAGAGAATAGAGGTGGTTGGAATGAGTGCATACGGAAAACTACACTGGATTTGTTAACAAAAGTTTAATAATAAATCAAGAAGCAACAATTTCAGTCAACGATTAACAATGAACAATTAAGACGAAAATATAACAATTAAGGTTTTGTTAGTGGTTTGCGTATAACGAGATCTGTCGTACTTCGCAGCTCGAGATAGACTAACTGATGCTTTTGTTCGAAACCACGGAGTCTTTCCTTTGTTGCCCCTCAATATCCCTACTACACATGTGTTTATTAGATCTACCGCGGCGGTCGCCGCGTATACGTTCTTCTGAAAATTCAGCGAAAGAAGCTTAGATATATCGATGATAGTGTCGCGTAAAATAAAAAGAAATTTAAAAGAAAGAAGAAAAGATGGTGCAGGACTGATTTCCTATACAAAAATATGTCGACGATGAAGTAACAAGTTTTGACTCAAGACTTGGTTTTCTAGAAAATCAATTATGAAGTTCTGTCCACTTGATTCGCTACTTTTTAAGTATACGCGTACGTACATGACGAAACTTCACAATTCATTGTCTGGGAAACGAAGTCAGAATAGATTTTATATATCAGAATGCACGTCTAAAAATACCATTTTCTCTCATACATACACGTATGTTTTCTTCAATATTTTCCCTATTCGATAACATGAAATAACAAAACTGACTACTTCAGCCAACGCTCATACCGCGTTGAAAATACTCGTTCTCGTTT
The DNA here is from genome assembly GCF_024516045.1 of Bombus affinis. NCBI lineage: Eukaryota > Metazoa > Arthropoda > Insecta > Hymenoptera > Apidae > Bombus > Bombus affinis. The sequence goes on along the minus strand of NC_066360.1, from coordinate 5,454,191 downwards.
CAGTTGACCGTAATCCTCCGAGCAGGTCGGACCTCTCGGCCCTAAGGGATAAACAGGCGTAGGCCCTAACAGTGAGCGCGGCAAGCCATACAGTGCACAGTAGACAGTGAGAGAGCAAAAAAAAAAAAAAAGGAAAAACAAAAAGAGTGCTAAACAGTGAAAAAATAGTGATAACATCAACCACTCTAGAATAAATTTAAAAATAGAAGAAGAAAGGAATGAATTCGAAACCAAGGAGGCGGAATCCGCCATAAGCTCGTCAAAAAAAGGAATCAAAAGAAAAATAGAAAAACAACAAATAATTAAAGATAGCAGCATAAGAACTGCTACACAAAAGACGCGGAAACTCAATCCGCCCCCAAACCTGGTAACCAGGAACAAAATAAACCCCAAACTAGAAAATCCAAAAGGAGAAGAAAGCGACTCACAAGAAGAGCGCGACGATAAAAACGAAAATATGAAACAAAGAAGAAGCCCACAACCACAACCAATGACTATCACATTAAGAAACAGATTCGATGCCCTCCAAGCACAAGACCCCAACACACCGCAACCGCATGAAAACATTATCGATAACATTAAAAAAAAAAACGACGTATTAAGAGAAAAGGCAACCAGACAGCCCACTCCCCCGGTCACGACACCAATAACCACAAGCAAAAGCTACACCGCCCGGACAAGCACCCCCCCCCCCCCCCCCCGCCGCCCCGCCGAAAAAAACAACACCGCGACCTTCATCAGCACTGAAAAACCAAACGCACAAGGGCCTGCCACCCAGCCACCCAGCCGAAGACCAGGCAGACCCCCCCACATCAGCAAAAGGGGCCAGGCCACCCCCCATCAACATAACGTTACAAGACCCAAAAGACACAATAGCACTAATGGAAAAGTCCCTCAAAATCAAGAACTTCCGTATCAAAAGAATCCACTCAGGTAAGCACGTACTTTATCTGCAAAACCTAAATGACCACGAGAACGCAAAAAAAATACTGACCGCAGCCAACACGGCCTATTTCACATATACCCCAAAATCTCAAAAACCCCACACATACCTACTAAAAGGGCTAGGAAACAGCTACACAGAAGCGGAAATTCTAGAAGACCTAAAAGCCCTGTAAATAGAAGAAGTTAACTTCACCAAAGTGACGCGTTTCACAACAAGAAAATCAAGGAAGAACAACACATTGCTCCCAATCTATATAATCCAAATCTCCCCCGATAGCAACATTGGGAACCTTTTAAAAATAAACAGACTTAACTATCTGAAAATAGCCTGGGAAAAAATAAAAAAAAACGATATCACGCAGTGCTACAAATGCCAGCGAATAGGCCACACAGCACACAACTGTAACCTAAACTATCGCTGTGTAAAATGCACTGAACCGCACGGGCCAGGCGAGTGCAAAATAAAAAAAGAAGCAGCAGTAAGCAAAGAAAAAATCTACTGCGTAAACTGCAAAAACTACGGACATCCTGCATCATACAAAGGATGCCCAAAACTCGTCGAATTACGTAAAAAGATTAATGAAAAAATCAACAAAGCAAAAATAGCAAAAACCGAAAGAATCGCCAAAATAAGCCGTAAGTACGTCCCCGAGCTAAAGTTCGCGGACATAGTAAAACAAGGAACAAGTATAAACGAGACAAGCCCACAAGTAACAAACATAGCGGCACGAGTCAAACAAAACCCCAACCCAACGATAGACTCACCCCAAATAAGCATAATAAATGTCATTGAAGTCTTCAAAAAAAGCATATTAAAAGCTCTAAGCGACCAACAAACACAGCTAAACGAAATCAAAAAAGCACTAAATACGCATGAAGAAAGAATCGATTCCATCTTCAACATCATCGAAAATATAGACGAAGATTAGCCAAAACCCACCCGTCCACCAATTACAGCAAAAAACAAATCAGACAAAAGTTAAACATCTGAAAATCATCTCAATAAACGCCAACTCACTAATCTCAAACCAAAAGAGATACAGCATGCTAACCCTAATTAAGAAAGAAACCCCCGACATAGTACTTATCTCAGAAACCAAACTGAACTATAGATACAAAGTGCACTACAAAAACTATTCTATAATAAGACACGACAGACCAAACGCTACCCAAGGAGGAGGGACGGCAATCCTCATAAAAAACCCCCTGAAGTTCAAAATAATCGAAAACGACAAAATAACAAACTTCAAAAGCCTGGAAACTACGATCATAAAAATAAAAATAAACAATAAGGAAAACTTATCTATCACCGCAGCCTACGCAGTCTACGGAAACCAGAAACAATTTAACGACGAATTCGACAATCTCTTCGAACTATTACAGCTCGACAAACAGAAAAACTACCATATAATAGCCGGTGACATTAATACCAAACATACAAGCTGGAAAAACGAACTAAACAACACGAGAGGAAACTTCATTAGAAATTGGCTAGACAATTGAAGCATTCACTACAAAACAAACCTCTACAGCTCCGAGCTATCCTCTTACCCAAAAGGACGCTCCTACCTAGAGATATGCTTAGCAGACGCCCGAATAAAATTCCAAAACTTACGACCAAATAACACTCTCAAAACCATAGACTACGACAGTGTAACGTAAATCACATCAGAGACCAGGACACACACACACACCTCGGGCAGGATGGTGTCCCGGTCGGCATACTTCGAACCCGATGGACCGACGAGAGGAACACATGGCGACCTTGGCGACAATGTATATTGGCGGAGTACCTGAGGATTCATTTATGGCCTAACGGTCCTTCCACCAAATGTTCCAGAAGCGTAGCAACGGTCACGTACGCCTACAGGGTAGTGGGGATAATGAGAGAACAGATGACCGAAAGTAAAAGATTGTAAGACTCACTCTCGTACGGTCACGGCCAGAGTTCGGAAGTGTCTTATACTTGTATAAACGAAGTAAAAATAAAGTTTTCTTCTTCTTATAAAATTTCTCTTTATTTTACGTGACATTTTGGCGATCCGTGCCAGGATCCATCAACTTCAAGAAAACGAAATTACGCATTTCGGGCTACGGTCAACTTTGAAGATTGAGGATCAGTGGACCACTGTAACAGAGCAGACACTTTCGACGTTTCGACAAAGGAACACCGCAACGGAACCTTTCCTACGGGTTAAACGATCAAGGTGAGCAAGCCCTGGATTCTTTTGTCAAATACAGATCGAGAACAGACAGCACAATTAGTATAACAATGGCAACGCCACGAGAAGACAAAACCGAAACTGTTAGCGCCGCTTTAACTAACAGCGGAATAGACCCAACAGTTAAAGCTTTGCTTGATGCAATGCAGAAACAAATGAGTATGCTTGCACTGCGTATGGATGAAGTTGTAGCAAAAACAAAAACGGGAAATGTATCGGAGGCCAGTTCCCTAATAACCGTAGACGAAGTAACCCACATCGCTAAAGATCAATCGGTCCTTCGAGAACCTCGCCCATTACTTCAAACACCACCTCAACCATCCTGGGAAAGGACTTTTCCTGAACAATATACGCAACCAGAGCTAAAAGCTGAGAGTGCATTAAAATGCATTCCGATATTAAACGGAGAGGATGATATAGACGTGGAGGATTTTATTCATGAAATACGAGAAGTAAGAATGATGTGTAGCGAACCAACACTATTACTAAAAATGATTAAAATAGAGAAGATTGTAGGAAAAGCCGCAATGGCAATCCGCAATATTCGTATTACCGAATTCGAATCTCTGTATGAAGCATTGAGACGTAATGTAGCTGCGCAAGTATCAGTGAGAGAACAACAGGACGAATTAAGGGGAATGAGGCAAGGATTAACCGAAAGCGTGCAAAACTATAACATCAGATTTCGAAGTGTTTTTAACAAACTCCAACACAGCATTACCAACGAGTATAGAGACGAACTAACTCGACGGGTGATGAACGAGCAACTATACATGGACTCTGTGACCGACTATGTAGGGGGCCTTTGTCCAGAAATAGGGCAGGCGCTAATGGCTAATCTCCCCCCAAACCTCATCGAAGCAGAAAGGAAAGCAATGAATATGGAAAGATACTTTCGCGAGCACAGCTCTCGCAGACAGATGACGCGACAAACAACCGCCCCGCCATTTTATCGTAACCAGGCTTCTCATCCAGTAGACAATCGCCTCGCTATTACAAGTAACACAAATAATAAAACTCCACTCACACAAAATATTCTACCAAGAACGAACAATTTTACGAAGTTTGGGAACAGACCATTAAGCGAAAGGACGCAAGCGAAATGTCCCAAATGCGATCGATTGGGACACTTTCCCAATCAATGCCAAAATTTTCGAATACCGCCTCAAAGAAAAGCCCCTCCAGGAATAAACCACATTCAAGAACAATCGGAATTAACAATGCTACCTCAGGAAGATTACCCACAATACTACTACAATTACCAGGACGACCAGGATTGCGATTTCTCGTTGAGTCCGGGGCAGGAATCAACTTGCTTAAACAAAGATGCTACCCAGGAAGGACAACAATACCAGACACAAAGAAATTCTCCATGGGACATTCCGAATACGAATCTAATTCCAAAGTCAAATTGAATTTGTTCGACAAAAAGATAGACTTCTCTTTAATAGATGACGATTTCCCAATTATAGAAGATGGCGTATTACGCTTACCCGGTTTGAATCAATATCGATTCGAACTCTCCAACGAAACATTGAAATTAGATAACAACACCCTTCTGCTTCAACAAGAACCAACCCTTGCACCAGGAGAAACCATTCAAAAAATTGTATACCTCGAAGGGAAGCCAACGCCAGTGTGCTTTATCAATGGTGGTAAGTCCTCAATTCAAGTTTCTAACATTATCGAAAATACAAATACCATAGATCAAATCCAAAAATTCAAATCTTCGATTCGACTATCGCACATAGAAAAACCTCTCAGAGAACCTGTAGAAAAGATTCTTCTCTATTACATGGATGTGTTTAATTTAGACAGCGAAACATTACCATGTACATCTCTTGCTAAACATTCCATTACATTGAAAGAAGATAAAATCATCAACGTAAAATCCTACCGTCCTCCCGAACACCATAAAATCGAAATAAACAAACAAATGACGGAAATGTTAGACAAAAAGATTATAGAACCCTCCGACTCTCCCTATAACTCTCCCGTCTGGGTCGTCCCAAAGAAAATCGACGCGTCGGGGAAACAAAAGTGGCGAATAGTGATTGACTTTCGGAAGTTAAACGAATTAACGGACCAAGACGCATATCCATTACCCGACATTGACGATATACTATCGCAACTAGGGAACGCAAAATATTTCTCCGCTTTAGACTTATCCTCGGGATTCCACCAAATACCCATGGATGAGAATTCGAGGAAGTACACTGCATTTAGCACACCACAAGGGCACTTCCACTATAACAGAATGCCATTCGGGCTCAAGAACGCACCCGCTACCTTTCAAAGAATGATGGACACCGCGTTAAGAAGTTTAATTAATAATCACTGTTTCGTCTATCTCGATGATATCATTATATTCGGGCAATCGATAGAGGAACATAATAAAAACCTAGCCATTATACTCCAAAGACTCAGGGAAGTAGGTCTAAAAGTACAACCGGATAAATGTGAATTCCTAAAACCCGAATTGGAATATTTAGGACACTTAGTGACAGCAAACGGAGTAAAACCTAACCCTGAAAAGATAGAAGCAGTAAAGAACTTCAAACTACCCAAAAATCCTACGGATGTAAAATCGTTCCTTGGGTTAGCCGGATACTATAGAAAATTTATTAAGAATTTCTCGAAAATTGCCAAACCGTTAACGGAACTAACTAAGAAAGACATACAATTCCACTGGACTGACAAAACACAACTTAGCTTCGATACATTAAAAGAAAGACTATGCCAAGCACCAGTACTAAAATACCCCGACTATACGAAAACATTTACGTTAACAACGGACGCCAGTAATGAAGGTCTAGGAGCCATCCTTTCACAAGACGGACACCCTTGTTGCTTCATTTCAAGGACATTAAACCCCCCTGAACGAAATTATACTACGACGGAAAAAGAATTATTGGCCATCGTTTGGGCAGTTAGAAGATTTAGGCAATATTTATTAGGCCACAAATTCAAAATTCAAACAGACCATCAAGCCCTTAAATGGCTGCACAACTGCAAGGACCCCTCTAGTCGATTGATTCGATGGAGATTGAGATTAGAGGAATACGAATACGATATAGAGTACGTAAAAGGAAAGGAAAACGTAGCCGCTGACACCCTATCCAGAGTACACGCGATAACACGAACTGACGCTTTATTAAGACAATTCAGAGACTGGGAAAAATCAGAAGAAATACCAAAATTATTGAAACTAACATCTAACAAAGACAACTTTTTCCAATTAACAAAACCATATCTGGGCCCATATGACGAAACCGTATGGTTACAGAAAATATCAGACATACTTAAAACAAATAGAAAGATAGGAATAGGAGACAATAACTTAAACGCACAAGACAAAGCACACATAAAAAGATTTCTTTTATTTTTCAATGACCAACGCGACGACATAGAATTTGCTTACGAACCAATACAGAGTTTAAGCGAAGAGGAAATAGAACAAGTACTAAAAGAAAATCATGACTTGGTAGGACATCTCGGAATACAAAAGACGTACGACAGAATCAGAGGCAAATATGATATCCCACACCTAATCGACAGAATAAAAGGCAGAATAGGAACTTGCGCGACATGTCAAACATCAAAGACTACTCGGATAAGAGGAAAGGAGGAACCACAGATAACCGACACCCCGTTAGAACCTAACGACAAAATCGCTATGGATGTGATAGGTCCGTTGAAAAAGACCAAGATAGGAAACCAATACATTCTCTCTATGAACTCTATGAACTAACCAAATATTTAATACTTGTGCCTCTAAAAACACAACAGACCCAATCAATCTGGAATGCTTTACCGAATCATTACATTTATATATTCTCCGCACCGAAACGTATATTAACTGACAGAGGATAAAGTTTCATTAGCGAGCTAATGCAACGATACGAAGAAGCATTTAGAATCAAACACGTAAAAACCACCTCATTCCATCCACAATCCAACGGAAGCCTAGAACGAACACATGCTGTAATATCCGACATGTTAAAAGCTATACAAAACGACAATGAAACAGAATGGGATCAAAACCTAAATTTTGTGTGTCTAGCATATAACACTGTGGTTCATGATGCCACTGGATATACCCCTTTCGAACTAACATTTGGACACAAGGCCAATCTCCCATCTACCATATCCCAAAATCCGCAAAGAACATACGCTGATGAGATCAGCTTCAGGAAACGAGAATGGGATGCCAAGCTACTTAAAGCCAGGGAAACTCTAATGAAGAGTAAACAAAGATACCAAAGAGATCAAAGAAAAAAAATTATTAAACCTCAATCCATTTTTAGAGAAGGAGATTTAATATTAGTTCATAATGATCATAAAAAACAAAAATTAGATACTGAATGGCTAGGGCCGTACACCATTGAAAAAGACGGTCTTCACCTTCTCCATAAGTAGCTGTTATGCACTTTGTTTTTGTTTTGTCTTGTCGATTAAGACAAAGAAGAAAACACTTTTAGCCAATTAGCCTCCATAAAACAATCCTGAAGAAACACTGAGATTTTAGAGGACCAAAATCAATCTAAGGAGGGAGGTATGTAACGTAAATCACATCAGAGACCAGGACACACACACACACCTCGGGCAGGATGGTGTCCCGGTCGGCATACTTCGAACCCGATGGACCGACGAGAGGAACACATGGCGACCTTGGCGACAATGTATATTGGCGGAGTACCTGAGGATTCATTTATGGCCTAACGGTCCTTCCACCAAATGTTCCAGAAGCGTAGCAACGGTCACGTACGCCTACAGGGTAGTGGGGATAATGAGAGAACAGATGACCGAAAGTAAAAGATTGTAAGACTCACTCTCGTACGGTCACGGCCAGAGTTCGGAAGTGTCTTATACTTGTATAAACGAAGTAAAAATAAAGTTTTCTTCTTCTTATAAAATTTCTCTTTATTTTACGTGACAACAGCGACCATAACGCCATAGTATTTCAGATAAGCAAGAACACATCTGATTGCCTAACACTCGAAACACAGACCGAAACACCCAGGTACAACTACAAAAAGACAGACTGGAAAAAGTTCCAAACCCTACTCGAACAGAACTGCGACATAAAAATCTATAACAATGTCAATCTAACAGACAGACAAATCGACTCGTTCATAGACGAAATAGAAAAACATATAAAAATCGCCCTACAAGAATCCGTACCGACGCTAAATGAAAAAGATTCCTGCGAGCCCTATATAAACTATAAAATAAAAAAACTACAACGAGATAAAAGCTATATACCATCCAAATTAAACAACCTAACATACAGCTACTCTTACGACAAAAGAGAAGACATAGAATTCCTAAAGTACCTGCTACACGAAATAAAATCACAACTAAAACAAGAATTCGCAAACTCTATAAATCAATACTGGACAAACAAAATAAAAAATATCTTCAAAAAGGACTCTGCTAGCATGTTCTCGCATATAAATCAAATTTTCAGACCAAAGGAACAAAACTCCATCCCGCCCCTCAAATTGCCACCAGAAAAAGCCTTCCTCATCCAAGAAGCAGGTATAGAGATACACAACATCAACAAAGACACAGAGGGCAACTTCATAATATCAAAAACAACGGAATAACCAGACATTATCGGCACCCACTTTTCCAAAACACACATACAAAACGAACACATGGGCCGAGGACAATTGAACAGAATTAGCATCGCCGAAACAAACAAATTAAAAAATAAAATAGAACAAGACATAGCGCTATAGGACATAAACCAAAATATCGCACATAAGCACAGCGCAACAGCGGCTTAAATTTAAGTTAGAATAATAATAATAATAATAAAAAAAAAAAAAAATTACTCGTTCTCGTTACTCGATCACGAAAGTCAAGCAGCGCCGGGCACGGATAGTACTTGGATGGGTGACCGCCTGGGAACTCCGTGTGGTGTTGGCTTTTTTTACTTTTCTTAACACTTAGCCAACCGAACGGGCAGATTTCCTTTTTTACTTTAGCAACGCGTTTTTGTTGTTGTTGTTGTTGTTATTATCAATTATTATTTACCTGGAATTGTTCCCAATTAATTGCGACCCTTTTTCTGCTTTTATAAAGTGCAGTATGGAATAAAATGCACCAATTTAGTGGTTTTAAAATTAATTAAAATGTTACGCCATCAGCTATGACTAAATAAAGATATAGTCGAACGATATCACGCTAAAAAAACATTAAAATACATTATGAATTTTTAACTTCACTTTCAAGTTGTATCATTTATCTTTAGTCATCTTTAATGTTTTTAATTTTACCTATATGTTTTTATGGCTTAAATATAGAATATTAATTTGATGTTTTGTATAAACAAAGTGTGAAATCGTTAAACAAAATCATTACCGCAAAATATAATTGATGACTTAAATAATTTTTATACTTCTTTGTTTTTCAAGTATTAGTGAATATTAGTCCTCCTTACGTAGGAAAATGCACGGTAGACAGCATACAGGTTGGTCTGTGCTGGCGCGGTGGACAGAGAAGCGTATAGCTCGCTCTGGCGTTAATAAGCTATGGTCGTATACATCAAGAAAATATCTTTTTAGCATTAAACGATTATCACCATACGTTATATCATTCTCGCATACACGCTTACTGATATATTGCTTTGTTTATATTTTCCGATAATGTTACATGTGTTCAATATTCGGAATTCGGAATATGTCGTTTGAAAGAATACAAAAGTACATGTTCCGAAAGTTGTGACACACACCGAAGAACGATTCCCTGCGCGCGACGAAAATGAAGTCGAAAATGTAAAATGACATTTTTCGTTTTGTTTTCGCGAAAATCAATTATGAAATCGCTCCTACTTAATTTCACAGTCCATTCTCTTGAAAACAAAGCCAGGCAAGGTTTCACAAATCTTTTTTGTCCTACAACATAATTGTATGTTTTGTAAATATTTTTTATTCAATAATATTTAATAACAAAATTGATTACTTCAAGCAACGCTCATACCAAGCTGAATGCACTCTTTCTCGTCAGAGTGCTGTGAACCTCCCAGCAGGTCGGATCTCACTGGCCAAATATACGAGGCGTAAGACTTGTTAATGAGTTTGCAAATTTATACAGTGGTATTCAATAACAAAAAGTGATAAATAATGCTCACTATAAAAAAAATCAAGAAAATAAGGGAAGGAAAGAAGATAGAATGAAAGAAGCAACCAAAAAGAAAATACTGCAAAAATGGATATTTGAATTTGAATGAACTTTTGACCGTTTGCGTGGAGACGCGATTTCGAAGAAGCGCGCCAACGGGAGTCGTAAATTTCCGTTACGATTTAACTAATCCACGCCACGAATCGTTCGACCTTTTATTTGGATTCAGATAATAAGGATAGTTGAATGAAAATAACGCTGATATTAACAGGTTAATATATATTTTCAACGATCCAGCAACTTCAATGAGATGCAAGGTTACGTATATGGAATGACAAACTACGAATGAGTACGACCCGCGACTCGTTTCGTGTTGGCGACTGTGATGATGTATCTTCTGTCGATTGGCTGTCTTCGACTGGGCGATTCTGCTGACTTGTCTTCCGACTCTTGCTGTTCCTTGAACTGTGTTTTCACTCGAGCTGGTATTAACTGTTACTGGTGAGACTTGATTGTTACTTGAATGGTACTGTTTGTGACAAGTCTAGTGATCCAGTATAGAGATGAAGTCGAGAGCACAAGTGTAAAGACGAAGTCTACGGCACAAGTTGACTGTTCCGTAGTCGTGAGAACAAGTATAGAGATGAAGTGACTGCTCTGTATTTGTGAGAACAAGTAAAGTTCGTTTTTGTGTGATTACGGAGGAAAATTCTGAGTGAGCGAAGAGATGAAGAGATGAAGAAAGCGGATTTGTTGCTCACACTTTTCGGTTGGAAAGTTTACAAGAAACTTTGCGAAAATATCAACAAATGCAACGAGTCAAATACGAACGCGTTGCTCAAATGAGCCGCAAATTCATCCCGCGGTTAAAGTTCTCAGATATACTGAGACAAGGAATAAGCCGAAGCCATGTCTCCGAAGACCAACCACATCAAACAAATTTATTACTGCGTGTAATTGAAAATCCAAACCCAATTAAAACGTAACCTAATAGAACATAACAAACTCATCAAGGACTTCAAAGAAGCATATTCAAAGCCCTAAATGAACAACAAACACAATTAAACGAACTAAAACAATCATTAAAAACGCACGAAGAAAGGATTGACTCTTGTCCAAAAGGAGGCTCCTGCCCAGCCATATGGCTTGGAGACACACAATTACAATTCCTTAATTTACGGGCAAATAACACGCTCAAAATCATAGACTACGATTGCGACCATAATGCTCTCGTATTTCAGATGAACAAAAATACACCAGATTTCGCAATCCTAGAAACACGGAGTGACGGTCCTACGTACAAGTGCAAAGATAACACACTAGGAAAAGTTACAAAATCAGCTGGAGAAGAACTGCGTCCTAAATATCCGTAACAAGGTCAACCTAACAAAGAGGCAAATCGACTCATTTATAGACGAAATAGAAAAACACGTATAAATCGTCCTTCAAGAATTCGTACTAAAAATAAATCAAAAGTCGGCTTTCGAGCCCTATATTCATAATAAAAGAAAATTATGAGACAAAAGCTCCATGCCATCCAACATAAACAATCTAAAATAAAACTATTCCTACGATAAAAGAGAAGATTTAGAATTATTAAAGTACCTTTTGCACAAAATACAGTTGCGCAAAAAGGACTCTGTTGGCATGTCCCACAGGGAAATCAAATTTTTACATCAAAAAAGCCAAACTCTATCCCATCTCTCAAACTGCCTTCAGACGAGAACGATTCCATTCAGCACGGTATGAACGTTAGTTGAAATAAGTGATTTTCTTATTTGCTTTTAGCGTACAAGAAAAGAATATTTGAAATATATAAGTGTGTGCAAGAATGAGTGATATATGGTATTAGTCGCGTAATACTAAAACATTTCTATTTCTCTATGTTTACATTATAGATTATTAAAAATAGATTATTAAGGAAAGCAAGAAAGATTGGAAGTTCCCAAGCGGTCACCCATTTAAATACTTTCTCCATCTTAACTTTCGTGATAGGACGAGAACCAGCGCTTTTCTGTATAACGTTTATAGACCAATAGTTAGTATTACATGTGTGTGTTTTTCATAATAAACAATGAATTTCGGTTGTGGGATGCATCAATTAAAAGTACCGATACGTAACGGTACGACGTAGCCATGCAATATTTTGTGTGTCGGGATTACATTTTTTTACGTTTACAATTTGTAACTTAAATTTATGTCGTTGTAGAGCGGTGCTTATATATAATATTGTTTTTTTGTTCCTATCTCTGTCCTGAAAACCTGGTCACAAAAACCGGACAATTCAGTAGTCTACATTTGGTTTTGGCGGAGCTGCGGGATTTTGGGAGGGGGTGGGGGAGGGTGGACAGTGAGGGGAATGGAGAGGTGTCCTGTAGAATTATTTACAATATCTACAATATTTACAATATTTACATGATTACAATATCTGCACTATTTTACACGGAGGGAGATTTGAGTGTTGTCATTTTGTGGTTCTTTTTCTTGTTATTTTTATTATGGTTTCGGCATCCACCAATATTTTTTTATGCATTTTCTGTGATTGTCTTCTGCGTCTTTTTGGGGAAGGGCCATGTTGTATCTCCACCTAGTGTCTACAGTTTGCACATTTGAGTTTGCCTCATTGAGTATTGTTTTAATCCCTATTTTTCTTTTTATATGGTAGATTATTGGGATATTATTTTGGTCTGGGAGGTAGTTTCTTTCGTCTAGGTATAAAAATGCTTTGGGGGGGATGTAACCTGTCGTCAGTGTATTTTTGTAATATGAATCGTTTGGAAATAAGCAACCGAAGATTACACTATTTTCCTTTATCTTTGCAGGTTGCGCGAAGTGGTTTCTTGTTAGTTTTATGAGGATTGCCGTTCCTCCTCCTTGGGTAACGTTTGGTCTGTCGTGTCTTATTATAGAGTAGTTTTTGTAGTGCACTTTGTGTCTATAGTTCAGTTTGGTTTCTGAGATAAGTACTATGTCGGGAGTTTCTTTCTTAATTAGTGTTAGCAGGCTGTATCTTTTTTGGTTTGAGATTAGTTAGTTGGCGTTTATTGATATGATTTTCAGGTGTTTAACTTTTATCTGGTTTATTTTCTGCTGTGATTGGTGGGCGGGTGTGTTTTGGCTAATCTTCGTCTATATTTTCGATGATGTTGAAGATGGAATCGATTCTTTCTTCATGCGTATTTAGTGCTTTTTTGATTTCGTTTAGCTGTGTTTGTTGGTCGCTTAGAGCTTTTAGTATGCTTTTTTTGAAGTCTTCGATGACATTTATTATGCTTATTTGGGGTGAGTCTATTGTTGGGTTAGGGTTTTGTTTGACTTGTGCCGCTATGTTTGTTATTTGCGGACTTGTCTCGTTTATACTTGTTCTTTGTTTTACTATGTCCGCGAACTTTAGCTCGGGGACGTACTTACGGCTTATTTTGGCGATTCTTTCCATTTTTGTTATTTTTGCTTTGGTGATTTTTTCATTAATCTTTTTCCGTAATTCGACGAGTTTTGGACATCCTTTGTATGATGCAGGATGTCCGTAGTTTTTGCAGTTTACGCAGTAGATTTTTTCTTTGCTTACTGCTGCTTTTTTTTTTATTTTGCACTCGCCTGGCCCGTGCGGTTCAGTGCATTTTACACAGCGATAGTTTAGGTTACAGTTTTGTGCTGTGTGGCCTATTCGCTGGCATTTGTAGCACTGCGTGATATCATTTTTTTTAATTTTTTCCCAGGCTATTTTCAGATAGTTAAGTCTGTTTATTTTTAAAAGGTTCCCAATGTTGCTATCGGGGGAGATTTGGATTATATAGATTGGGAGCAATGTGTTGTTCTCCCTTGATTTTCTTGTTGTGAAACGCGTCACTTTGGTGAAGTTAACTTCTTCTATTTTCAGGGCTTTTAGGTCTTCTAGGATTTCCGCTTCTGTGTAGCTGTTTCCTAGCCCTTTTAGTAGGTATGTGTGGGGTTTTTGGGATTTTGGGGTATATGTGAAATAGGCCGTGTTGGCTGCGGTCAGTATTTTTTTTTCGTTCTCGTGGTCATTTAGGTTTTGCAGATAAAGTACGTGCTTACCTTAGTGGATTCTTTTGATATGGAAGTTCTTGATTTTGAGGGACTTTTCCATGAGTGCTATTGTGTCTTTTGGGTCTTGTAACGTTATGTTGATGGGGGGTGGCCTGGCCCCTTTTGCTGATGTGGGGGGGTCTGCCTGGTCTTCGGCTGGGTGGCTGGGTGGCAGGCCCTTGTGCGTTTGGTTTTTCAGTGCTGATGAAGGTTGCGGTGTTGTTTTTTTCGGCGGGGCCGCGGGGGGGGGGGGGGTGCTTGTCCGGGCGGTGTAGCTTTTGCTTGTGGTTATTGGTGTCGTGATCTGGGGAGTGGGCTCTCTGGTTGCCTTTTCTCTTAATACGTCGTTTTTTTTTTTAATGTTATCGATAATGTTTTCATGCGGTTGCGGTGTGTTGGGGTCTTGTGCTTGGAGGGCATCGAATCTGTTTCTTAATGTGATAGTCATTGGTTGTGGTTGTGGGCTTCTTCTTTGTTTCATATTTTCGTTTTTATCGTCGCGCTCTTCTTGTGAGTCGCTTTCTTCTCCTTTTGGATTTTCTAGTTTGGGGTTTATTTTGTTCCTGGTTACCAGGTTTGGGGGCGGATTGAGTTTCCGCGTCTTTTGTGTAGCAGTTCTTATGCTGCTATCTTTAATTATTTGTTGTTTTTCTATTTTTCTTTTGATTCCTTTGTTTGACGGGTTTATGGCGGATTCCGCCTCCTTGGTTTCGAATTCATTCCTTTCTTCTTCTATTTTTAAATTGATTCTAAAGTGGTTGATGTTATCACTATTTTTTCACTGTTTAGCACTCTTTTTGTTTTTCCTTTTTTTTTTTTTTGCTCTCTCACTGTCTACTGTGCACTGTATAGCTTGCCGCGCTCACTGTTAGGGCCTCCGCCTGTTTATCCCTTAGGGCCGAGTGGTCCGACCTGTTCGGAGGATTACGGTCAACTGACGAGAACGAGTGCACTCAGCGCGGTATGAGCGTTGGCTGAAATAAATAATATTTTTATTTGTCTTTGATCGTCAAAGAAATAGAATATTTAAAGAAACATGTGTGTGCCAAATAAAAATGATATAATGTATGCTAATGGTAATACTAAGACATTGCAACTTCTTGATGCTTAGAATATAGTTTATTAAAAATTAATTGTTAAGGAAGCCGAGTTGATTTTTTGGGATTACGTTATTTTTGTCTAGGATGTTATTTATGACCATTTCGAATATTTTTTGGTTATGTTGGCTAGGATACTTATATGTCGCAGGTTTGAGGATGAGAAGCTGTCTTTATTTATTTTTTGTGATGGCTATTAATTTAACTTTTTTCCATTTTCTGGGGACTAGTTGGTAATCTGCGACATACACCTTCGCAGTCAAGAGGCTATTTTAGAAGACGATAATCGTACATGATCTGGACAATGGTTGGATGCTAATGAAAAATCTTAAACAAATGCTGAAACCATCATTACAGCCGAAATAGGTTATGATGATTGTATGGTGTACATAAATAGTAGATGATGCACTTATTAGCCTCTGTTTAAAGAATGTGTTTGATAATGATACTTTGTAATGGCTCAATAAAAAGAACATTAGACTAAAAAACAACGTCGCAGAAATTCTATAGACATAACATGATTCAAGTAAGATATAAGTGAGAAAATGAATGCCTAGGATTTGTAATGTAACGTGAAGTATCAAATGAGTTAATATGACAGGAACATACCTAATCGCGTAAGTCATACGATCCAGTCTAAGACACCTCATGATGCATAATCTTTGCAGAGCAGTTTTATTTTTCCGATCTTGTGGGAAACTTTCTCGTTCCGGCGTATCTGATTCTACAAACTTCTTCCACCGTTTCGCAGCACCTTCTATGTCTTTTTCTAAATTTTGAAAGTCCTCCATTTGGCTCAAATATTTAATGCCTCCCCAACCGACATCTGTTAAAAAGTCTACGGGGCTTGTTAACTCCGGAATATACGGAAATCGTAGTAGGAAGTCAAGTTCTGATTGTGATATTTCCTTTGCTTCCATAAAAATCTGAAACGTATAGAATTATTCAATGTGACGTTAGTTGCAATAAAAATGCGATACATAGCGTTGCAAGCTGCCCTCATATGATTTAATTTATCCAAGGAAGATTTTTTTTTTGGTAAACTTTCCACTTCTGTGCAAAATTTTTCTAATCAATATACTACGCTATTTATCGCTATCTTAACGTCCTTTTTTCTTTTCCTGTTAGAAGTAACTAACCGTTTGGTTTGTATTATTGAACTCGATTATAAGGAACTAATCATGGAATTTATTCCAATTATAATTACCACATCTAATATAGTAGAGTAAAATAGTATGTAGTATTATACTATTATTATAGTATTATAGTATTATAGTATTATAGTATATTATAGTATTATAGTATTATAGTATATAGACATTTCATACAATTGATAATGCAGTAAATAAAAGAATCATATTAACACCTATCCTATGGCACCAATTTGTTGTCGAGTGCAGGCTAACTCTTCAGAAGATACGATTTTTTGGCCGATTCGATAACTAAAAAAAAAAAAAAAAATTATTTGGTGAAACAAAGTCCCGATTGATGTGATACAACAATAGATTCATGCGAAGATAAACATTCAATGGAAGCATTAGATAGAGAAATATGTAATTCGTTGAAAAGATATTTCGAAAAAATTAATAGATTAGTAAATAAATTGAGACGAACGAGGGTATGAGGCTAAAGTGAGTTTTGTTCCTTTGGTTTGATAATTTGATTTATATGCGAGAACATACTAGCAGAGTCTTTTTTGGAGATATTTTTTATTTTGTTTGTCCAGTATTGATTTATAGAGTTTGCGAATTCTTGTTTTAGTTGTGATTTTATTTCGTGTAGCAGGTACTTTAGGAATTCTATGTCTTCTCTTTTGTCGCAAGAGTAGCTGTATATTAGGTTGTTTAATTTGGATAGTATGTAGCTTTTATCTCGTTGTAGTTTTTTTATTTTATAGTTTACATAGGGCTCGCAGGAATCTTTTTCTTTTAGCGTCGGCACGGATTCTTGTAGGGCGATTTGTATATGTTTTTCTATTTCGTCTATGAACGAGTCGATTTGTCTGTCTGTTAGGTTGGCATTGTTATAGATTTTTATGTCGCAGTTCTGTTCGAGTAGGTTTTGGAACTTTTTCCAGTCTGTCTTTTTGTAGTTGTACCTGGGTGTTTCGGTTTGTGTTTCAAGCGTTAGGCAGTCAGATGTATACGAGAACGAGTGCACTCAGCGCGGTATAAGCGTTGGCTGAAATTTTTTTTTTTTTTTTTTTTTTTTTATTTATTAGAATATTTACAATCAATTCTCGTTGAGAATTTTCAGTAACTTAATTTGGCGTGATACAATGACATGGATTATAATAGCTTTATATTGTTGATTCTAGTAAGACTAAGGGTTTAATCTAGTGGGTATTTTCTTTTTAGTCTGCGGATCTGGTCCGTCGTGTCCAGTAGTTGGGTGACTAGTGGGTTGTGGTGGTTGTTGACTCTTGTGTTATATCTGCTTCTGGACTTGTGTATTTCATCTTTGACTGTAGGTATCTTGAGGTCACGGTGGATTGTTTCGTTGGTAACATACCAGGGTGCATTTAATAGGGATCTTAGCGTTTTCGATTGAAAGCGTTGGAGTATTTCAATGTTGGAATTACTTGCTGTTCCCCATAGTTGGATTCCGTAGGTCCAGACAGGTTTTATTACGGCCTTGTAGAGGGTTATTTTGTTCTGTATGTTTAGTTTGGAGCGTCGGCCCGTGAGCCAATAGAATTTTCTTAGTTTTTCCTTTAGTTGCTTTGTTTTTTCTGAGATATGTTTTTTCCAAGTTAGTCTCCTGTCCAGGGTCATGCCCAGTTATCTTACGGAGTCCTTACTTGGGATTATTGCGTTGTTAATGGTGACCTGGGGGCAGGTTTGTTTTCGGAGCGTGAAGGTTACATGGGAGGATTTTTTTTCGTTTATTTTAAAACCCCATTTTTGGAAGCACTTTTCCATGGAGTCGAGACTTCGCTGGAGAGTGGATGAGGCTATTGCCGGGTCTGCGTGGGTAGCTAATAGCGCTGTGTCGTCGGCAAATGTTGCTATGGTTATTCCTGTTGATATTGGTAAGTCGGCAGTGTAGATGGAGAACAGTAGGGGTCCGAGGACACTACCTTGCGGTATGCCGGATTTTATTGGGAATGTTGCGGAAGTAGCGCCTAGACATTTAACTATGAATTGTCTGTTGGTTAGGTAGGATTTTAAGATGGAGTAGTATGGGTGGGGTAGGATTTTTTTAAGCTTGTAGAGTAGCCCTTCATGCCATACTTTATCGAATGCCTGTTGGATGTCTAGGGATACGGCTGAGCAGTATTTTTTCTTTTCAAGGGTTTGGCTGATCATGTGGGTTATGCGGTGGATTTGCTCTACTGTTGAGTGTTGTTTTCGGAAGCCGAATTGGTGGTCTGGAAGAGTCTTCAATTCTTCTAGGAGTGGAAGGAGACGATTCGTGAGCATCCTCTCGAATAGTTTAGACAGGGTAGGTAAGAGACTGATGGGGCGATAGGAGCTGGTTTCATATATTGGTTTATCGGGTTTGGGGATGAGAGTGATTAGTGAGATTTTCCACGCCTTAGGAAAGTGTTCAAGGCGGAGGATGGCGTTAAAGATTGATGCGATGAGTGCAATCCCTTTTATGGGAAGTTCCTTGATTGCTTTATTTCCTATTTGGTCGTGACCTGCTGCTTTCTTGGGGTTTAGGCGACTGATTGCTTCTATGATCTCTGCATAAGTGAAGGGTTGAATAGGAGGGGGACATTTGGAAGGGAGTATGCAGGTATTCGGTGACGTCCGCTGCAGCGATGGAGGAATGGGGTTGGAATACTTCAGTCAAATGTTTGGCGAATAGGTTGGCTTTTTCTATAGGGCTACGCGCCCATCCACCCTGCGAGCGGCGGATTGGAGGTATTATTTGTGGGGGGCGCGTGAGTTTCCTGGAGGCTTTCCATAGTGAGTAGTTTGAGTCGGCTGTGGGGGACAGGCTGGCGAGGTATTTGTGAAAACGGTCATTATTGTAGTTCTTTATGGTTTTGGATAGTTTTCTAGTTGCGTTGTTTAGTTTGCGTTTGTCCTCCGGTGTTCTATGGGTCTGCCATATCCTTCTTAGTCTACGTTTTTCTGCTATTTTTTTTAGTATGTACTGGGGGTATTCGTGGCTCCTGGTGGTCGTTTTTGCCGGTGTGGAGACGCGGATAGCGTTTATTATGCTCGCATTTAGGTATTCCGTGGCTGCTTCGATTTCATCATTGGTTTTTAGTGAGGTTGAGGCTGAAGTTGTGTGGGTAAAGACTTCTCTAAAGAGCTGCCAGTTGGTGTGTTGGTTATGAATGGAGCCATTAGGTGTATTCTCGATGATAGTTGAACTGACAGTTACTATCACGGGGGAATGATCAGAGGAGAGGTCAGCCGAGGAATTGATTTGGACGTGTCTTGACGAGATATTTTTAGTTATGAAGAAATCAAGGAGATCGGGTATTTTGTTTGTGTCGGTGGGCCAATGTGTGGGTTCGTATGTGGTAAGGTAGTTGAGGTTGTTGGTTAATATGCTGTTGAGGAGGTTTTTGCCTCTTACTGTAACCAGTCTGCTGCCCCATTGGGTGTGTTTGGCGTTGTAGTCTCCTCCGGCTATGAATCTGTTGTCCAGGGTGTCCAGGAAGTTGTCGAAGTTTTCTTTGGCGATGGAATGTCTGGGAGGGCAGTATACAGCTGAAGTGGTGATTGTACCATGACAGTCTTCTATTGCTACGTTTGTTGCTTGGAGGTAGTCTTTCTGGAATGGTGGAAGTTCGTAGTGCTTGATGTTTGCTTTGATTATGATTCCGGTGCCGCCGTGGGCCTTTCCGCTGGGGTGTTGGGTATGGTAGAACTTGTATCCGTTTATGTTCAGGTAGTTTTTATCGGTGAAATGGGTTTCAGATATGAGCATTATGTCGATTAGCTGGTGTTTTAGGAAGGGTTCTAGCTCAAGTTTGCGTTGCGCTAGACCATTGGCATTCCACAGAGCTATGCGTCTTGGTTTTATTTTGTGTCTGGGCGTATTAATTTATCCATGATGAGTGTTAATAGCGATAGCAAATTGTTTATTTGCTCTGATTGTTTCTCTATTAGCTTTTCAAGTCTAGAGACGTTGTCTGTGTTAGGTGAGGTGGGGGCACTATTTTGGGGAGGATCCCTGTGGCTATTTGGTGTATTTTGAGTGCCTTGTACCGCTTGGGCATAGGAGTTTGAGGGAGTGGTGAGTTTGATAGGGCTGGGTGTTTGTTTGGTTGGGGGGATTGGGATAACGGTGGGTTTCGGCGAGCTGGGTGTTTGGTAATTTTCCTCTTTTGTTCTAAGTTTGGGGTATTTGCTTGAGTACAGAGTTTTGAGCAGCCTTTGTAGTTGGCAGGATGATCACCTTGACAGTGGATGCACTTCGCTGGGGTTTCCGGTAATTTCCTGCACTGGTCCGTGGGGTGTGTACCTGCACATTTGACGCAGCGGAAGGTGTGGTTGCAGTATTTCTGCGTGTGCCCATATCTTTGGCACCTTTTGCATTGGACTATCTCCTTTTTGGTTTGCGGTGGTTCGAATTTAACGATGGCGTTCATTAGGCGACTGATATTGTAGATCTCCTTGTTGTTTGGTTTCTGTTTTAAATCGATGAAAAATAGGGATAGCGGGTCTTTTGTGACTCTATGCCTTATGTTGCTGACATTGGTGACTTCGTGGCCGAGTTTCGATAGTTCTATTTTTAGTTCATCGATGTCTGCGGAGTGGTGGATGTTTCGTAGCACCACCCGAAAAGGTCTTTCTTCTTTGAGTTGGTAGGTGTGGAAGTTGGCGTTCAGGGCCCTGAGTGTCTTGGTGAGCTTCCTGTAAGCTTCTGGATTCGTCGGCAGGATTTTTACTTGGTTGTTGGTTATCTTCAGGTTGTAGTCCTCCTTGGAGATATCTCTCTCTAAGGACTTGGTCATTGTCTGGATGTCGATGACATCATTAATAAATATTGGTGGGGGAGGGGGGCGTCTCTGTGCGTGGTGGTTAGGTGGTGAGCCTGCGGTTTCCATGGCATCGTTGGTGGATTCCAAAATTGCGAACCTGTTGTGGGTGTTAATTTGCGTTGCTGGCTGTTCGTTCGAGTTTGTGTCTGCTGGTTCGGTTTTGCGTTTTTTCGCCTTATTGGCGTCGTTGGCACGAGGGGATCTGCAGAACTTCTGCCACGGGGGGAGTAGCGCGGGGTAGTGATGGGTTTGGACAGGCGAGCCTGGTGGTGATTGCTGGGCCATCATCGAGCTAGCTATTTCAATATAAAATAACTAGTCGTGAGGCTATGAGGCAAGGTTCGGGTAGGGGTTAGGTGCGTAGGCTTTTCTTCTCTCTGGCGGATAGGAAACACTTGGGAGGATAGAAGCACGTTGTGTTCACTTTCGACGGTTGGGTGACACGTGTTACTTTCGAACTTCACTGGGCACTAGAGACACGTCTGCACGCTTCGGCACTCAACAGCGAACTCACAGACTAAGAATAGCAACCGACTGGCTGTGGAGGCCATTAACGCAATAGATACCGAAAGAAGACTAAAAAGGAAACACCCAGAAGACCTGACAAAGGAAGCAACATAAAGTATGTAACGTAACATACTCGAAGATGGAATCCCGATGAAGGTAACCATCCACATGCTATGTATTTTTATTTTATTTTTATTTTTTTTATCAAACAATTTAAAACATTTTACCAAATGTCCTACTGGACAAATTGTAAAATTAAAGCAAATAAATAAAAACCTAACCCCAACCCGAATTTTGCCTCATAGCCTCACGACTAGTTATTTTATATTGAAATAGCTAGCTCGATGATGGCCCAGCAATCACCACCAGGCTCGCCTGTCCAAACCCATCACTACCCCGCGCTACTCCCCCCGTGGCAGAAGTTCTGCAGATCCCCCCGTGCCAACGACGCCAATAAGGCGAAAAAACGCAAAACCGAACCAGCAGACACAAACTCGAACGAACATCCACCAACGCAAATTAACACCCACAACAGGTTCGCAATTTTGGAATCCACCAACGATGCCATGGAAACCGCAGGCTCACCACTTAACCACCACGCACAGAGACGCCCCCCTACCCCCACCAATATTTATTAATGATGTCATCGACATCCAGACAATGACCAAGTCCTTAGAGAGAGATATCTCCAAGGAGGACTACAACCTGAAGATAACCAACAACCAAGTAAAAATCCTGCCGACGAATCCAGAAGCCTACAGGAAGCTCACCAAGACACTCAGGGCCCTGAACGCCAATTTCCACACCTACCAACTCAAAGAAGAAAGACCTTTTCGGGTGGTGCTACGAAACATCCACCACTCCGCAGACATCGACGAACTAAAAATAGAACTATCGAAACTCGGCCACGAAGTCACCAATGTCAGCAACATAAGGCATAGAGTCACAAAAGACCCGCTATCCCTATTTTTCATCGATTTAAAACAGAAACCAAACAACAAGGAGATCTACAATATCAGTCGCCTAATGAACGCCATCGTTAAATTCGAACCACCGCAAACCAAAAAGGAGATAGTCCAATGCAAAAGGTGCCAAAGATATGGGCACACGCAGAAATACTGCAACCACACCTTCCGCTGCGTCAAATGTGCAGGTACACACCCCACGGACCAGTGCAGGAAATTACCGGAAACCCCAGCGAAGTGCATCCACTGTCAAGGTGATCATCCTGCCAACTACAAAGGCTGCTCAAAACTCTGTACTCAAGCAAATACCCCAAACTTAGAACAAAAGAGGAAAATTACCAAACACCCAGCTCGCCGAAACCCACCGTTATCCCAATCCCCCCAACCAAACAAACACCCAGCCCTATCAAACTCACCACTCCCTCAAACTCCTATGCCCAAGCGGTACAAGGCACTCAAAATACACCAAATAGCCACAGGGATCCTCCCCAAAATAGTGCCCCCACCTCACCTAACACAGACAACGTCTCTAGACTTGAAAAGCTAATAGAGAAACAATCAGAGCAAATAAACAATTTGCATCGCTATTAACACTCATCATGGATAAATTAATACGCCCAGACACAAAATAAAACCAAGACGCATAGCTCTGTGGAATGCCAACGGTCTAACGCAACACCAATTTGGACTAGAACTCTTCCTAAAACATCAGCAAATCGACGTAATGCTTGTATCGGAAACCCACTTCACCGACAAAAACTACCTGAACATAAACGGATACAAGTTCTACCATACCCAACACCACAGCGGAAAGGCCCACGGCGACACCGGAATCATAATCAAATCAAACATTAAACACGCGGAGTTCCCAAGCGGTCACCCATTTAAATACTTTCTCCATCTTAACTTTCGTGATAGGACGAGCACCAGTGCTTTTCTGTATAACGTTCATAGACCAATAGTTAGTATTGCATGTGTGTGTTTTTCATAGTAAACAATAAATTTCGGTTGTGGGATGGATCGATTAAAAGTACCGATACGTAACGGTACGACGTAGCCATGCAATATTTTGTGTGTCGGGATTACATTTTTTTAGGTTTACAATTTGTAACTTAAATTTATGTCGTTGTAGAGCGGTGCTTATATATGATATTGTTTTTTTGTTCCTATCTCTGTCCTGAAAACCTGGTCGCAAAAACCGGACAATTCAGTAGTCTACATTTGGTTTCGGCGGAGCTGTGGGATTTTGGGAGGGCGGGGGTGGTCGGACAGGGAGGGGAACGGAGGGGTGTCCTGTAGAATTATTTACAATATCTACAATATTTACAATATTTACATGATTACAATATCTGCACTATTTTACACGGAGGGAGATTTGAGTGTTGTCATTTTGTGGTTCTTTTTCTTGTTATTTTTATTACGGTTTCGGCATCCACCAATATTTTTTTATGCATTTTCTGTGATTGTCTTCTGCGTCTTTTTGGGGAAGGGCCATGTTGTATCTCCACCTAGTATCTACAGTTTGCACATTTGAGTTTGCCTCGTTGAGTATTGTTTTAATCCCTATTTTTCTTTTTATATGGTAGATTATTGGGATATTATTTTGGTCTTGGATATTATTATTAGTTTCTTTCGTCTAGGTATAAAAATGCTTCGGGGGGATGTTACCTGTCGTCAGTGTATTTTTGTAATATGAATCGTTTGGAAATAAGCAACCGAAGATTACACTATTTTCCTTTATCTTTGCAGGTTGCGCGAAGTGGTTTCTTGTTAGTTTTATGAGGATTGCCGTTCCTCCTCCTTGGGTAACGTTTGGTCTGTCGTGTCTTATTATAGAGTAGTTTTTGTAGTGCACTTTGTGTCTATAGTTCAGTTTGGTTTCTGAGATAAGTACTATGTCGGCGGTTTCTTTCTTAATTAGGGTTAGCATGCTGTATCTCTTTTGGTTTGAGATTAGTGAGTTGGCGTTTATTGAGATGATTTTCAGATGTTTAACTTTTGTCTGATTTGCTTTTTGCTGTAATTGGTGGACGGGTGGGTTTTGGCTAATCTTCGTCTATATTTTCGATGATGTTGATGATGGAGTCGATTCTTTCTTCATGCGTATTTAATGCTTTTTTTATTTCGTTTAGTTGTGTTTGTTGGTCGCTTAGAGCTTCTAGAATGCTTTTTTTGAAGTCTTCAATGACATTTATTATGCTTATTTGGGGTGAGTCTATCGTTGGGTTGGGGTTTTGTTTGACTCGTGCCGCTATGTTTGTTACTTGTGGGCTTGTCTCGTTTATACTTGTTCCTTGTTTTACTATGTCCGCGAACTTTAGCTCGGGGACGTACTTACGGCTTATTTTGGCGATTCTTTCGGTTTTTGCTGTTTTTGCTTTGGTGATTTTTTCATTAATCTTTTTACGTAATTCGACGAGTTTTGGGCATCCTTTGTATGATGCAGGATGTCCGTAGTTTTTGCAGTTTACGCAGTAGATTTTTTCTTTGCTTACTGCTGCTTCTTTTTTTATCTTGCACTCGCCTGGCCCGTGCGGTTCAGTGCATTTTACACAGCGATAGTTTAGGTTACAGATTTGTGCTGTGTGGCCTATTCGCTGGCATTTGTAGCACTGCGTGATATCGTTTTTTTTTTAATTTTTTCCCATGCTATTTTCAGATAGTTAAGTCTGTTTATTTTTAGTAGGTTCCCAATGTTGCTATCGGGGGAGACTTGAATTACATAGATTGGGAGCAATGTGTTGTTCTCCCTTGATTTTCTTGTTGTGAATCGAGTCACTTTGGTGAAGTTAACTTCTTCAATTTTCAGGGCTTTTAGGTCTTCTAGTATTTCCGCTTCTGTGTAGCTGTTTCCTAGCCCTTTTAGTAGGTACGTGTGGGGTTTTTGAGATTTTGGGGTATATGTGAAATAGGCCGTGTTGGCTGCGGTCAGTATTTTTTTTGCGTTCGCGTGGTCATTTAGGTTTTGCAGATAAAGTACGTGCTTACCTGCATGGATTCTTTTGATATGGAAATTCTTGATTTTGAGGGAATTTTTCATGAGTGCTATTGTGTCTTTCGGGTCTTGTAATGTTATGTTGATGGGGGGCGGCCTGGCCCCTTTTGCCGATGTGGGGGGGTCTGCCTGGTCTTCAGCGGAGCGGCTGGGTGGCAGGCCCTTATGCGTTTGGTTTTTCAGTGATGTTGTTTTTTTCGACGGAGCGGTGGTGGGGGTGCTTGTCCGGGCGGCATTGTTTTTGTTCGTGGTTATCGGTGACGTGTCCAGGGGAGTGGGCTGTCTGGTTGCTTTTTTCCTTAGTAAATCGTTTTTTTTTTTTTTAATGTTTTCCTGCTTTTTTAATGTTTTTTGACGGGAGGGCTTAGAATGTGCCCCGTTCGACCTGAGATGAGCGACATCCCCTGCAGGCTTAGCTAATCCAGGGAGCAAGGTACTGGGTGCCTTGTGCGATGGTTGGGCGTTTTCTCCAACCCCTATGGTCGTAGGGGGCCCGGGTTCGAGTAGTTCAATCATGAACACGTAGGAGGCAATCAGCTCCCGTGCCTTCGAATCGCTAATCGTGGAGTAACGAACAGTTTCAATCTCTCAGCGCTCTTCAAGCGTTCCTGCAGACGAAATCAGGTGTAACTGTTGGAGTGGTCATCACTTCTACGAAAACTCCACATCTGGTCTTTTTAGTTTTCTCAAGCGCTGAAGTCATCGACAGCATATAGACAGAAGAATAGCAGGAAGGCAGATCATGAACAGTAGACAGGCGACGTTGGCTTCGGGGTTTTTCAGTTATATGGTAACACTTATAGTGTAACATAAATGTAGTATCGTGGACAAAAGGCCTAAGATATCTGCCGAATCGTAAACAATGTCGCGAGAGCCGCGGCATCGTCGGGTACATCAATGTGTCGTCGATCCTTTTTAAGTGGATAGTTTCGTGGAAAGGGCCCGCGTGACCCTGGCCACGGGCGTTTCGGGACACGTGTCTCGAACGGCGGGAAAAGACAAAGAGACGTTAAAGT
The DNA here is from genome assembly GCF_024516045.1 of Bombus affinis. NCBI lineage: Eukaryota > Metazoa > Arthropoda > Insecta > Hymenoptera > Apidae > Bombus > Bombus affinis. The sequence goes on along the minus strand of NC_066360.1, from coordinate 5,427,319 downwards.
CAGTATTAGTTGAAAAGCCGGAGAGAACGGATGCAAAAGGTGTGCAGAGTGTGAATTGAGAAGCGAGATCGAGCGAGTGTAGAAGCCGAAGAGTGTGAATCGGGAAGTCGAAAGCCGCGTCTGAAAATAAGACGTACGACAGCATTGTAATTATTTCGTTGCTTCGAATATTATTAATTAAATCAAAACATCATTACTTGTCCTTTCCTCTAAGACCCATTAAGATACTACATAAATCACGTCAGAGACCAGGACACACACACAACGCGGGCAGGATGGTGTCACTATCGGCATACTTCGAATCCGATGGACCGACAATGGAGATAAAGATGTGGCGGCCTTGGCGATAATGTATATCGCCGAAGTGCGTAAGGAGTCATCGATATCCCAACGGTCCTTCCATCGAACACTCTAGAAGCGAGGCAACGGTCACGTACGCCTACAGAATAGCGGGGATATTGAGAGGAGATAAACAAAGAAGAAGCAGATCCCCCCGAAAGTCAAATTGTAAGAGTTTCAGTCTTGAACAGTCACACCTAGAGCTCAGAAGTGTATTATAAGTGTATTATTAAATGTATAAACGAGAAAAAAATAAAGTTTCCTTTTTTTTTTAAATTTCTTTTTTTTATTTTACGCGGCAGTAGCGTGCGGATCTGGACCAGCTCAAATTGTATTCCTACTTATTATTACACCTCTCTATTGAATTAAATATATATATTTTATACCTTACACTTTATCCACGCGTTTTCTTTCTTTATACATCTAATAACCTCAACAGTAACGATCAGTGGACAGTCCTCTGCGAAGTCTTCAGTTTTGAACGATATCTCCCAGCATACGTGAAGGTAAGTATCATTTTGGTGATCGAACACTTGTACAGGTTAGACGTATCGTTATTTCTTTAACCGTTTGAGTACCAAGCAGCGTAATCGCGTTGTTTAGATTTTCTATCGAAAAGTCCCAGTACATTTGAACGCTACGGACGACTGACGGTATTTTGGTTTACGTTATTATCTTAATAATTTCTATTGAACAAAAGTTGAAATAATTATAAACTAATAGTACGCATATATAAAAATATAGATGTATTTCATAAGAATAACGAATATGACGAGCGCTTTTGTGCCGCTTGTTTCTTTTCGCAATCGATTAAGAAGCTATCGTGCCGTTCGGGACTTTTTTCAAAAACCCTGGGGCTCAAACGGTTGAATGATGTCAATATTATCATAAATAATTATTTTTCCTTGACGAAAGAAACTACCTCCAAGACCAAAATAATATTCCAATAATGTACCATATAAACAGAAAAACAGGGATTAAAACAATACTCTACGAGGCAAACTTAAATGGACAGACTGTAGACACCAGGTGGAGATACAACATGGCCCTTCCCCAAAAAGACACAGAAGACAATCACAGAAAATGCATAAAAATATATTGGTGGATACCGAAACCGTAATAAAAATAACAAGAAAAAGAACCACAAAATTTTCAACACTCAAATCTCCCTCCGTGTAAAATAATGTAAATATGACAAACATTATAAATAATTCTACAGGGCACCCCCTACCCCTTCCCGTAAGTTGTAAAGTAATTTAAAATGGAAAAATAAATTGTAATCGTACGTAGAAATGCGTTGTACTTCTTCTTTTATATAAATATTATCTTGCATAAAATAATACCGTGTTTTGAAAAATGAATACCAACACTCTTTGACAATTTCGAAAATCTTTATTTTAATTGCATATTTAGTCCATAATTTAATTTATAAAATTAGATTTGTAATAGAATTGCCACTCCACCAAGAATCCACTTACTAGCTCTCTCCTTAGTTCTTAAATTGAACGTCCACACGTAAGTAGGACCTCGCGATCGTGTTTTATACACAGGACATTCATACATATTCTTTAAATCTTGTTTGTCCTGTGTAATCGCCCTAATATACATAATTGGCAATAATGGAAACAATTCTTTGAATCTAGAGTCCATGATACATCCTGTTTGAACGTCCCATCGTGCACCTTCCATGTACAATCCGTTTATATACGCGCCTTCTCTTGGTGCCGATCTGTAAAGTTTTTGTGAAAAATCGATTATTACTACTCTGGAATAAAATTTATACAAATTGTAACTGAATTTCGTTAATGATGAAAACTAGCGAGTTTATGTAAATAAATGTACTCGAAGTAAAATATTAAAAATATTTAAAAATGCAGTTAAGATATCTTTATTTATTAATACTTTAATATATTAGATAATATATAGATACTGGCACATTCAGTAGCTATAAAAAATATTTGTACATCATTATATTTATTAGAGCATTTATATAGCTACTAATTAATTAGATTCATGTATATTAAATCTAATTCCATTATTTATTGCTTCGCTTATGGGGTTACATGACTTCTAGTTCAGACAATATTTCGTTGCTCGTTTTCACTGCTATGAACTCCACTCTCCCCTCACAACTTTACGTCGCGTTCTCAAAAAATTGTATCAACTTAATAATAAAACGAAATTAATAAATAACAAAAAGTGAGCATACACATACTATTTACATTATATACGAGCTATATTATATACAATACTATAAAGGAACCAATGCTCTAAGCCTGTGCCTCATTCTCCCCGCTAATCTGCAGTGATCTTTGTGTCATTTAATGGTATTATATACTGTATAATATAATGTAATAATATATATAATAGTACTTTCATACGACTACAAAAAATTGATGCTGCGAAAATAAATCGTAGATTCCGCCAAAAAAAGGTTCATTGAAAAATAAGGATGTGTATGTACAAATACTTTTTTTCGCCATTGTATATGTGCGATAAGTATAGTATGCTTAATATTAACATCATACGGTAAGGAAAAATAAAAATAAAGAATATGTTTGAAGGAATGACGGAGTAATGTTTTTAATAATTACGTGATTTCTTCTTTGGTTTTTCTCAGTACTTCGCAATATAAACACATTTTGTCCAATGGCCATTCATTTTTGCGTGCGGTTTGTTGCATAATTGCAGTTAGAAATGATTGAGGATTGAAAAAACCACCTAGCCATACCGACGATGGTAACTGCATAATGATGCGTTATGTTATTAGAATAGATTAATTGATGAGGAGAATAAGATTGCAATAAAGTGGAATAATAATGCTGTAAGATTTTTTAGATTCTAATGTTAATTGGCAAAAAAGGAAAATTCTGCGTTTGGAACACGTAAACAATATGAATGACCCGTTAATATCGTCTGAAAGAAGATTCGTTAATATCTGGTTTGCCATCTTCTCGAGGGTTCGAATATAGTCCAAGCAAAAGATTGTTTCCCAAGTTCAGCTAAAGAGCATAAAATACAGGATATTAAAGGCGAGTATGCGAATAAAGCTGCTTGGAAATGTTAAATTTTATGATTTCTATTTTTTCTTAATGAAAGGTATTGTAATAGACTGGGGCGATGTCCTCAATTAATATGAATTTACACAAACTCAATCCAACTATTTTGGATTCAGTTCAGGCAGATTCATATTCTATTTACTACAAATTATCTATAGATTAATTATCTGAAGATGAAAACACTTTGATTCATATCAGTTCACATCTAAACTTATTTTAGTTGAATAGATTTAAGCAGTCTTTACAGCTTTTTTCTACTGGAAAGGGATACGAGTTATTAAAATTTCGCTTTTTATGGGTAGCAACAATCGTGTGCGTTGAACGAAGCTTTATTCTGTCGCTCATTCAATTTTGCTATGTTTATTTTACCAGTTTGAAATGAATTCCAGGCATCAAAATTTGCCACGGATTCAATTATCAATTTCACAAACTGAGACATTTCGATATTAATAGGGCATTGTTTTATACAATAATAAAAGTTACAATAATAGTAAAAAATAAGTAAATGTTTACGTTAAAATCAGCAGTCCAATTAGATAATTCATTTATTCGATACAACATATCCGTGAACCAACTGTTTAATCCTAATTCTGAAGGGTAAGCTCTTTTTGTCCAAGACGGCGGAACAGCATCCATCATTATATAATTTTGTAGATCTTCCATCTCAGCATTAATAGTTAATTCTCCCTATCAAAAAAAACATCATTGATTAATTGTCTGGCGTTATGTTACAAAGCAGCATTTAAAGTTTGAAAATTCAAGAGATTATGTAACTTCCTTCATCAATAAATTTGAGAAGTTATAATTGTTTTCTAGAAGCAGTTACATTCAATATAAACAATTTCGAATTTAATGTCACATTTCAATAGTTTTAAGTTGATCATGTTCTAATTGATTTAATGATGATGGAAAAAGTACGGCAATATGTTCCAAGAGTTGTAACAGTAATTTGAGTCGCATAGGAGAATGTCGCTTTGTCATTGCATTCATCGTATGGTATAATTCTACAATGATTTCTTTCTTTATGATATATTTAAAAGTATTTTATATAACATACAATTTGGAAATTAGGTTCCAGAAACACATATAAGAAACATTCGGTATTTGCACAAAAGTTGGAACTCAAGTGTTGCAGTTATAGGGAGGTAGAGACTGTTCTAAAAACTGAGATCTTCGATATGCCCAACGTAGAAGAGGATAAGTTAGATAAGAGTTAAATAAAAAAAGGCGACAAGAGTCGAAGCATTTATCATGTAAAATAAAAAAGGGGGTAGCTCAAATGAAAAGAAGAATAAAATGTAACAAAAAAACAAGAGAATTTATTTATTTCTTGTACTCTGAATTTACACTGACTGCGATTTGTTTCTGAGCTCCAACCGTGACTTTCCAAGATTGAAGTTCTTACAATTTGACTTTCGGTGGGATCTGTTTCTTTTTTGTTTGTCACCCCTCAATATCCCCATTAACCTGTAGGCGTACATGACCGTTGCCACGCTTCTAGAACATTGGGTGGAAGGACTGTTGGGATATCGATGACTCATTAAGCACTTCGGCGATATATATTGTCGCCAAGGCTGCCACATCTTTATCTCCATCATGGAATTTGAAGTATGCCGATCGTGACACATTCGGCAAACATCAAACCTAACCTCAACCTGATTCCAACCTTAAACCTTTAACTCAAAGATCTAAATTTTCTATTTTTGATGTGTGACCAATGAAACTTACTAATATACATATTTGCTTACTTTATAAATAATAATTAAATACATGTTAATAAGTAAATATAATCCAAATTATTTGTTTGGTTTCATCTTTATCAGAAAGATCTCACAAATACGTTAGTAAAAGGATGATTTAGAAAGAATAAAAGATAAAACAGTTTTACTTTTGATTTAGTATTTTGGTACATTGTCTCAGTGATATTCGATTTCCAGTACGTCAGGCGTCCCGCAGGGGGAACGACGACTGTGCAATTATGCATGGGATCCTTTTGTGCAATTATCGAATGTTCCCGTTTGTTCTTTCTAAATGAAATGCACATACATTGCTAGCTAAAAGTTTGAAACCACTTTCTCAGTTGTATCTGTATTAAGTATTTTGCTAATATCGTTATTAATTTGAAATTAACGTTATAGTTATTAATAGTAATTTATTTTCATAAATTTTTAACGAGAGAGTTTTCTAAGATAACAGAATTGTAGTTTTTTTTTAATTCTCGTGTTTTGTAAAACACGCAGTAATTACAATTTTTTGACTGGTAAACATATATACAGTGTGTCCGGTTTATCGTGAATGCCACGATATGTTTCAGAAAAAATTGCACCACATAAAGGAGAACGTATTATACGCTATTGTGTCTGACATTGCGGTGACCTTGAAACCTGATCTTGAACGTGACATTACAATTTTTAAATACAGAGATCTATCTTTTATTACTCCTATACGATAAACAATATTTATACATATAGGAAAGATACAAAACGTAATAATATAAATATGCAGCATTCTTATATATATCATAATAAACAGTATAACTAAAGGTAATAAACAAACAGTATTGAGTATACAGTATATATTACGATCGAGGCTAGAAGTAGGAATGGAAGATAACCGGAAAGGTGACTTCCCAAGAATTTGCATAGTATTCAGTAATTATGTAAATTAATTTAGGGAAGAAATATTTGTGACACGTATTTTTTTCTACAATGATTAATAGTAAAACAGTTACAGGTAATTAAAAATTAGTAAGGCCGAACGTTTCTGACCACGTACCGAGTGTACCCAAAGAATGCGTGACTTCATAAGTCTGTAACGATGCTCAAATATCAGTAAAGTTTTAATTTAATTATTTTAATTAATAGGTAAGTATATGGAATGAAAATATGAACTAATGAGTCTCTAATAACCTAAACTTTTGTTGTCAGTAATCTTCTTAATTATGGAAAAAGATTCAAATATCGAATTGGGCCAAATTATCTTAATTATTATATTAAATTATCAAATTATAATAAAATATATAAATATTAAATTATTAAAATTCGCGCTTACTCTACAGGTCTATACAATGTGTGCACCAAAGGTAGGGGCAGAGAGAAATTTCCTCTCTAATAGAGGTTAGAAACAGACAGTGCAAGACAGAATAGATAAAATTATTTCTTAGTATATTTCTTATTACGAGCAAACAATTCTAGAAATTAGTGGGGGATAACTCTTGCCCATAAATCCGGGCAAAGTGTTGGTTTGCTATCTTATATTGTTTCTGAACTGTAGTTTACCCTAGTTACATATAGCCTTCTGTATATGTCGTGCATGCGAGGGATCATGTGTGCGATTGCGTAAAATGTAAAAATATAAAAATGCATAAATATTTGTCATTACTTTTAAGCCTAACTCTAATTCTTGCAGGGACCTTCTAAGTTCTTCACACAGTAGATTCATGAGTTCGCATTCTTGTAAAGCAACTGTGACAAATGGTGTACGATCTTCCACCTAAGAAATTTAACAAAGATTTTATTAGAGACGGAAATTGTTCCGAGATTCGACATTCTATACCCAATTTCGTCTCTCGGTTTATCTTCGATGTTAACCAGTTAACTGCGGAATTTAGTTTTCAAAATCCCTTACGGGGTGCGTAATTAAAATCAAGCAATATCATGTAATTAACGCAGTTAATTGTTTAAATGATGCAACGATTTTGATGAGCTTAAAATGTTGTAAATATCAGTACTGAAGAATTTTTCTGTATGAATCTACACATATGTCCCCTACAATCGCTGTTTGGCCTTAGTTTTCCAAAGTTAAATATTCTATACATTGTCAATAAAATAATGAGAACCTTAAATATTGACAATAATATTGATAATAAATATTTATTGTCTGAACGTTTTTTTAAAGATTTCCGGTTTCTTAATTACTAATTTCTATTTATTTTAAATTTAGATTTATTAAATAATTCATTAAAGTTAGTAGCAGAGAGAGGCAGTGAGTACCTTGCTGTAAAGTTCTAGCATATTGAATTCTTCTGGTAGTTTGTCCAATAAGTCTTCTATTTGTCCTTTTATTTTGTCTTCTTTTGAAATATCTCCGCTTGTTGTATCGCTGGCAGTTCTTGTTAGTATACCCAATAAAGTTTTAAACAAATTTTCCACAGTTTGCGTTAAAAACCCTAATAAATGTATAAAATAAATTCTTCAGTGTATTAATTTCAAGAAGAGCCTTTATGTTAAATCGAGAATTGACTAAATTGCCTATTTGGCATTATATTACGAATTCATCAATTTATGAATTCTAAGGACAAATTGGAATTTTTTTTATTGGACTATTTCGAAACTTCGTCAAAAAATGTACGTACTGTAGCGGCACTCGACAGCAAACTTCCCAACGGTTTCTGTCCCGTGCCTCGCTACACAAGGACTCTACCTTGCGAACAGATGATTGCCAGATGTCGATACACTCTCTCCGAATATTTACAGCGAGCCTAAGGACCCGCAATAAATCTTAGGATCCATGCAGCTGTTGTTGTAATACCGCTCCCACTGCGTAGTCGGACGCATCTACCGAGAGGCTGATAGGCGCACCTGGTATCGGATGCGCCAGCATCGTGGCATCCGCGAGAGCGCGTTGCGATTCGCGAAAGCTGTTTTCCGACTGTTCCGACCACTCTATGGGCGCGTTGCCCTTTTTCGCGCCTTTTAACAAATCATTGAGCGGTTTGACCGTTTTTGCGGCCCCCGGTATAAAACGTCGGTAGAAGTTTATCATACCGAGGTACCTACGTAGCTGCTTAGCGTTCGCGGGTTTCGACAATTTTATAATCGCTTCGACGCGTTCGGGCGGCGGTTTAATTCCGTCGGAGTTTACCGAGTATCCGAGGAAAGTAATTTCGTGCACGCCGAATTCGCATTTCGTGGGGTTTATCACGACGCCGTAATTATTGAGACGGTCGAACAGAATTTTCAAATGTTCGCGATGTTGACTTTCGTCGTCCGATGCTATTAGGAAATCATCGATGTACGCGTAGACGAAATCGAGCCCACGTGTGATTTCGTCGACGAATCGCTGACATGTTTGCGCGGCGTTCCGAAGTCCAAACATCATGTTTGTTGCTTCGAAAAGCCCGAAAGGTGTTGTTATCGCGGTTTTTTCGATGTCTTCGGGCGCAATCGGAATTTGATGGTACGCGCGGACGAGATCGATCTTTGAGAAGATTCGCTTACCAAACAGATGATGCGCGAAGTCTTCGATATGCGGCGGTGAGTACCTGTCGGGTACGGTGCGGGCGTTCAACGCGCGGTAGTCGCCGCATGGTCGCAGGTTTCCGTCCTTTTTCGGCACTACGTGCAGAGGTGATGCCCACGGGCTTTTCGATGGTCGCATCACACCCTGCTCGATCATGAGCTCGAATTCCTCCTTTACCTGTTCAAGTCGATCAGGTGCGAGACGGCGGGGTTTGTTGTAGACCGGCGGGCCAGGCGTGGTTTCGATGTGGTGTACCACGCCGTGTCGAGTCTTCTCTTTTCCAAAAATCGGTGGACGGGTGAGGTCCGGGAATTCTGCCAGGAGTTGGTGATATGGTGATTCGCCGATAATGGTCTTAACGGACACTTCGTCTGTCGTGTCGGTGTATCCCCTCGATGACATTCGAGTTGCCGTGTCGGTGAGGCTTTTGTTTCGCGCGTCCACGAGCAACCCGTAATGGCTTAGGAAGTCCATGCCGATGATGGGGGTTTGCACGTCGGCTACCGTAAAGTTCCATCTGAATGCTCTGCGTAGGGACAGGTTTAGCTCCATCGCTAAAGTGCCGTACGTTGCGATGCGCGTCCCATTGGCAGCGAATAGTTCATACGCTGTTTTCTTTACGTCCGTGGATAGCCTGCTTCGGGGATAAACGCTGATATCAGCACCGGTGTCAACTAAGAATGAAGTCTTCGTTCTCTGGTCCAAAACAAAGATGCGGTGAGATCCCAAGCCGTTGTCGTTCGCCGCTTTTACGGACGGCTGGTGTCGTTTCCCGACTTCCACTTACAAGGGGCGTTACATTTCCTGGCGCGATCGTCAAACCTCGCATGATAGAAGCACATTCCGTCCTGGCGCGGGTTATCTCGCGAACGCGAACGGCGGCGGGATCGGGTGAGAGAATTCGAGCGTCTTCGTGGTCGACAATGCCCGTCGATTCTCATAGCCTTCATTCCGTCTAGCGCCTTGCTGATGACGACGGCGGCCAGTGCGTCGGTTTTATCTTCGTATGATGCCAGTGGCTCGGCGACTGCGCCCACCCTATGCGCGCGGTGGCCGTGGCGGTCGTACGCCTCGTCGATTCTATCCGCGGTCCTGGTCAGCTTTTCTATGCTCGTATCGTCAACTGCGGCCAGGACTTCCCTGATACGGTCTGGGAGGCGGTTCCTCCACAGGTTTAGGATGAACTCGTCGGACGCGAGCGGGCTGGCTAGTTTCTTTAGGTCGTTGTAAAACTGTGAGGGCTTTCTGTCGCCCATCTCTTCGCGTTCGACTAACCTTTCAACCTTGGCGCTGTCCGATTCTGTCAGGACACGGATTAGCTCGCCCTTCAATTTCTCGTACTGGCCGGTGGCAGGGAGGTGGGTCACGGTATCCTCGATCTTTGCAAGGTATGGTGGGTCAAGGAATCCCACGAGGGTTACGGCTTTTTCATTATCGTGGCTAATGCCGGTTACGTTGAAATACCTCTCTAAGATCGAAAACCAGAGCCCGGCCTTCGTAGGCATAAATGGTGGCACGCGAAACAAAGCACCGGCTGGAGTTGGTTTGCTCTCCATTTCCATAGAGTGATTTGCGGACACTACTGTTCACACCGCGGCTAGTCTATCACTGTCATCTCTTACACAAAAAATCACGTCGGGGTCACCAGTTTGAGGTGATGGGCGTGATAGGTCTAGAATAATCACTCGTATCGTTAACAATAACAATTTATTAGTTTATGTTCGTGATATACACTCGTGCGTAGAACACGCGATACAATTATCGGTTCGCGGTTACAAGTTCGAGCTCGGTGGGATACGTTTCGCGGTGCGATTGACGTCGGAACGATTGTCCAGATGTCGAGAAGTTCGGATTCGCTATTACGGCCAACTACCAACGGTCACTTCGGAATGGCGTCTCTCGCTCGTCTCGCGGCTCACGACAGAATAGAATGAATTTGTGTCGCGATGATGCTCCTTAGGAAAACTGTGCTTGGGTGTGTCTAAGGATACGGAATCATCGGATTCGTTAAGAAAAGCGTTAGTTCAGAGAATGAGGGAAATGGACGTCGCTGTTAATTGGCTAAATCGTGAGTTGGTGGTTGGAAGGAGATGGCAACTGCCCTTGAGAGAAAGTTGCTAGCGAGGAGCGTCGTACGTGCGGAAAAGCAGATTTCCGTAGTGGGTGGTATGTGTAGTGGTATGGCGAGAGCCGTGGCACCGTCGAGTACATCGATGTGTCGTCGGTCCCTTCAAGTGGACAGTTTTGTGGAAAGAGCCTGCGTGACCCTGGCCACGGGGTTTCGGGACACGCGTTCGATGGGACGAGAAAAGACAAAGAGATGCTAAAGACAGTGTTGGTTGAGACGCCGGCGAGAACGAATGCAAAAGGCGTACAAGGTGAGTTGAGAAGCGAGAGCGTGCGAGTGCAGATGCCGAAAACGAGAGTTGTAGAGTTGCTAGCGTTGTAGAGAGATCGAGTTGTTAGTTATAGAGTTGCCAGAGTGATTTGAACGGAATAAGACTTTTGTGTTATAGTTCAAGTTGAACATTTATCGTTCTCTGTCCAATTAATCTCTGTTATTTTTATTTATCTTAATAAATAGTATTAGGAGAATTTTACAAATCTAAATCATCCTAATCCTATCCTTTTTCCGATACTACATAAATATATATAAAAGATGTCGATATTATTTTCTTTTGTTTAATAATTTAATTGTTGAACAGTTTAATCATTGTTAACGGTTAGTTCTTAAGAATTTAGTCTGAAATGCAGACGTGTCTTTCTCAGATAAAAATTAATTACATTACACAATTATTACATCCAGAATTCTTACGTCTTCTAACTTATATTCCCTAACAGAGCCTAACAGTCAAGGGCCTCAGTATAGGTTTCAAATTTTGCAACATCTCTATCTCTGGTATACATATACATATATAAAGAGCAAAGTGCTTTTATGTTCGTTCGGTTATAACTCAAAAACTACTGCACCGATTTAAATTAGACTCAAATCATTCGATAGAGAATATTCCAAAGATGGTTTAACCAAATTGGCACCTATTTACTATTTTAAGTTGTCAAGCAATGAAAGAGAGCACTAAAATTTCAGAACGAATAAACTGCTGCTTCACTGGCAACAGTGAAGTTGAAAAATGACAGTGAAAAATGGCCCGAACAGATCAATCGTCATTCTTCGGCTGTATTCGGAATAAGTTCGAGCGCCGTATGCAATAAGTGGGGAGCATAAGGCTCACGTCTTACAACAAGCAAGGTAATTACTTCTCCAAACAATTATTATTCATCTTCTTTTCGTTTTGACTTATTTGTTACAATATTAACATCAATCAGTTACTAAGGATATACATCCGGGTAAGGACCGAGTATATCAGCTAGTTATAATGCTACTGTGACATTATTCATCAATTCACGATTACTATTCTTAATCATTTCAACTCCAAATACATAAACTTTGATTCGAATTGGCGATCTCACAACATTGATTTGTATTCATTAGTTATTCTCTAATAATATGATATGATATTATGTCAGTTTCATTAGGTTGTTTGGAAATGTTAGATATATTTACCAATTTCTGCATTGGGATGAAATTCATACAGAACAGGACTTTCAGCAGGTAAGTAGTTATCGACGTACTGATGATATGCATCATAATCACTATTTGGTGGTACCAAAAAATCTGGTGCAAGGTATAATTCACCTACGCAAAAAGTGTAAATTCATTTCTTTGTTAACTGTTTCTGTAAAAATTGTTGTAGTGCCTTCTAGCTCCATCTCGTCGTAAATTATTGAAGCTATCGATGGTGTCGAAAAATATTTCCAACAAAAGTCCAACAATTTCGAGGGGTATATAATTTGATGTAATTTTTTCACGAATGGATAACTGAGGGATTTCTGAATGATAATATTACATTTTTATATGGAATTATATATTTTTTATTTTATTATTTCACATTAATCGGTGTAGTCCTGAAAAGGCAAAGGAAATAATAGAATAAAATTCATACTCTGAAATGGCTATTTTAGAGATATTTTGATTTTGATATGTATTGCAAAGCGATATAACATCAACAATTTTGAATTGTTGGGCAAAATAACTCCGGGCAAAATAATGTCGCTGCTACATGCAACCGTCGAATGAAGACGAATTTGAATTTTCCGACTCTCCCCCGACCAGTATAAATAAACAGACGCGATCGCGAGCGACGGTACATAACGAGTACATAGTGAGTTCATATATAATACATATCGAATATTTAACAGCATCTTGAGTATCCTCGAGTACCTAACGAGCGTCTATCAAGTCACGCGACGAGCATTTGCCAGTATTTATTCCGCGACTTTATTTTGCGATTTATACTTCGTACGAACGACTAACGTCTACGTTTGTATATTAATTTATTGTCTTAAATATATTAACGGTTACAACAACAAGTAATCTCGTCATTAATCCTCACAACCTACGTCCTCTTCACACAAACATCTACAGATATAATGTTATAATAATTTAAAAAACGTATTTGATATGTACTTGTACTAATTCAAGAATAATAAACGGAGTCTTATCATTAATCTTATTTGTGTTTGATGTGAAAAAATAGAATATTTAAAGAAACATAAGTATGTGCAAAAATGAGATTGATATAATGCGAGGTAATAGTCGTGTTATAGCAAAACATATCTTTTTCTCGATGCTTAGATTATAGATTCTTAAAGGTTGATTGTTAAGAAAAATAAAATAGATTGGGAAAATAAAAAAAAAAGCCAACACCACACGGAGTTCCCAGGCGGTCACCCATCCAAGTACTATCCGTGCCCGGCGTTGCTTAACTTTCGTGATCGGACGAGAACGAGTGCACTCAGCGCGGTATGAGCGTTGGCTGAAATAAGTGATTTTTTTATTTGTATTTGATGGTCAAAGAAATAGAATATTTAAAGAAACATAAGTGTGTGCGAAAATCATTAATCTTTTTATTAGAGTTTATAAACTTCTATAAAGTGAAAGATTTACTTTTCAAATAAAAATTAAATTGAAATTGTATTATTACCTTGAAAAATCGCTTATGTTATAATAATTATCCAAAGTGATATGTAGCGGCATTCGACAGCAAAGAACTTTCCAACGGTTTCATCGGTACATGGTGTACCACCGTTGATAGACTGTTTACGAGAGACCGACAAAACATAAGCAAGGTCACGACGAAGGGTAAGCGTCGACAGGCTTAATGAGCCATGGATATCCCTACGGTCCTTTCGCCAAACACTCGAAAAAAGGCGTGCGTGACCGCGGTCGCGAAAGTCTAACGAACGCGTGCGTAGTGGGGATACAGTATTGAGGGATCTTCCCAAAGTTCCAAAGGGAAGGTTCCGGTGTTCTTTTATCTCCGACATATATAATATACATACATATGTATACAATACATGTACACTATACATACATAAATTGTATATGTATGTATGTAAATGTAATTTTTTAACGACGATTAATAACATAGTAACAGAGAAATTTGTTTAATTGCTATTTGTGCTTGGGTACGTTCTAAATTATTTAATAATTTATTATTAAAACATATATTGACTAAAAAAAAGCAATTATTAAAGAATATAATGTACGAACTTTGCTAATATCATCACTAATAAAAAGTAATGCTTTATCTTATTAGTAGCTTTTCCTAATTTGATTGCAGGTTACAAGGAAGACAGTTATAGTATGTTTTAAACTATTAGGTCATCCCATAAGTTCGTGCCGACTTTTGTGTATACATTTCATGTGTCGATTTATAAACATACGGCGATAAGGGACCAATGCACTTGAAAAATGGGAAGAAGTTGTACAACGAGAGGGGGATTACATTTTTTCATGAAACTGAAAGGTATGTAAACAATCTTAACATATATAACCACTCAAAAAACGGAACGAACTTATGGGACAACATAATATATCACATTTGCGAGATATATTCCAAATATGTCTTATAATTAATAAAAAATCTGTTAAAGAGTATTAATTTGAAGTTATTACATTACACAAGATAACGTAAATATTGTTTTCTGCTTTCTCTCATTGTTGCAACAGTTACAAATCTTCGATCCATAATTTTTAATTTAACATCATATGATCCATTAAGATTTAAAGTCACTTACCCTATTCCACCCTTGCGCCCCAAATTTTCTACGTTCTGCAAGTACAGCGTGGTAATAACAAAGTGCAAATAATATTGCTTTGAATTCGGTTTCCTTGCTGCAGGACTCCAAAGTTTCCTGGGTAAAGTTATCCAACGCTTTGTGAATATTCGCTTGAATTCCAGATGGTGGTTCGTTCGTGATCTTTATGGCTGATTCTAGTATACCCTATGTACAATTTAACGAACCTTACATTTAGTAATTATCTATCTATATTATTGGCTAAAGTATCACGTGTATAGTAAATTAGGGACTATAATAGGGACCTCAGAATTTTCTCAGATTTTTTAAAGCAAAAAGACAATAAGAAATTAGGCCAGTTAACGAAAGACCTGTAATGCCTACCGCGTTAGTGAAAAACCATATTACCGACGGAGGGTTAAAGAATATAATTAGCACATGTTAACTTAATTAAAAGTGCATATTTTCTTTTGCTTTTTCAAATTGTACAATTGTTTATTACCTGAGGTATTATTGATTCATGAGGATCAGGACTGGGTTCCGCACTAATGAACAAACGATAATCATCATGTGGATTCTCCGAGCACTGTTCCATCTTTTTTTCCAATGTAGGCCACCATTTCCTCACTAAATGGACATTTTGCAAAATTACCCAGTGGCCTTCGTTCGCGGAAAGTTCTATGGCTTCTTCCGCTATGGGTTCTTGACCTTGACCCAGCGACACATTATGGAAATTTCTGCCTCCAAAAGTGAAACCCAATTGCATTGCCAGTTTTTCGACGTCCTGAATTTCCATCGTTGTCGTTATTGCACATACATATTCCATGTGATTACGTTGATTTTCGTAACATGCTTTTGTATAATTCATTAGGTATCGATAATTCTTAATTTTAATTGTCTTCGATTCAAGTTATAAAAAGGTAAACGAAAGATATGTCATCGAAAGCAACAGAGTATAGGAAATGAGAAGAGTAAGAAAGTATTGCAATTATATTGCATTAAAGAAAAAATATTAAATATTGCGCAGTTTAGTTATAGCTTATTGGTTGTTCAGGGTATGCAAGAATTATATCTTATGACTTTGGTAGATGATCCTACACCTTCAGATCGGAGGAGATTTATTAAAGAAAGGTACCCTATAATAGAATTTCAAGGCTAAATTTTTTGTATGACATTGCTTAATGCTCGTTACGAGTTATAAATATCTGTAAGGAACCATGGGTTACAAATGAACCGTTTTTTTTTGGAAAATGACTTTAAAATTCCATTAGCTCTTATATTAAAATTACATTAGAAAATGTTTACATCTATCAGTTAGATAAAAACTAAGTAATGCCACATTAATGAACAAACAGAAAGCTATTCCTTTGAATTTACGATAACCTATGCTAAATAGAATGAAGCATCTAACTTCATCATTTCAAACTATTACAAAATTACTTACCTTATGGAGAAATCTTTCGTATAAAAATTGAATAGCGTTGAAAAGAATATAATTTAGTACGTGGAATTGCAGAAACGTTAAATACTCTTCGATTTCGATATTGATGAATGTGTTGTAAAAATCGATATTTCAAATAATCTTTTCCTATATAAGAAGTGAATTCGCTTAGTTTCCGGGATATTCACGAAAAACTACCGATATCACTACTGTGAATTCTGTATCTGCAGTTGTGCAGCCGTGACAGCGTATGCATTAGTTTAGTTGCCGATTGCCGGTAACTTATGGTCTCTTTGAAAATGAGGGTCGGGCGAGTTTAAAAGCTTCGTACACAACGTACATATGCGAGGTTGCAAGAGTCTGTTATAACTGATAACTTATAACTCAATTAAAAGTGAGTATCATCGGTGTATTAGGTTCAAATATTAAATAATTAAATAACTGTTAATAAACAGAAGATAAGCGACCGGCGACTGGTAACCAGACAGACGCATAGGCTGTCACAGTTGAATATCTATAGGCAGAAAAAAACTATGATTGAGCCGGTAGTTTCTTGCCAATATATTGAAAACTAAACGAGTTCACTTCTTATATACAGTATAGTATATAGGCAAAATATTTCTACAGTATATCAAAAAATCATAGAATCCGAGGGTCGATAACGTTTTTACAGTTTCACCCTATATAGCGTTATATATTGCATACAATATTATGCATTATATATATTATTATTATTACAAGTTAATAGTGTTACACACTAGATAAATAAATAAATAAATAACTTTACGTGTGCATAGCACGTATAAATATGTGTATGCCTTCCATATTCTTTGTAGTCGCAGAGTCTTGTCTTAACTTCGTCTTAACCCGTCTGGTCGCGAATGGGAAGGGGAATAAAGAGTAAACTTCGTTTAAAGGACCTAGCTACGGAGTGAGGAAAGTAGCGATGTCTTTTAGTAAGCAGATTGTAAGGAACCGCACGATACTTGGCCCAGAACCTTAGAGACCCGAAGTACTTAACAGAAAAGAACACAAAAGATTCTTAGGAATCTTTTTTTTTCTTTTTATTGTTTATTTAAATTACAATCAATTCTCGCGTTGAGAATTTTCAGCAATTTTTCTGGCGTGGCGCAGTAACGTGGCTAGTATTTATAATAAGTTGATACATATTATAGATAAGTATAATTTGTGAGTAAGTATTATAAATAAGTAAATATTACATTATTAAATAACTAATTGAATCTGTCGTTTAGGTCTAGCGGGTAGTGTCTCTTCAGCCTGCGAATGTGGTCCGTCGTTTCAAATAGTCCAGTGATTAGGGGGTTTCGGTGTTTGTTGACTATTTTGCTATATCTGCAGCTATATTTTGCTATTTCCTCTTTGACTATGGGTATCTTGAGGTTGTCACGTAAAATAAAAAGAAATTTAAAAGAAAGAAGAAAACTTAATTTTTTTCTTCGTTTATACACTTATAAGACACTTCTGAGCTCTCGCCGTGACCGTTCGAGTGTCACGTAAAAATAAAGAGAAATTTTATAAGGAAGAACAAGACTTTATTTTCACTTGGTTTATACAAGTATAAGACACTTCCGAACTCTAGCCGTGACCGTACGAGAGTGAGTCTTACAATCTTTTTACTTTCGGTCATCTGTTCTCTCATTATCCCCACTACCCTGTAGGCGTACGTGACCGTTGCTACGCTTCTGGAACATTTGGTGGAAGGGCCGTTAGGCCATAAATGAATCCTCAGGTACTCCGCCAATATACATTGTCGCCAAGGTCGCCATGTGTTCCTCTCGTCGGTCCATCGGGTTCGAAGTATGCCGACCGGGACACCATCCTGCCCGAGGTGTGTGTGTGTGTCCTGGTCTCTGATGTGATTTACGTTACACGAGACTGAAGCTCTTAGAATATTTTTTTTTTCGGTGACATCTGTTCCCTCATTATCCCCACTACCCTGTAGGCATACGTTTTTAAACGTTAAAATAGTACGTTAAAATATTGCCTTGTTTATTTGGACGACATAGTGATATTCGGAACAACGATTCAAGAACATAATGAAAACCTCGCGATAGTATTTCAGAGACTCAGAGAATTAGGATTTAAATTTTTTTTTTTTTTTTTTTTTATTAGAGTATTTACAATCAATTCTCGTTGAGAATTTTCAGTAACTTAGTTTGGCGTGATACAATGACATGGATTATAACAGCTTTATATTGTTGATTCTAGTAGAACTAAGGATTTAATCTAGTGGGTATTTTCTTTTTAGTCTGCGGATCTGGTCCGTCGTGTCCAGTAGTTGGGTGACTAGTGGGTTGTGGTGGTTGTTGACTCTTGTGTTATATCTGCTTCTGGACTTGTGTATTTCATCTTTGACTGTAGGTATCTTGAGGTCACGGTGGATTGTTTCGTTGGTAACATACCAGGGTGCATTTAATAGGGATCTTAGCGTTTTCGATTGAAAGCGTTGGAGTATTTCAATGTTGGAATTACTTGCTGTTCCCCATAGTTGGATTCCGTAGGTCCAGACAGGTTTTATTACGGCCTTGTGGAGGGTTATTTTGTTCTGTATGTTTAGTTTGGAGCGTCGGCCCGTGAGCCAATAAAATTTTTTGAGTTTGTCCCTGAGTTGTTTAGATTTGTCTGGGATATGTTGTTTCCAGGTTAATCTACTGTCCAGAGTCATGCCCAGGTATCTGACTGTGTCCTTGTTGGGAACTGTTATATTGTTAATGGAGACCTGTGGGCAGGTTTGTTTTCGCAGCGTGAAGGTTACATGTGTGGATTTTTTTTCTATTAATTTTGAAGCCCCATTTATGGAACCACTTTTCCATTGAGTGGAGACCTCGCTGAAGAGTGGATGAGGCTATTATCGGGTTGGTGTGGGACGCTAATAGCGCTGTGTCGTCGGCAAATGTTGCTATGGTTATTTCTGTTGATATTGGTAAATCGGCAGTGTAGATGGAGAATAGAAGGGGTCCGAGAACACTGCCTTGGAGTATGCCCGCTTCTATTGGGTATATGCTGTCGATGGTGTCAGCGCTTGAGAAAACTAAAAAGACCAGATGTAGAGTTTTCGTAGAAGTGATGACCACTTCAAAACGAATAGTTTGCTTATGTTGGGGGGGAGGTTTATAGATTTGCAGGTGATGAACCGTCTTTATTTTTTTTTTTTTTTTTTTTTTTTATGGCTATTAATTTGGCTTTTTTTCATCTTCTGGAAAAACACGTGTTATTTAGCGCATTGTCGAAGAGTACTATGTAGTACCATTTCATTTTGTTAGATAAGTGTTTCGAGCCGGTAAGATCGAAGCCGGAGGATTTTCTGTTGTTTGGAGATGATTATTTCTAGTTGGTTGTAATTGGTAAAGTAGTTTATATCTGGTTCTGGCTGTTTGAGGATGTCCGAGGTGTTTTCGTTTGAGAATATGCAGAATATTTTATTTTTGAGTTTGTTGCGTCGGTGATAATGAGGCGGCACTCGACCTCGGAAATTTCCAACGGCTTCCCGGCACAAAGCGCTTTATCTTTAAAGCGCTATGCCGACAAGCCTAATGTGCCATAGTTATCCCTACGACTCTTTCGCCGAATCTTCGGGAGAACGCATACCCAGCAACCGTCGCGGACTTCTACCAAACGAGCGCGATATCGATGGCCAACAAAGAAAAGATTCGGCGTGGCTTTTGAATCAAAGAGATTCAATCTGCCCCGAACTGCGAAGTGCGAGGGATTACGCGTAGCAAACACAGAGAGACGAGAGTCGACCCCTGATAGCCACCGTTAAGCATCATTTGTTATCAAGCGTTGTTAAAAGTTAACTGTTGTCAATCGTTATCTTTTGTTAATCGTTATTTGTTGTTAACTGTCAAAAGTAATAAACGTTATTGTTAAAAATCAGAAGTATTTCTCGTGTACGCAATCACGACATATACCACCTCGATAATAATTCTGTTTAGTTGTTCTCGACCTATGTGTTCGTGTTGTGTGTGTTTTGGAAAAATGGGTGCCGATAATGTCTAGTTTTTCGGTTGTTTTAGATATTACGAAGTTATTGTGACATACGAGACCATCGCACCGCTTCAGAGACCACGACACACACCGTGGGCAAGATGGATGCCAGATGTCTACACATCCTTACTGGGTACCTTCGATAGGCTTAGGGACCGACCATAAATCTGGCCATTTTCATAGTTAAGGTCCTTCAAACCAAGCAAGGATCTTTCCTTTCAAGTGTCCTTTACATTTATTGTTTACCAAGGCTAGATACGGGAAACTTGGATTTTCTCACGTTCTGTATCTTCCTTTACCAACTTTCTCTTGTCCCTTAAATTTAAGGCTTACGTTTTAAAGACAAGAAGGTTGAGCCGTAACGGAACTTTATGTTTCTTTTCTATGGAACTTTATTAAATAACACAACTTTATAAGCGCTGTTTACGCGTCTGATCTGAGAGATGTTGATTGATGAGAGTTTGTATTTTCAGTCCCGAGCTGTTCTGGTATCATCACCGAGAAAAGCTCGGTGTGAGTGTATCCTTTGAACTAACAACGCGGATTCGTTTTTCACACTTTTCGTTCGGAAAAGTGAGGAAACGAACGAGGGTATGATGGTAAAGTGAGTTTTGTTCCTTTGGTCTGAAAATTTGATTTATATGCGAGAACATGCTAGCAGAGTCTTTTTTGGAGATATTTTTTATTTTGTTTGTCCAGTATTGATTTATAGAGTTTGCGAATTCTTGTTTTAGTTGTGATTTTATTTCGTGTAGCAGGTACTTTAGGAATTCTATGTCTTCTCTTTTGTCGCAAGAGTAGCTGTATATTAGGTTGTTTAATTTGGATAGTATGTAGCTTTTATCTCGTTGTAGTTTTTTTATTTTATAGTTTACATAGGACTCGCAGGAATCTTTTTCTTTTAGCGTCGGCACGGATTCTTGTAGGGCGATTTGTATATGTTTTTCTATTTCGTCTATGAACGAGTCGATTTGTCTGTCTGTTAGGTTGACATTGTTATAGATTTTTATGTCGCAGTTCTGTTCGAGTAGGTTTTGGAACTTTTTCCAGTCTGTCTTTTTGTAGTTGTACCTGGGTGTTTCGGTCTGTGTTTCAAGCGTTAGGCAGTCAGATGTATACGAGAACGAGTGCACTCTGCGCGGTATGAGCGTTGCCTGTGTTTATTCGAGCTATCGCGGGGAGACGCGGTCGTTAGAATACGCGTCAACGGGAGTCGTAAATTCCCGTTACGATTAGAATAATCGACACCACGAATAGTTCGATCCCCGTATTTCGGTTAGGATAATCGGGGTGGTTAATGCGGTATAACACTGGGAGTCAGAGTTATAATAATGTATATTTCCAACACTTTATAAAATCACACAAAGTAGTAACGCCGTTGATTAAGATACAGATCACGAGAGAAGGGTTAGTCTTGGATGAGAGAAGGAGAGCTTTAGGCGCTCTAGGCCCTTGAGAGTTATAGGAACTGTCGGAGTTCTGGATAAGTGAGAGCCTTAGAAGACTCTAGGCCGTGTAGCCACCTTGAGAAATGATGAAGGAACTCAGAAAGATACAGGAACGGTGAGAGTTGTAGGAAATGCAGGAACTCTAGGCACCGTGAGAGACGATCAAACTCTAAAGTTTTATTCTAATGTGAATGCGGAGGAAAGCTTGGTATGGGTGTGCCCTTTGAACGAAGAACGCGGATTCGTTGCTTACATTTTCAGTTAGTAACGTGAGGGAAATAATACGCGATGTCGATTGGTTGGGACCAATGTTAGGAAGGAAGAGAGGAGGAAGAAACCTCCTACCAAATTGGATCCTAGGCGACATTGTTTATAGGGAAACTCAGATTTTCCGTTAGGTATATCTCCGCTTTCTTCGTAATTCTTAAGAGCACATAATAAACCCAAGGACCTTTCTAAAAACCGGCCGAAAACACTTCTGGAATTAGAAAGTCTTTTCTGGCAAACAGATGTGCTTAGACCATGTGTGCGAACAATGCAGCTAGAATTGCAACTTTATAGTGGGTCCTTGGGCCTATGGAGTGTTAGAAGGACGACAGGTAGACCGTTGGTTGGCAAGCCGCGCGGGATGGCGTGCAGATGTGTTGCGCGGCGTAACAGCCTGAAATAAGTAATTTTTTTATTTGTCTTTGATGGTCAAAGAAATAGAATATTTAATGAAACATGTGTGTGCCAAAATGAAAATGATACAATGTATGGTAATGGTCGCATGATACTAAAACATTGCAATTTCTTTATGCTTAGAATAAAGATTATTAAAAATTGATTGTTAAGGAATCCGAATTGATTTTTTTTGGGGGGGGGGGAATTACCTTATTTTTTGTGCAAAAGGAGATTAGGGTGTTATTTATGACTTTCGAATATTTTGGTTATGTTGGCTAGGAGACATATATTGCAGGTTTGAGAGTAAAGTGCGGTCTTTATTTTCTTTCTTTTATGATGGCTCTTAAAATTATTAAGGAGCACTGTATAATAACATTTTATTCTGTTTGAGCAGAATGTTCAGGATGTCGTCGAAACCGGATGATTTTTAATTGTTTAATTTAGAGAAAATGATTTTTATTCGGTTGTAATTTGCAAAGAAGTTTATTTCTGTGTCTGGTTGTTTGGGTTTGTCCGAGGAGTTTTCATTAGAAAATATGAAGGTTGTCTTATTTAGCGATATGTCTCGCTCTATTTATTTTTCAGTTTGTTTGTTTCGGCAATGATAATTTTGTTTAATTGTTCTCGACCCATGTCTTCGTGTGCGTGTGTGTATGTTTTGGAAAAGTGAGTGTCGATAACATATAGTTTTTCCGTTGTTTTACATGTCATAAAATAACTAGACTTCATGTTTTTATTGGTGTTCTGTATCGCTATACCTGCATCTTGGTGGAGGGGAGCTTTCTCTGGAGACAGTTTGAAATAAGAGATAGAGTTTGGTTCTTTTAACCTAGAAATTTTATTTGTCTGTGGGAACATGCTAGCTGAGTTTTTTTAGGCATATTTTTTTTATTTTGTTTGCTCATCTTCTGTTTCATCGTAAAAATAGCCGTATTTTAGATTGTTTATTTTGGATAGTACGTAGCTTTTGTCTCGTTGTAGTTCGCTTTCGCAGTCAAGGCGTTATTTTGGAAGGGTACTCCGATAGCTAAAACGATTCCCTTCAACATTCGTAGCAGTATTTCTAATTTCCTATGCTATGAGTTTCTTGTAAGGGTAATCGACGGATTTTAACGGTCCGAACGGTCGAGCGCCCCTTACCCCTCGATCAATAACATCGAAGCACGGCATTCATTCAGGTATCGTTCACGCTCTTCTCGGGAAGGATCCCCCGCACTTGGAGCGCCTTAACGTCGTAAACGCCATCTTGCGGACGAAGATGCCGTTTGACGATTATCTTCATAACCAATCAGCGTGCGGATTTGGGGCCCTCCGTTTTGATCCTTGTTGGAGTCTAATACGTGTTGGGCTCGCTCGAGTCTAACAACGGTATCGGCAGTCTCGTTCGAGTGGTTCAACCGTGAACACGTGGGAGACAGTCAGCTTCAGTGCCTCTGATTCGCTAAACGTGGAGTAACGAACCGTTTCAATCTCTCAGTGCTCTTCAAGCGCTCCTGCAGACGCAATCTTACCATCAGACGTAACGATCAGTGGACAGTCCTCTGCGAAGTCTTCAGTTTTGAACGATATCTCCCAGCATACGTGAAGGTAAGTATCATTTTGGTGATCGAACACTTGTACAGGTTAGACGTATCGTTATTTCTTTAACCGTTTGAGTACTAACAGCGTGATCACTGTTTAGATTTTCTATCGAAAAGTCCCAGTACATTTGAACGCTACGGACGACTGACGGTATTTTGGATTACGTTATTATCTTAATAATTTCTATTGAACAAAAGTTGAAATAATTATAAACTAATAGTATGCATATATAAAAATATAGATGTATTTCATAAGAATAACGAATATGACGAGCGCTTTCATGCCGCTTGTTTCTTTTCGCAATCGATTAAGAGGTTATCTTGTCGTTCGGGACTTTTCTACCCTGGTTTTTCAAAAACCCCGAGGCTCAAACGGTTGAATTATGTCAATATTATCATAAATAATTACTTTTCTATTTACTCTATATGATTTTCGAAACATTAAAAGATTGTTATTACTCGACTATTTCAGTATTGATTATGATACATTTTTAATTACGGTTAAACTTGTCGCTACTGGTGTGAGAGACAGTAAAATTGATTCGAAACAGTATTTTACAGAGACTGATGAAACCGACGAGTTAGATAACGAGTTAGATATTTATATAATTAAAAGTTATTTCTGTTTCTGATTTTTCTTTGCGAATATGTTAACTGTGCTTGAGCAGCGCTGGGTCAAATTTATCGGAAAAATATTTGAAATAGTATTTTAAGTTGTTGTTGGTCTACAGTACGAATAAAATATTTTATGTAGCAAAGAAATATGTAGTAAAGAAGAAACTATCTTTATTTTCACAATGTGGTATATAAAATAAAGTATCTTATCTTTGTATTGTAGATTGAGTTTAAAATGTTTCTTAACAATGAATATTGATTAAGCAGAAGGTTAATATAAGGATGCGAGAATCCAAAATATTTACAAATTAAATTCATGTTCTTGTTAACCCTGATGCATTCTCCGGGTCTCTTTGTTCTTACTGCTCTCCTTTTTTTCTCTCAGAACTTCTGTGTTCTTTAAACATATAGAGCAAAATGTTATCCGACTATTGAAACCGATACGTTTGAGAAAAAGACGTGCGATTATAGAAAATTTAGGGAACGCACTGATACAAAATTATATTATAAGACGGTAATATGACCCGCGTAGGAAAGCTGCAAAAGAAATAGCAGAGAGTTTTAAGAATACATCGGAACATTTCAAAGAGAAAATAAGAGTTCGTAAAAATTGTACTAATGCCAAAATTTTGTTTGCTAGAATAGAATGTACTGGTTCTTTGCAATGAAAGTGTAGAGGACTGGTAAATAGGATATTTGGCCGTGATATTTACTGGATGTTATTGCTTGTTGTCGTAACCGTTGAATATATTTAAAAATGATAAATACATATACAGATTATATTCGCTGAGTCGCTCGTACACAGTATAAATCGCAAAGTAAAATTACTAATTAATACTCAGTAAATGCTCGCTAGATAATCGTCGATAACTCGGTAGATAACTTGTGATAACACTTGGATAGCTCGTCGATACAGAAAGATACTCGTAGATGCTGATAGATACTAAACTCTTTTCTATTTGGGTTTCTGTTAGGTTTCTTACTGGCTGGGAGGGAGTCGGAAAATTCAAATTCGAATTCGTCTTCGTTCGACCGTTACACGTAACGGCGACGCTGTTTTTGGCCGGTGTTTTAACCGTTCGCGGAGAGACGCGATCGCGAGATAACGCTTCAAGAAGAGTTGTAAATTCTCGTTACGATTAAACAATCGACGCCACGAACTGATTGATCCCCTATTTCTATTAAGAGAATAGAGGTGGTTGGAATGAGTGCATACGGAAAACTACACTGGATTTGTTAACAAAAGTTTAATAATAAATCAAGAAGCAACAATTTCAGTCAACGATTAACAATGAACAATTAAGACGAAAATATAACAATTAAGGTTTTGTTAGTGGTTTGCGTATAACGAGATCTGTCGTACTTCGCAGCTTGAGATAGACTAACTGATGCTTTTGTTCGAAACCACGGAGTCTTTCCTTTGTTGCCCCTCAATATCCCTACTACACATGTGTTTATTAGATCTACCGCGGCGGTCGCCGCGTATACGTTCTTCTGAGAATTCGGCGAAAGAAACTTAGAAATATCGAAGATAGTGTCGCGTAAAATAAAAAGAAATTTAAAAGAAAGGAGAAAAGATGGTGCAGGACTGATTTCCTATACAAAAATATGTCGACGATGAAGTAGCAAGTTTTGACTCAAGACCTTGGTTTTCTAGAAAATCAATTGTGAAGTTCCGTCCACTCGACTCGCTACTTGTTAAGTATAGGAGTACCTACGTGACGGAACTTCACAATCCATTATCTGGGAAACGAAGCCAGAAAAGATTTTATATATCTGAATGCACGTCTAAAAATACCATTTTCTCTCATACATACACGTATGTTTTCTTCAATATTTTCTCTATTCGATAACATGAAATAACAAAACTGACTACTTCAGCCAACGCTCATATCGCGTTGAAAATACTCGTTCTCATCGCAGTTGACCGTAATCCTCCGAGCAGGTCGGACCTCTCGGCCCTAAGGGATAAACAGGCGTAGGCCCTAACAGTGAGCGCGGCAAGCCATACAGTGCACAGTAGACAGTGAGAGAGCAAAAAAAAAAAAAGGAAAAACAAAAAGAGTGCTAAACAGTGAAAAAATAGTGATAACATCAACCACTCTAGAATAAATTTAAAAATAGAAGAAGAAAGGAATGAATTCGAAACCAAGGAGGCGGAATCCGCCATAAGCTCGTCAAAAAAAGGAATCAAAAGAAAATAGAAAAACAACAAATAATTAAAGATAGCAGCATAAGAACTGCTACACAAAAGACGCGGAAACTCAATCCGCCCCCAAACCTGGTAACCAGGAACAAAATAAACCCCAAACTAGAAAATTTAAAAGGAGAAGAAAGCGACTCACAAGAAGAGCGCGACGATAAAAACGAAAATATGAAACAAAGAAGAAGCCCACAACCACAACCAATAACTATCACATTAAGAAACAGATTCGATGCCCTCCAAGCACAAGACCCCAACACACCGCAACCGCATGAAAACATTATCGATGACATTAAAAAAAAAAACGACGTATTAAGAGAAAAGGCAACCAGACAGCCCACTCCCCCGATCACGACACCAATAACCACAAGCAAAAGCTACACCGCCCGGACAAGCACCCCCCCCCCCCGCCAGCCCGCCGAAAAAAACAACACCGCAACCTTCATCAGCACTGAAAAACCAAACGCACAAGGGCCTGCCACCCAGCCACCCAGCCGAAGACCAGGCAGACCCCCCCACATCAGCAAAAGGGGCCAGGCCACCCCCCATCAACATAATGTTACAAGACCCAAAAGACACAATAGCACTCATGGAAAAGTCCCTCAAAATCAAGAACTTCCATATCAAAAGAATCCACTCAGGTAAGCACGTACTTTATCTGCAAAACCTAAATGACCACGAGAACGCAAAAAGAATACTGACCGCAGCCAACACGGCCTATTTCACATATACCCCAAAATCCCAAAAACCCCACACATACCTACTAAAAGGGCTAGGAAACAGCTACACAGAAGCGGAAATTCTAGAAGACCTAAAAGCCCTGAAAATAGAAGAAGTTAACTTCACCAAAGTGACGCGTTTCACAACAAGAAAATCAAGGGAGAACAACACATTGCTCCCAATCTATATAATCCAAATCTCCCCCGATAGCAACATTGGGAACCTTTTAAAAATAAACAGATTTAACTATCTGAAAATAGCCTGGGAAAAAATTAAAAAAAACGATATCACGCAGTGCTACAAATGCCAGCGAATAGGCCACACAGCACAAAACTGTAACCTAAACTATCGCTGTGTAAAATGCACTGAACCGCACGGGCCAGGCGAGTGCAAAATAAAAAAAGAAGCAGCAGTAAGCAAAGAAAAAATCTACTGCGTAAACTGCAAAAACTACGGACATCCGGCATCATACAAAGGATGTCCAAAACTCGTCGAATTACGGAAAAAGATTAATGAAAAAATCACCAAAGCAAAAACAACAAAAATGGAAAGAATCGCCAAAATAAGCCGTAAGTACGTCCCCGAGCTAAAGTTCGCGGACATAGTAAAACAAAGAACAAGTATAAACGAGACAAGTCCGCAAATAACAAACATAGCGGCACAAGTCAAACAAAACCCTAACCCAACAATAGACTCACCCCAAATAAGCATAATAAATGTCATTGAAGACTTCAAAAAAAGCATATTAAAAGCTCTAAGCGACCAACAAACACAGCTAAACGAAATCAAAAAAGCACTAAATACGCATGAAGAAAGAATCGATTCCATCTTCAACATCATCGAAAATATAGACGAAGATTAGCTAAAACCCACCCGTCCACCAATTACAGCAAAAAACAAATCAAACAAAAGTTAAACATCTGAAAATCATCTCAATAAACGCCAACTCCCTAATCTCAAACCAAAAGAGATACAGCATGCTAACCCTAATTATGAAAGAAACCCCCGACATAGTACTTATCTCAGAAACCAAACTGAACTATAGACACAAAGTGCACTACAAAAACTACTCTATAATAAGACACGACAGACCAAACGTTACCCAAGGAGGAGGAACGGCAATCCTCATAAAACTAACAAGAAACCACTTCGCGCAACCTGCAAAGATAAAGGAAAATAGTGTAATCTTCGGTTGCTTATTTCCAAACGATTCATATTACAAAAATACACTGACGACAGGTAACATCCCCCCGAAGCATTTTTATACCTAGACGAAAGAAACTAATAATAATATCCAAGACCAAAATAATATTCCAATAATGTACCATATAAACAGAAAAACAGGGATTAAAACAATACTCTACGAGGCAAACTTAAATGGACAGACTGTAGACACCAGGTGGAGATACAACATGGCCCTTCCCCAAAAAGACACAGAAGACAATCACAGAAAATGCATAAAAATATATTGGTGGATACCGAAACCGTAATAAAAATAACAAGAAAAAGAACCACAAAATTTTCAACACTCAAATCTCCCTCCGTGTAAAATAATGTAAATATGACAAACATTATAAATAATTCTACAGGGCACCCCCTACCCCTTCCCGTAAGTTGTAAAGTAATTTAAAATGGAAAAATAAATTGTAATCGTACGTAGAAATGCGTTGTACTTCTTCTTTTATATAAATATTATCTTGCATAAAATAATACCGTGTTTTGAAAAATGAATACCAACACTCTTTGACAATTTCGAAAATCTTTATTTTAATTGCATATTTAGTCCATAATTTAATTTATAAAATTAGATTTGTAATAGAATTGCCACTCCACCAAGAATCCACTTACTAGCTCTCTCCTTAGTTCTTAAATTGAACGTCCACACGTAAGTAGGACCTCGCGATCGTGTTTTATACACAGGACATTCATACATATTCTTTAAATCTTGTTTGTCCTGTGTAATCGCCCTAATATACATAATTGGCAATAATGGAAACAATTCTTTGAATCTAGAGTCCATGATACATCCTGTTTGAACGTCCCATCGTGCACCTTCCATGTACAATCCGTTTATATACGCGCCTTCTCTTGGTGCCGATCTGTAAAGTTTTTGTGAAAAATCGATTATTACTACTCTGGAATAAAATTTATACAAATTGTAACTGAATTTCGTTAATGATGAAAACTAGCGAGTTTATGTAAATAAATGTACTCGAAGTAAAATATTAAAAATATTTAAAAATGCAGTTAAGATATCTTTATTTATTAATACTTTAATATATTAGATAATATATAGATACTGGCACATTCAGTAGCTATAAAAAATATTTGTACATCATTATATTTATTAGAGCATTTATATAGCTACTAATTAATTAGATTCATGTATATTAAATCTAATTCCATTATTTATTGCTTCGCTTATGGGGTTACATGACTTCTAGTTCAGACAATATTTCGTTGCTCGTTTTCACTGCTATGAACTCCACTCTCCCCTCACAACTTTACGTCGCGTTCTCAAAAAATTGTATCAACTTAATAATAAAACGAAATTAATAAATAACAAAAAGTGAGCATACACATACTATTTACATTATATACGAGCTATATTATATACAATACTATAAAGGAACCAATGCTCTAAGCCTGTGCCTCATTCTCCCCGCTAATCTGCAGTGATCTTTGTGTCATTTAATGGTATTATATACTGTATAATATAATGTAATAATATATATAATAGTACTTTCATACGACTACAAAAAATTGATGCTGCGAAAATAAATCGTAGATTCCGCCAAAAAAAGGTTCATTGAAAAATAAGGATGTGTATGTACAAATACTTTTTTTCGCCATTGTATATGTGCGATAAGTATAGTATGCTTAATATTAACATCATACGGTAAGGAAAAATAAAAATAAAGAATATGTTTGAAGGAATGACGGAGTAATGTTTTTAATAATTACGTGATTTCTTCTTTGGTTTTTCTCAGTACTTCGCAATATAAACACATTTTGTCCAATGGCCATTCATTTTTGCGTGCGGTTTGTTGCATAATTGCAGTTAGAAATGATTGAGGATTGAAAAAACCACCTAGCCATACCGACGATGGTAACTGCATAATGATGCGTTATGTTATTAGAATAGATTAATTGATGAGGAGAATAAGATTGCAATAAAGTGGAATAATAATGCTGTAAGATTTTTTAGATTCTAATGTTAATTGGCAAAAAAGGAAAATTCTGCGTTTGGAACACGTAAACAATATGAATGACCCGTTAATATCGTCTGAAAGAAGATTCGTTAATATCTGGTTTGCCATCTTCTCGAGGGTTCGAATATAGTCCAAGCAAAAGATTGTTTCCCAAGTTCAGCTAAAGAGCATAAAATACAGGATATTAAAGGCGAGTATGCGAATAAAGCTGCTTGGAAATGTTAAATTTTATGATTTCTATTTTTTCTTAATGAAAGGTATTGTAATAGACTGGGGCGATGTCCTCAATTAATATGAATTTACACAAACTCAATCCAACTATTTTGGATTCAGTTCAGGCAGATTCATATTCTATTTACTACAAATTATCTATAGATTAATTATCTGAAGATGAAAACACTTTGATTCATATCAGTTCACATCTAAACTTATTTTAGTTGAATAGATTTAAGCAGTCTTTACAGCTTTTTTCTACTGGAAAGGGATACGAGTTATTAAAATTTCGCTTTTTATGGGTAGCAACAATCGTGTGCGTTGAACGAAGCTTTATTCTGTCGCTCATTCAATTTTGCTATGTTTATTTTACCAGTTTGAAATGAATTCCAGGCATCAAAATTTGCCACGGATTCAATTATCAATTTCACAAACTGAGACATTTCGATATTAATAGGGCATTGTTTTATACAATAATAAAAGTTACAATAATAGTAAAAAATAAGTAAATGTTTACGTTAAAATCAGCAGTCCAATTAGATAATTCATTTATTCGATACAACATATCCGTGAACCAACTGTTTAATCCTAATTCTGAAGGGTAAGCTCTTTTTGTCCAAGACGGCGGAACAGCATCCATCATTATATAATTTTGTAGATCTTCCATCTCAGCATTAATAGTTAATTCTCCCTATCAAAAAAAACATCATTGATTAATTGTCTGGCGTTATGTTACAAAGCAGCATTTAAAGTTTGAAAATTCAAGAGATTATGTAACTTCCTTCATCAATAAATTTGAGAAGTTATAATTGTTTTCTAGAAGCAGTTACATTCAATATAAACAATTTCGAATTTAATGTCACATTTCAATAGTTTTAAGTTGATCATGTTCTAATTGATTTAATGATGATGGAAAAAGTACGGCAATATGTTCCAAGAGTTGTAACAGTAATTTGAGTCGCATAGGAGAATGTCGCTTTGTCATTGCATTCATCGTATGGTATAATTCTACAATGATTTCTTTCTTTATGATATATTTAAAAGTATTTTATATAACATACAATTTGGAAATTAGGTTCCAGAAACACATATAAGAAACATTCGGTATTTGCACAAAAGTTGGAACTCAAGTGTTGCAGTTATAGGGAGGTAGAGACTGTTCTAAAAACTGAGATCTTCGATATGCCCAACGTAGAAGAGGATAAGTTAGATAAGAGTTAAATAAAAAAAGGCGACAAGAGTCGAAGCATTTATCATGTAAAATAAAAAAGGGGGTAGCTCAAATGAAAAGAAGAATAAAATGTAACAAAAAAACAAGAGAATTTATTTATTTCTTGTACTCTGAATTTACACTGACTGCGATTTGTTTCTGAGCTCCAACCGTGACTTTCCAAGATTGAAGTTCTTACAATTTGACTTTCGGTGGGATCTGTTTCTTTTTTGTTTGTCACCCCTCAATATCCCCATTAACCTGTAGGCGTACATGACCGTTGCCACGCTTCTAGAACATTGGGTGGAAGGACTGTTGGGATATCGATGACTCATTAAGCACTTCGGCGATATATATTGTCGCCAAGGCTGCCACATCTTTATCTCCATCATGGAATTTGAAGTATGCCGATCGTGACACATTCGGCAAACATCAAACCTAACCTCAACCTGATTCCAACCTTAAACCTTTAACTCAAAGATCTAAATTTTCTATTTTTGATGTGTGACCAATGAAACTTACTAATATACATATTTGCTTACTTTATAAATAATAATTAAATACATGTTAATAAGTAAATATAATCCAAATTATTTGTTTGGTTTCATCTTTATCAGAAAGATCTCACAAATACGTTAGTAAAAGGATGATTTAGAAAGAATAAAAGATAAAACAGTTTTACTTTTGATTTAGTATTTTGGTACATTGTCTCAGTGATATTCGATTTCCAGTACGTCAGGCGTCCCGCAGGGGGAACGACGACTGTGCAATTATGCATGGGATCCTTTTGTGCAATTATCGAATGTTCCCGTTTGTTCTTTCTAAATGAAATGCACATACATTGCTAGCTAAAAGTTTGAAACCACTTTCTCAGTTGTATCTGTATTAAGTATTTTGCTAATATCGTTATTAATTTGAAATTAACGTTATAGTTATTAATAGTAATTTATTTTCATAAATTTTTAACGAGAGAGTTTTCTAAGATAACAGAATTGTAGTTTTTTTTTAATTCTCGTGTTTTGTAAAACACGCAGTAATTACAATTTTTTGACTGGTAAACATATATACAGTGTGTCCGGTTTATCGTGAATGCCACGATATGTTTCAGAAAAAATTGCACCACATAAAGGAGAACGTATTATACGCTATTGTGTCTGACATTGCGGTGACCTTGAAACCTGATCTTGAACGTGACATTACAATTTTTAAATACAGAGATCTATCTTTTATTACTCCTATACGATAAACAATATTTATACATATAGGAAAGATACAAAACGTAATAATATAAATATGCAGCATTCTTATATATATCATAATAAACAGTATAACTAAAGGTAATAAACAAACAGTATTGAGTATACAGTATATATTACGATCGAGGCTAGAAGTAGGAATGGAAGATAACCGGAAAGGTGACTTCCCAAGAATTTGCATAGTATTCAGTAATTATGTAAATTAATTTAGGGAAGAAATATTTGTGACACGTATTTTTTTCTACAATGATTAATAGTAAAACAGTTACAGGTAATTAAAAATTAGTAAGGCCGAACGTTTCTGACCACGTACCGAGTGTACCCAAAGAATGCGTGACTTCATAAGTCTGTAACGATGCTCAAATATCAGTAAAGTTTTAATTTAATTATTTTAATTAATAGGTAAGTATATGGAATGAAAATATGAACTAATGAGTCTCTAATAACCTAAACTTTTGTTGTCAGTAATCTTCTTAATTATGGAAAAAGATTCAAATATCGAATTGGGCCAAATTATCTTAATTATTATATTAAATTATCAAATTATAATAAAATATATAAATATTAAATTATTAAAATTCGCGCTTACTCTACAGGTCTATACAATGTGTGCACCAAAGGTAGGGGCAGAGAGAAATTTCCTCTCTAATAGAGGTTAGAAACAGACAGTGCAAGACAGAATAGATAAAATTATTTCTTAGTATATTTCTTATTACGAGCAAACAATTCTAGAAATTAGTGGGGGATAACTCTTGCCCATAAATCCGGGCAAAGTGTTGGTTTGCTATCTTATATTGTTTCTGAACTGTAGTTTACCCTAGTTACATATAGCCTTCTGTATATGTCGTGCATGCGAGGGATCATGTGTGCGATTGCGTAAAATGTAAAAATATAAAAATGCATAAATATTTGTCATTACTTTTAAGCCTAACTCTAATTCTTGCAGGGACCTTCTAAGTTCTTCACACAGTAGATTCATGAGTTCGCATTCTTGTAAAGCAACTGTGACAAATGGTGTACGATCTTCCACCTAAGAAATTTAACAAAGATTTTATTAGAGACGGAAATTGTTCCGAGATTCGACATTCTATACCCAATTTCGTCTCTCGGTTTATCTTCGATGTTAACCAGTTAACTGCGGAATTTAGTTTTCAAAATCCCTTACGGGGTGCGTAATTAAAATCAAGCAATATCATGTAATTAACGCAGTTAATTGTTTAAATGATGCAACGATTTTGATGAGCTTAAAATGTTGTAAATATCAGTACTGAAGAATTTTTCTGTATGAATCTACACATATGTCCCCTACAATCGCTGTTTGGCCTTAGTTTTCCAAAGTTAAATATTCTATACATTGTCAATAAAATAATGAGAACCTTAAATATTGACAATAATATTGATAATAAATATTTATTGTCTGAACGTTTTTTTAAAGATTTCCGGTTTCTTAATTACTAATTTCTATTTATTTTAAATTTAGATTTATTAAATAATTCATTAAAGTTAGTAGCAGAGAGAGGCAGTGAGTACCTTGCTGTAAAGTTCTAGCATATTGAATTCTTCTGGTAGTTTGTCCAATAAGTCTTCTATTTGTCCTTTTATTTTGTCTTCTTTTGAAATATCTCCGCTTGTTGTATCGCTGGCAGTTCTTGTTAGTATACCCAATAAAGTTTTAAACAAATTTTCCACAGTTTGCGTTAAAAACCCTAATAAATGTATAAAATAAATTCTTCAGTGTATTAATTTCAAGAAGAGCCTTTATGTTAAATCGAGAATTGACTAAATTGCCTATTTGGCATTATATTACGAATTCATCAATTTATGAATTCTAAGGACAAATTGGAATTTTTTTTATTGGACTATTTCGAAACTTCGTCAAAAAATGTACGTACAAAATTTCTATTCGTGCCTGTTAGATTATTATGAGAAATAAGTGCTCGTGCGTAGTATATAACAGCAAAAATTATTCAACGTATTGAAAATAAATTTCTTTATACGTATAATGCAATATAAATGGGAAAAAGACACAGCAACCATTTATTTATATATAAATATATATAAAAGATGTCGATATTATTTTCTTTTGTTTAATAGTTTAATTGTTGAACAGTTTAATCATTGTTAACGGTTAGTTCTTAAGAATTTAGTCTGAAATGCAGACGTGTCTTTCTCAGATAAAAATTAATTACATTACACAATTATTACAACCAGAATTCTTACGTCTTCTAACTTATATTGCCTAACAGAGCCTAACAGACAAGTGCCTCAGTATAGGTTTCAAATTTTGCAACATCTCTATCTCTGGTATACATATACATATATAAAGTGCAAAGTGCTTTTATGTTCGTTCGGTTATAACTCCAAAACTACTGCACCGATTTAAATTAGACTCAAATCATTCGATAGAGAATATTCCAAAGATGGTTTAACCAAATTGGCACCTATTTACTATTTTAAGTTGTCAAGCAATGAAAGAGAGCACCAAAATATTCAGAACGAATAAACTACTGCTTCACTGGTAACAGTGAAGTTGGTATGACAGTGAAAGATGGCCCGAACAGATCAATCGTCATTCTTCGGCTGTATTCGGAATAAGTTCGAGCGCCGTATGCAAAAAGTGGGGAGCATAAGGCTCACGTCTTACAACAAGCAAGGTAATTATTTCTCCAAACAATTATTACTCATCTTCTTTTCGTTTTGACTTATTTGTTGCAATATTAACATCAATCAGTTACTAAGGACATACACCCGGGTAAGGACCGAGTATATCAGCTAGTTATAATGCTACTGTGACATTATTCATCAATTCACGATTACTATTCTTAATCATTTCAACTCCAAATACATAAACTTTGATTCGAATTAGCGATCTCACAACAGTGATTTGTATTCATTAGTTATTCTCTAATAATATGATATGATATTATGTCAGTTTCATTAGGTTGTTTTGAAATGTTATATATATTTACCAATTTCTGCATTGGGATGAAGTCCATACAGAACAGGACTTTCAGCAGGTAAGTAGTTATCGACGTACTGATGATATGCATCATAATCACTATTTGGTGGTACCAAAAAATCTGGTGCAAGGTATAATTCACCTACGCAAAAAGTGTAAATTCATTTCTTTGTTAACTGTTTCTGTAAAAATTGTTGTAGTGCCTTCTAGCTCCATCTCGTCGTAAATTATTGAAGCTATCGATGGTGTCGAAAAATATTTCGAACAAAAGTCCAACAATTTCGAGGGGTATATAATTTGATGTAATTTTTTCACGAATGGATAACTGAAGGATTTCTGAATGATAATATTACATTTTTATATGGAATTCTATATTTTTTATTTTATTATTTCACATTAATCGGTGTAGTCCTGAAAAGGCAAAGGAAATTATAGAATAAAATTCATACTCTGAAATGGCTATTTTGGAGATATTTTGATTTTGATATGTATTGCAAAGCGATATAACATCAACAATTTTGAAAATATTTGTGAACCACCGTATATTAATACTTTATGAAATTGTACAAGTGTACAAATTTGCGAAAACATGAGTCGGAGGACAATTCAAATAATGTTGTTGTTTTTCCTCGGAGTATCAAGACCATTAGATTACAAGTAATGTAAGAACAAATAAACTCCGGGCAAAACAATGTCGCCGCTACATGCAACCGTCCAATCAAGATGAATTTGAATTTTCCGACTCTCCCCCGACCAGTATAAATAAACAGACGCGATCGCGAGCGACGGTACATGACGAGTACATAGTGAGTTCATATATAGTACATATCGAGTATTTAACAGCATCTTGAGTATCCTCGAGTACCTAACGAGCGTCTATCAAGTCACGCGATGAGCATTTGCCAGTATTTATTCCGCGACTTTATTTTGCGATTTATACTTCGTACGAACGACTAACGTCTACGTTTGTATATTAATTTATTGTCTTAAATATATTAACGGTTACAACAACAAGTAATCTCGTCATTAATCCTCACAACCTACGTCCTCTTCACACAAACATCTACAGATATAATGTTATAATAATTTAAAAAACGTATTTGATATGTACTTGTACTAATTCAAGAATAATAAAAGGAGTCTTATCATTAATCTCATTTGTGTTTCATATAAAAAATAGAATATTTAAGGAAACATTGGTATGTGCAAAAATGAGATTGATATAATGCGAGGTAATAGTCGTGTTATAGCAAAACATATCTTTTTCTCGATGCTTAGATTATAGATTCTTAAAGGTTGATTGTTAAGAAAAATAAAATAGATTGGGAAAATAAAAAAAAAAAGCCAACACCACACGGAGTTCCCAGGCGGTCACCCATCCAAGTACTATCCGTGCCCGGCGCTGCTTAACTTTCGTGATCGGACGAGAACGAGTGCACTCAGCGCGGTATGAGCGTTGGCTGAAATAAGTAATTTTTTTATTTGTATTTGATCGTCAAAGAAATAGAATATTTAAAGAAATATAAGTGTGTGCGAAAATCATTAATCTTTTTATTAGAGTTTATAAACTTCTATAAAGTGAAAGATTTACTTTTCAAATAAAAATTAAATTGAAATTGTATTATTACCTTGAAAAATCGCTTATGTTATAATAATTATCCAAAGTGATATATAGCGGCATTCGACAGCAAAAAACTTTCCAACGGTTTCATCGGTACATGGTATACCACCGTTGATAGACTGTTTACGAGAGACCGACAAAACATAAGCAAGGTCACGACGAAGGGTAAGCGTCGACAGGCTTAATGAGCCATGGATATCCCTACGGTCCTTTCGCCAAACACTCGAAAAAAGGCGTGCGTGACCGCGGTCGCGAAAGTCTAACGAACGCGTGCGTAGTGGGGATATTGAGAGGTGATAAAAAGAAAAGAAATGGATTGACAGATGAGTGATGACCAAGAAACGTGATTGCAGTCGAAATCGAGAAACGTGAGTAAATTATTATCCGCTCAAGTCGCAAGTCGAGACGTGTAACAAAGTCGTTAAGCGAGAATACATTTACTGTTAAACAAAACGCCGAGTATTTCTTTGGCACTCTACACGTACTACCAACACCTTATATATACAAAATAAGAGAAGGAAACGAATAGTAATCATTAAATAGTAAAGAATTACTGATATAAAGCATATTTCTTTTCAATATTAAAAAGTTTTGATTATTATAAGAAGAGACCAATAAAGTATTTACAAACTTAGAGTTTTATAGAAAAATTGTACTTAAAAATAGATTTAATAAATCGAATACATTGGAAATATTATTGTGAATTATCATATATACCTTCGACTAATTCCGTTTTCAAATATTCTACTAAATATGTCTTGCATAGTCTTCTATCCCAATCATCTGTTATGTGACCTCCATACATTATTTCTCCAAATAAGTAACGAAGATCCTCCCAAGGTACTTTGATACTATTTTCCAGGTAATTAAATAATACAGATACGCTGATTGTTAGATCACCGAAGTTGAATGGGTAGGACTGACGCAAAAAAAAAAAATTTTTTTTGTACATACATATATGTGTAAATTTAGTATATATTTTACAAACTTGTTATAATTTTATAAATTTGTTTAAATATATTTTTAATGAGAATAAACCACATTTTACTAAACAGGATATTATTCTACGGAAAATGCTGTTTGAAAAAATTACAGAAAATCATTGCTAATACCATATGTAATTATATTAATAATTACTTATCTCTGAACGTTATACATAAATTTCATATATACCTGTCGGGTTGGCGTTACGATTAGAGTTAGGGTTAAGGGCGTAAACGAATCCCTATTGACACTAGACGTGATCACTACGCAATAGAGGGGATATTTACTAGTGCAAACATGACCATGTTGGAATTGGACAAGTAATCGCGATAATTTGATACTCGAGAAGCTAATGACAATGATCTTAGGCTCAATAACGAATCCACGGTCAACGGGATGACGAACTCTACTCTTCTTTAGCGTCTAAGTTGTACTCAATGTTAATGCATGGGGCAATCACTACGTATCCGAGAGTTACTTGAATCGTCGTCGAGATCATACCGGAGAGTGGTTCTCCATCACGGTAACGCTGTCGAGGAAAACCATGATGGGTGTGCCCAAGGGCACGAAATCATCGGATTCGTGGAGAAAAGCTTCCATTCGGAAAGTGAGGGAAATTGGCGTTACTGTTAATTGGTCAATTTCCATGTTGGTGGTTAGAGAAGGGTGCTAGCCGCCCTTAAGAGAAAGTTCGAGAAGAGGAAGCGTCGTTGGTGAGAAAAATTGATTTCTCCTATTTTCTCGTAGTCGGGACGAGGACTGTTTGTCGGTTTGAAGGACTTTAGTTAAACAGACCTTAAGATTTATAGCGGGTCCTCGGGCTAGCCGAACATGTACTGTGGAGACGCGTCGACATCTGGCAATCATCTTACTCAAAGAATAGAGTCTGCTTGTGGCGAGCCACGGGGCAGAAATCGTTAAAATGCTTACCGTCGTGCCCCGTCCTAAGTATTTCTTTTAAGGAGAGCTATAGGGTTACTTCATGCCTTTGTTAGACAAAACGTTCATCCCTTGACCGCGGCTACGTTCGGCGACTGGTTGTCGCCTCGAGCCCAAGCTCACTATCATAAACCTCGAACAATCGGAGCGACATTTGTTTAATCTAAATTACGACATTACGGTATTCCCGAGAATCCGAGGAGAGGTTCCGGTGTTTTTCCATCTCCGACATACCTATATATATATGTCGGGTTGACGTTAAGATTAGAGTTAGGGTTAAGGGAGTGAAACGAATCCCCATTGGCATTAAACGTGATCATTATGCAATAGAGGAGATATTTACTAATGCAAATATGATTATGATAGAATTTGACAA
The DNA here is from genome assembly GCF_024516045.1 of Bombus affinis. Classification (NCBI taxonomy): domain Eukaryota; kingdom Metazoa; phylum Arthropoda; class Insecta; order Hymenoptera; family Apidae; genus Bombus; species Bombus affinis. The sequence goes on along the minus strand of NC_066360.1, from coordinate 5,387,091 downwards.
GTAATCGCGATAATTAGATACTCGAGAAGCTAATGACAATGATCCTAGGCTCAATAACGAATCCGCGGTCAACGGGATAACGAACTCTACTCTTCTTTAGCGTATAAGTTGTACTCAATGTTAATGAATGGAGCAATCACCACGTAAAAGAAAGATACTTCAATCGTCGATGAGACCGTACAAGAGAGCGCCCCTCCGGCACGGTGACGCTGTCGAGGAAAACTATATCGTGTGTCTAAGGACACGAGATCATCGGATTCGTGGAGAAAAGTCTTCGTTCGGAAAGTGAGGGAAATTGTCGTTACTGTTAACTGGTCAATTTCCATGTTGGTGGCTAGGGAAGGGTGCTAGCCGCCCTTAAAGGAAAGTTGCTAGCGGAAAGCGTCGTTCGTGAGAAAAATAGATTTCTCCTATTTTCCTGTAGTTGGAACGAGGACTGTTTGTCCGTTTGAAGGACTTTAGTTAAATAAATCTTAAGATTTATAGCGGGTCCTCAGACTAGCTGAACATGTTCTGTGGAGATGCATCGACATCTGGCAATCATCTTACCCGAAGAATAGAGTCTGCGTGTGGCGAGCCACGGGACAGAAACCGTTGGAATGTTTACTGTCGCGTGCCGCCACAACTATTTCTTTTAAGGAGAGCTATAGAATTACTCCATGTCTTTGTTAGACAAAAGGTTCGTCCCTTGACCGCGGCTACGTTCGGAGACCGGTTGTCGCCTCGAGCCCAAGCTCACTATCATAAATCTCAAATAAATACAGTCAGATCGAATAACAACAATTTCTTAATACGGCTATGGTGGAATCTGGATTACAGTATTGAGGGATCTTCCCAAAGTTCCAAAGGGAAGGTTCCGGTGTTCTTTTATCTCCGACATATATAATATACATACATATGTATACAATACATGTACACTATACATACATAAATTGTATATGTATGTATGTAAATGTAATTTTTTAACGACGATTAACAACATAGTAACAGAGAAATTTGTTTAATTGCTATTTATGCTTGGGTACGTTCTAAATTATATAATAATTTATTATTAAAACATATATTGACTAATAAAAAGCAATTATTAAAGAATATAATGTACGAACTTTGCTAATATCATCACTAATAAAAAGTAATGCTTTATCTTATTAGTAGCCTTTCCTAATTTGATTGCAGGTTACAAGGAAGACAGTTATAGTATGTTTTAAACTATTAGGTCATCCCATAAGTTCGTGCCGACTTTTGTGTATACATTTCATGTGTCGATTTATAAACATACGGCGATAAGGGACCAATGCACTTGAAAAATGGGAAGAAGTTGTACAACGAGAGGGGGATTACATTTTTTCATGAAACTGAAAGGTATGTAAACAATCTTAACATATATAACCACTCAAAAAACGGAACGAACTTATGGGACAACATAATATATCACATTTGCGAGATATATTCCAAATATGTCTTATAATTAATAAAAAATCTGTTAAAGAGTATTAATTTGAAGTTATTACATTACACAAGATAACGTAAATATTGTTTTCTGCTTTCTCTCATTGTTGCAACAGTTACAAATCTTCGATCCATAATTTTTAATTTAACATCATATGATCCATTAAGATTTAAAGTCACTTACCCTATTCCATCCTTGCGCCCCAAATTTTCTACGTTCTGCAAGTACAGCGTGGTAATAACAAAGTGCAAATAATATTGCTTTGAATTCGGTTTCCTTGCTGCAGGACTCCAAAGTTTCCTGGGTAAAGTTATCCAACGCTTTGTGAATATTCGCTTGAATTCCAGATGGTGGTTCGTTCGTGATCTTTATGGCTGATTCTAGTATACCCTGTGTACAATTTAACGAACCTTACATTTAGTAATTATCTATCTATATTATTGGCTAAAGTATCACGTATAGTAAATTAGGGACTATAATAGGGACCTCAGAATTTTCTCAGATTTTTTAAAGCAAAAAGACAATAAGAAATTGGGCCAGTTAACGAAAGACCTGTAATGCCTACCGCGTTAGTGAAAAACCATATTACCGACGGAGGGTTAAAGAATATAATTAGCACATGTTAACTTAATTAAAAGTGCATATTTTCTTTTGCTTTTTCAAATTGTACAATTGTTTATTACCTGAGGTATTATTGATTCATGAGGATCAGGACTGGGTTCCGCACTAATGAACAAACGATAATCATCATGTGGATTCTCCGAGCACTGTTCCATCTTTTTTTCCAATGTAGGCAACCATTTCCTCACTAAATGGACATTTTGCAAAATTACCCAGTGGCCTTCGTTCGCGGAAAGTTCTATGGCTTCTTCCGCTATGGGTTCTTGACCTTGACCCAGTGACACATTATGGAAATTTCTGCCTCCAAAAGTGAAACCCAATTGCATTCCCAGTTTTTCGACGTCCTGAATTTTTATCGTTGTCGTTATTGCACATACATATTCCATGTGATTACGTTGATTTTCATAACATGTTTTTGTATAATTCATTAGGTATCGATAATTCTTAATTTTAATTGTCTTCGATTCAGGTTATAAACTGGTAAACGAAAGATATGTTATCGACAGCAACAGAGTATAGGAAATGAGAAGAGTAAGAAGATATTACAATTATATTGCATTAAAGAAAAATTATTAAATGTTGCGAAGTTTGATTGTAGCTTATTGATTGATTGTTCAGGGTATGCAAGAATTATATCTCATGACTTTGGTAGATGATCCTACACCTTTAGATCGGTGGAATTTCAAAGCTAAATTTTTTGTATTGCATTGTTTAATGCTCGTTACGAGGAATAAATATCTGTAAGGAACCATGGGTCGCAAATGAACCGTTTTTTGGAAAATGACCTTAAAATACCTTAAAAACTAAGTAATGACATATTAATGAATAAACAAAAAGCTGTTCCTTTGAATGTACGATAACCTACGCTAAATAGAATGAAGCATCTAGCTTCATCATTTCAAACTATTACAAAATTACTTACCTTATGGAGAAATCTTTCGTATAAAAATCGAATAGCGTTGAAGAGAATATAATTCGGTACGTGGAATTGCAGAAACGTTAACTACTCTTCGATTTCGATATTTTTGAATGTATTGTAAAAATCGATATTTCAAATAATCTTTTCCTATATGAGAAGAGAATTCTCTTAATTTCCGTGATATTCGCGAAAAACTACCGATATCACTACAGTGAATTCTGCATCTGCAGTTGTGCAACCGTGACAGCGTATGCATTAGTTTAGTTACCGATTGCCGGTCACTTATCGTCTGTTTGAAAACGAGTGTCGGGCGAGTTTAAAGGCTTCGTGCACAACGTACACATGCGAGGTTGCAAGAGTCTATTATAACTGATAACTTGTAACTCAATTAAAAGTGATTATCATCAGTGTATTAGGTTCAAATATTAAATAATTAAATAACTGTTAATAAACAGAAGATAAGCGACCGGCGACTGGCAACCAGACAGACGCATAGGCTGTCACAGTTGAATATCTATAAGCAGAAAAACACTATGATTGAGCCGGTAGTTTCTTGCCAATATATTGAAAACTAAACGAGTTCACTCCTTATATACAGTATAGTATATAGGTAAAAGTTGTGCAAAATATTTCTACAACATATCAAAAAATCATAAAATTCGGGGGTCGATAACGTTTCTACAGTTTCACCCCATATACCGTTATATATTGCATACAATATTATGCATTATATATATTATTATTATTACAAGTTAATAGTGTTACACACTAGATAAATAAATAAATAAATAAATAAAAAATTTTCAGTAAGGACTCCTGTTATTCTAACAGCAAAATGACTTTCAGTCGCGCGCGACTACTTTGCACGTGTGCATAGCACGTATAGATATATGTATGCCTTCCATATTCTTTGTAGTCGCAGAGTCGTGTCTTAACTTCGCGGTTGCGCGCGTCTGGTCGCGAATGGGAAGAAGAATAAAGCGTAGACTTCGTTTAAAGGACCTAGCTACGGAGTGGGGAAAGTAGCAATGCCTTTTAGTAAGCAGATTGTAAGGAACCGCACGATACTTAGCCCAGAACCTTGGTGACCCGAAGTACTTAACAAAAAAGAACACAAAAGAAAAAAAAAATTTTTCTTTTCTTTTCCTGCGATAAATTTAAACAGCTGATCCATACGAATCTTGATAAACTTTTGGAAACTATCCTGATAAACTATAAACAAACTATTGGATTTTTGTTTCGATTGATAATACAATACTATATGGTTATTAATAACTAATAAGCCGATGTGATATTATGTAAATAAAAAAGAAAATTAACAGAGCTGTTATGCATAAAAAATGTTTAGGTGTTGAAATGTTAGGTGAAATGTATAGGTATTGAATAAATTTCTTACCTTCAACGGATCAACGCCTGGAGAGAGAATGAAAAATATAGGCGTGATTGAACTGGTTTCTTCAAAGGATTTATGAAAAGGTGGAGATCTGGATTCAACAAATTTTGAACCAAGCTTTTCTTCTACGAAGCACCTAAATAAAGTCGTGAGATAGAATATTTTAAACAATTTGAGGAAAGAGGAAATATAATTTAACTTAAAGTAATACCAGGTAGTATACTGGGTGTTACTGATATCCTTAATGCTCTTTTTTTATAAATAACAGATTTGTAAGATAGAAAAGAAAAATAATTATTCCTTATAGATGCTACGATAGGGTGAATAGATTTTTGAAATGTTATTGTTTCTATGAAAATATTAAGATTATGTATGTTTGCAAACATAGAGAGACGAGTGTCGACTCCTGATAGCCAGCGTTAAGCATTATTTGTTATCAAGCGATGTCAATCGTTAACTGTTATCAATCGTTATCTGTTGTTAATCGTTATTTGTTGTTAGTTGCCAAAAGTAATAAACGTTATTGTTACAAATCAGGAGTATTTCTTGTGTGCTCAATCACGACATATACCACCTTAATAATAATTCTGTTTAGCTGTTCTCGACCTATGTGTTGATTTTGTGTGTGTTTTGGAAAACTGGGTGCCGATAATGTCTAATTTTTCCGTTGTTTTAGATATTAGGAAGTTTATATGAGATCAGAGACCATCGCACCGCTTCAGAGACCACGACACACACCGCGGGCAAGATGGATGCCAGATGTCTACACATCCTTACTGGGTACCTTCGATAGGCTTAGGGACCGACCATAAATCTGGCCATTTTCATAGTTAAGGTCCTTTAGACCAAGCAAGGATCTTTCCTTTCAAGTGTCCTTTATATTTATTGTTTACCACAGCTAGATACGGGAAACTTGGTTTTTCTCACGTTCTGTACCTTCCTTTACCAACTTTCTCTTGTCCCTTAAATTTAAGGCTTACGTTTTAAAGACAAGAAGGTTGAGCCGTAACGCAACTTTATGTTTCTTTTCTATCGAACTTTATTAAATAACACAACTTTATAAGCGCAGTTTGCGCGACTGATCTGAGAAATGTTGACTGACGAGAGTTTGTAGTTTCAGTCCCGAGCTGTTCTCGTATCATCATCGAGGGAAGCTCGGTGTGGGTGTACCCTTGGAAAAGTGAGGGTAACGATCCGCGATGCCAATTGGTTATAGCCCACGTTAATAAATGAAGAGTGAAGGAGGAAGCCTCCTACCAACATGGTCCCTAGGTGACACTGTTCATGGGGAAAACTAGCTTTCCCGCTATTGAGGGTACGCGGTGGGGACCTGCACACATCTGGCCTCTAATGTGGATTGACGTCACACTCTCGAGGGCGGCTGAGACCCTTCCTAGTCCACCAACCTTCTTCTTACCCAATCAAAAGCAGTGTCTATTGCCCTCACTTTCCTAGCCAAAATTGTCCTTAACGAATCAGCTCATCTCGTGTCGTTAGACACACCCATCACTAGCTTTCCTCTGCCTCAACATTGTCACTAAACTTCACATATTCTCTATCTTTAGAATAGTCAACATCTTTTTACCAAGTTTCTACGCTTAGACCAATCGCGTATTTAATTTATACATACGCATCAGTGTAACTAGTTTCTATATAAAGTTGTTGGAGTGAATTGTGATTTATACGTGTCAATTCAGTGTGTATTCCATTGTGATTACTGAATTCATCATAAGGTTTGATAAAAGAAAAGTTAATAGTTGTGCTACGGCTCAACCTTCCTGTTTTTATCATCTAAGCCTCAAATTTACGTGACGTTATCCTCGGTGTCTTTGTTGGTGTTGTGTATCGCTATACCTGCTTCTTGGACGAGCGAGTTTTGTTCTTTTGATCTGGAAATTTGACTTATATGCGGGAACATGCTGGCAGAATCGTTTTTGGAGGTATTTATTATTTTATTTGTCCAGTATTGGTTTTAGAGTTCGAGAATGCTTGGTTCAATTGCGATTTTATTTTGTATAGTAGATAATTTAGGAATTCGAAGTCTTCTCTTTCGTCGTAAGAATAGTTGTATTTTAGATTGTTGCATTTAGATAGTATGTAGCTTTTGTCTCGTTGTAGTTTTTTTATTTTATTGTTTACATAGAACTCGCAATAATTTTTATGTTTTAATATTGGTGCGGATTTGTAGGGGCACTCGACAGCAAACTTTCCAACGGTTTCTGTCCCGTGGCTCGCTACACGAAGACTCTACCCTTCGAACAAGATGATTGCCAGATGTCGATACACTTTCACCGAATATTTTTAGCTAGCCTAAGGACCCGCTATAAATCATAGGATGTATGTAGCAAAGGTTCTCTAAAGGGACAATCGTCTTTGTCTCAACAATCTCTACACATACCACCCACTACGGGAAAACACAGGAAATCTGCTTTTTCTCACGTACGACGCTCCTCGCTAGCAATTTTCTCTCAAGGGCGGTTAACATCCCCCTCCAACCACCAACTCAAAATTGAGCCAATTAACAGCGACGTCCATTTCCCTCACTTTCCGAACCAATACTTTCCTTAACGAATCCGATCATTCCCTATCCTTAGACACACCCAATCACAGTTTTCCCAAGGAGTATTATCTTGACAAAAAGTCATTCTGTCGTGAGCCGCGAGACGAGTTGAGAGACGCCTATCCGAATTGATCGTTGGTAGTTGGCCGTAATAGCGAATCCGAATTTCTCGACATCTGGTGCAATCGTCCCGACTTGAAGCGCACCGCGAAACGTATCACACCGAGTTCGAATTTGCAACCGCGAACCGATAATTGTATCGCGCGTTCTGTGCACGAGTGTATATCACGTACATAAAGTAATAAATATTTATAGTTGAACAATATCGAGTGATTCTTCTACACTTATCACGCACTTATCACCCCAGATTCTTGAAGAGCTATTTGTATATGTTTTTCTATTTCGTCTATGAATGAGTCGATTTGTGTGATAGTTAAGCTGACGTTGTTGTAGATCTTCTGGTCGCAGTTCTGTTCGAGTCGGTTTTGGAACTTTTTCTAGTCTGTCTTTTCGTAATCGTACCTGGGAGTTTCCGTCTGTGTTTCAAGTGTTAGGAAGTCAGATGTATTCTTGTTTATCTGAAATACTATGGCGTTATGGTCTCTGTTATAGTCTAGGATATTGAGAGTGTGTTAACATTTTGAAATTTTAATCGCGCGTCTGCTAGGCATGTGCCCAGGTATGAGCCTTCTTTTCGGTAAGAGGGTAGCTCGGAGCTGTAAAGGTTTGTTTTGTAGTGTATACTTTTATTGTCTAGCCAGTTTGTAATGAAGTTTCCTCTCGTGTTGTTTAGTTCGTTTTTCCAGCTTGCATGTTTTGCATTAAGGTCGCCAGCTATTGTATAGTAATTTTCCTGTTTGTCGACCTGTAAAAGTTCAAAGAGATTGTTGAATTCGTCGTTAAATTCTTTCTGCAGTGCTAAATAAGTTTTCCTTATTACTTATTTTTATTTTTATGATCGTTTCTAGGAGTTTGAAACTTGTTATTTTGTCGTTTTGCATTGTTTTGAACATCAGAGGGTTTTTTATGAGGATTGCAGTTCCTCCACCTTGGGCAGTTAGAGTAGTTTTTGAAGTATATTTTGTGTCTTTTGTTCAATTTTGTTTCTGAGATAAGTACGATGTGGAAGGAGGAAGGGTTAGCATACTGTATCTGTATTTGGTTTGAAATTATTGAGTTGGCATTTATTGAAATTATTTGCAAACGTTTTACTTTTAACTGATTTGTTTTTTGCTGTAATCGACACTTGAGTGGGTTTTGGTTATTCGTCATTTATACTATCGATAGTGATGAAGATGGGGTCGATCCTTTCCTCCTGCGTTTTTAATGATTTTTTCATTTCGTTTAATTGCTTTTGTTCATTTAATGCCTTGAGTGTACATTTTTTGAAGTCTTCAATGACGTTTATTATGTTTAGTTGGAGTATGTTTACTGTTGGATTAGGGTTTTGATTCAAGCGGGGAAGTATATTTGTTATATATTATATATTTGGTAGTTTGTTTTCTTTATTTGTATTTGATACGCAAAAGAATATTTAAAGAAACATAAATGTGTGCAAAAATGAGATTGATATAATGCGAGGTAATAGTCGTGTTATAGCAAATATATCTTTTTCTCGGTGCTTAGATTATAGATTGTTAAAAGTTGATTGTTAAGAAAAATAAAATAGATTGGGAAAATAAAAAAAAGCCAACACCACACGGAGTTCCCAGGCGGTCACCCATCCAAGTACTATCCGTGCCCGGCGCTGCTTAACTTTCGTGATCGGACGAGAACGAGTGCACTCAGCGCGGTATGAGCGTTGGCTGAAACGAGTAATATTTTTATTTGTCTTTGATGGTCAAAGAAATAGAATATTTAAAAAAACATAAGTGTGTGCAAAAATGAGATTGATACAATGTGAGGTAATAGTCGTGTTATAGCAAAACATATCTTTTTCTCGGTGCTTAGATTATAGATTATTAAAAATTGATTGTTAAGAAAAATAAAATAGATTGGGAAAATAAAAAAAAGCCAACACCACACGGAGTTCCCAGGCGGTCACCCATCCAAGTACTATCCGTGCCCGGCGCTGCTTAACTTTCGTGATCGGACGAGAACGAGTGCACTCAGCGCGGTATGAGCGTTGGCTGAAATGAGTAATATTTTTATTTGTCTTTGATCGTCAAAGAAATAGAATATTTAAAGAAACATGTGTATGCCAAATGAAAATGATATAATGTATGCTAATGGTAATACTAAGACATTGCAACTTCTTGATGCTTAGAATATAGATTATTAAAAATTAATTGTTAAGGAAGCCGAGGTGATTTTTTGGGATTACGTTATTTTTGACTAGGATGTTATTTATGACCATTTCGAATATTTTTTGGTTATGTTGGCTAGGATACTTATATGTCGCAGGTTTGAGGATGAGAAGCTGTCTTTATTTATTTTTTGTGATGGCTATTAATTTAACTTTTTTCCATTTTCTGGGGACTGGTTGATAATCTGCGACATACACCTTCGCAGTCAAGAGGCTATTTTAGAAGACGATAATCGTACATGATCTGGACAATGGTTGGATGCTAATGAAAAATCTTAAACAAATGCTGAAACCGTCATTACGGCCGAAATAGGTTATGATGATTGTATGGTGTACATGAATACTAAATGATGCACTCATTCATTAACCTGGGTTTAAAGAATGTGTTTGATAATGGTACTTTGTAATGGCTCAATAAAAAGAACATTAAAATAAAAAAAAACAACGTCGCAGAAATTCTATAGGCATAACATGATTCAAGTAAGATATAATTGAGAAAATGAATGCCTAGGATTTGTAATGTAACGTGAAGTATCAAATGAGTTAATATGACAGGAACATACCTAATCGCGTAAGTCATACGATCCAGTCTAAGACACCTCATGATGCATAATCTTTGCAGAGCAGTTTTATTTTTCCAATCTTGTGGGAAACTTTCTCGTTCCGGCGTATCTGATTCTACAAACTTCTTCCACCGTTTCGCAGCACCTTCTATGTCTTTTTCTAAATTTTGAAAGTCCTCCATTTGGCTCAAATATTTAATGCCTCCCCAACCGACATCTGTTAAAAAGTCTACGGGGCTTGTTAACTCCGGAATATACGGAAATCGTAGTAGGAAGTCAAGTTCTGATTGTGATATTTCCTTTGCTTCCATAAAAATCTGAAACGTATAGAATTATTCAATGTGACGTTAGTTGCAATAAAAATGCGATACATAGCGTTGCAAGCTGCCCTCATATGATTTAATTTATCCAAGGAAGATTTTTTTTTTTGGTAAACTTTCCACTTCTATGCAAAATTTTTCTAATCAATATACTACGCTATTTATCGCTATCTTAACGACCTTTTTTCTTTTCCTGTTAGAAGTAACTAACCGTTTGGTTTGTACTATTGAACTCAATTATAAAGAACTACTCATGGAATTTATTCCAATTATAATTATCACATCTAATATAGTAGAGTAAAATAGTATGTAGTATTATACTATTATTATAGTATTATAGTATTATAGTATATAGACATTCCATACAATTGATAATGCAGTAAATAAAAGAATCATATTAACACCTATCCTATGGCACCAATTTGTTGTCGAGTGCAGGCTAACTCTTCAGAAGATACGATTTTTTGGCCGATTCGGAAACTAAAAAAAAAAAAAAAATTATTTGGTGAAACAAAGTCCCGATTGATGTGATACAACAATAGATTCATGCGAAGATAAACATTCAATGGAAGCATTAGATAGAGAAATATGTAATTCGTTGAAAAGATATTTCGAAAAAATTAATAGATTAGTAAATAAATTGATCAAATGATGAAAGCAATATGGAATGTTTAATATCCACCAAAGTTTATTTAATTTAGATTCCATCAAATATACATTTTTAACGTATATCTATTTCATTATATATATATATGTCGGGTTGGCGTTAAGATTAGAGTTAGGGTTAAGGGCGTGAAACGAATCCCTATTGGCGCTAGACGTGATCATTATGCAATAGAGGAGATATTTACTAGTGCAAATATGACTATGATGGAATTGGACAAGTAATCGCGATAATTAGATACTCGAGAAGCTAATGACAATGATCCTAGGCTCAATAACGAATCCGCGGTCAACGGGATGACGAACTCTACTTTTCTTCAGCGTCTAAGTTGTACTCAATGTTAATGCATGGGGCAATCACTACGTATCCGAGAGTTACTTGAATCGTCGTCGGGATCGTACGGGAGAGTGTCTCTCCGTCACGGTGACGCTGTCGAAGAAAACTATGATGGGTGTACCTAAGGGCACGAGATCATCGGATTCGCGGAGAAAAGTCTTCGTTCGGAAAGTGAGGGAAATTGACGTTACTGTTAATTGGTCAATTTTCATGTTGGTGGCTAGGGAAGGGTGCTAGCCGCCCTTAAGGGAAAGTTGCTAGCGGAAAGCGTCGTTCGTGAGAAAAATAGATTTCTCCAAGTTCCCGTAGTTGGGACGAAGACTATTTGTCGGTTTGAAGGACTTTCGTTAAATAAATCTTAAGATTTATAGCGGGTCCTCGAGCTAGCTGAACATGGTGTGGAGATGCGTCAACATCTGGTAATTGTCTTACTCGAAGAATAGAGTCTGCGTGTGGCGAGCCACAGGACAGAAATCGTTGAAATGCTTACCGTCGTGCCCCGTCCCAAGTATTTCTTTTAAGGAGAGCTATAGAGTTACTTCATGCCTTTGTTAGACAAAACGTTCATCCCTTGACCGCGACTACGTTCGGCGACTGGTTGTCGCCTCGAGCCCGAGCTCACTATCATAAATCTCAATTAAGTACAGTCGGATCGAATGACAACAGTTTCTTAATACGGCTATGGTGAAATCTAAATTACAATACTAAGGGATCTTCCCAAAGTTCCAAAGGGAAGGTTCCGGTGTTCTTTTATCTCCGACACATATATATCTATATTGGATGTCCAGTAGTCAGTATTAAGCCTTTGAGTGCTGTGGGCGCATATAGGTGTCTGGCGAAAGCTATCGGTGTGGACTAAGGGCATATATATGCGTTTTCTGTAAGTGCCCGGCATGGACTAAGGACGCATGTATGGGTTTTTCAATTTTTCCGAACACCTACGCAGAAGTAATACTATTACGTTTGTGTGAAATAAATATAAATGCATTGCTTACGGCAGTAAACAAATGCCAATAGTGGCTCGTTATCGTTGAAGTGGTCACCACTTATAAGAAAACTCCACATCTGGTTTTTTTAGTTTTCTCAAGCACTGAATTTTTCACACACAACTAAATTATTAACTTGTGTTATATTTACTAAATTTAGTTTTCTAGTTTATTGTTTTCTAGTTTATTACCCAAATTCTAGTTAACTGTAAATTTCAATGTTTATAATAAATAATTAAAAATAACTAAAAAATAACGCTCTCGAATCATTTAATCTCGTGCAAAAGAATTACTATAACTTATTACGATTTGCGTTTTGAATAGTCAATCGACAGAGTTCAGTCTAACGAAAAAGTATTCCGTCCACAGCGATCGTCAGCGCTAGACGCGCGCCGTACGGACGGCATAGGCCGCGAGTATTCAGCACTCAAAGGGTTAATGATATGTTGCAATTTAGCTAATGGAAGATGGTTGTTTTATACAAATCACTAATAGGAGGCGTATAAGTAATACAGTAATTACTAGTTATAAGATAGGAATAGTGACAAAACAAGACCAAGAAAAAGGAATCCTTTTGATCAAGCAACAGGGGGCAGGGGTTTCCACAGATTGAGAACCGCTGATCTGAATTATAAGATATTTACCTGAATGGTCATTTGACAGAGGAAGGTCAATTTATCGGCTTCAAATAATCCTCTGCTTGTATAAATGAAAACTAGATAAGTGATGCTATCCATTAAAAGAGCCACGCGCTTAGCCAAATCCTCCGAAGCTACTGCAAATCTAATTGCGTTTAAAAAGACAACGCTGAAAGCTTTCAAAGAAAACTGATACAACATATTGATCTTGTTCAAATCGTTTAAAACGAAATATAAGAGACTGGCTCGAGCCGCAACAGGACGATAAATTTCTCGAGCCTCGTCTATCTTTACAGCAGTCACTCTAGCTTCGGCTACTTTTATTTCTATTTCCGCAGCAGTTTTTTTCGTGGTTTCCAGATTGATCACGAGATCGACGTCGCTTAAAATGTCTGGCCCAGCAGTCGATAACCTTTGAAAAGAAACACGATATTATGTCGTGATATTTACATTTGTAGACAGATACCATAACTGTCATAAGACAAATTTTAAAAATTAAAATATAACAGTTAATATCTTTAATTATAAGATTTTGATTACGAATAAAATATTATAAATATTAAATATTAGTTAATAGTTATTCGTAATCACAACAATTAAAAATTGATATTTAAATGAAATTACCATTTAAATAATAATTAAATTTTAATGACTTTTTTCCACAAAATGTTTAATATAGTTACTTTTAGTTTACTTTGGATCTCTGGTTATAAAATAATTATTAAAATCTATAAAGTACGTAATTTTAAATGTAATGTGTAGAGAGAATGGTTTTAATAGAAAATGATATAGAGAATACCCTAAAAGGTTGGACATTAAATCTAGTACTTGAAAATTTCATCATACTGATACATTAGACAAAATATTAGTATATTGATTGCGATAAAATATTGACATATATCAAATACTATTACTATTACTGATAACCACTAATTAAGTTGTGATCGAATAGTGTTCAGGATTTTGAGCGATCCTCAGTTTACGACACGGGCAGCGCACCTACTCTTTTTGGGAAGTTGGAAATTCTCACCTCGCTAGTTGTAGTAGTATTTACAATGCGGACCCCGTCAAGAGACTAATTGGCATCCTAAGTGCTCAACAGGTCCGCTCTAAAGTGAACATTTGGTATTAAACATTAATAAATAATTAATAATAAACCAAATGAGATACGCTCTTGACGGCTCGATAGTTACAGGATTGGATAGAAATACCAGGTATGTAAATATGAAACCGGAATTTTTGTATAGAAAATACGCGTTTATTGTATGAAAATGATTAAAAATATTTTATTCGAAGTATTGCCCATCGCTGGCTATACATTTTTCCCACCTGTCTGGCAATTGGTGGATGCCACGCCAAAAAAACTGTCGCTCTTTTGAGGCAAACCAGTCATCATGCCATTTTCGTACATTTTCGTAAGAAGTGAAGCGCTGGTCAGAAAGTGCGTGTCCCATCGATGCAAATAAATAGTAATCGGACGGAGCCAAGTCTGGTGAGTAAGCCGCGTGCAAAAGTATTTCTCAACTGAACGCTTCGATCGTTTCCTTGACCGGTTTTGCTGTATGTGATGGTGCATTATCCTGAAGCAAAATTACTTCGTGTTGCCTTTTTTGATATTCTGGTCGTTTTTCACGCAAAGCTTGATTCAAATCGATCATTTGTTGTCGGTAGCGCTCAGTATTAACGGTTTCGCCGGGTTTTAGCAGCTCATAATAGATCACGTTCCACGTTCCACGTTCTTCGTTCCTCGCGTCAAAATTGCCACTTCTGAATTTTTTAAACCACTCAAAGCACTGTGATTTTCCAAGAGCAAGCTCACCGTAAGCTTCGACAAGCATTCGATGCGATTCTGCAGCAGTTTTCTTCGAATGGTAACAGAAAATCAATGCTATCCGCAAATCGTAGTTTCCAGGCACAAAATTCGACATGTTCAACGCTATTACAAACTATGCTGTTGTATGAAACTTGTATTGTTCTGAGTCGAAAATGTTTGTCAGATGTCAACAAAGACTTTTGGCATCAATGACGCAGTTTAGTGATAACTACATTATCAGCTAAGGCCATCTATAGACAAATTCCGGTTTCATATTTACAGACCTGATAGATTCCTACCTCACAGGAAACATAGACTGAAGAGTACATCTTTAGAATATAAGCACCAGGTGCTTCAAGATACGACAGTCTTCATCAGTCATGAAGCAGTCATCAAGCAAGACACATAACACAGACTGAACCACTTTTACTCAGCCGATGCTTCAATTATCCAATCGAAACTTACACGAATCCACCATGATCCGTAATCAAGAAGACAGCATGAATCATTTGAAACTGAAACGAGTAGCGTTCAAGATGGAACTAGAAACATTTCAAGCGATACCTGATACTACGATGAAGGAAGGTCAGCAACCTCTATTCGATATACGTTAGACGACTTAGAAAGAGAATATGTGGCATTTAAAAAAACCCATAACGAATTGGGCGAGACAGACTATGGGCAGACAATAGAGGAATACCTTAACCTAAAAGCAGCATTTTATACCTGTAAAGAACGAGCTTGAACAGCATTTTTTATCAGCAAGTTGGCAAAAACCATAGACAAATACAGAACTCTGTATGAAGGATGGAAAATGTTCATAGATGTTAGAATTTAGGATATTCATTCCATAATCGCACTTTTGTAAATCCATATCTCATTAGAATGTACTATGCGCAATTACATACTTCTTCACAATGAAAACTTTTGAACGTGACCATTTAAGGGGGTACGTTCAGGATTTTGGTCGCCACCTAGTTGATAATTCGCAACACATAGAATACCACCTAAAATTGTATCATATACCTACCTGTGTAAAAGATCATCTTCCAATCTCTTCAAGGTAATTTTGAAGGTATTTTGTTGAGTAGTTAATTCCGCCTTTTTGGATTCTAAATCAGGTCTTTCGGCTTTCACAACGTCACCCAGAAGTTGTTCCTCCAACCCATCTTTTGTTACAGTAAAGTTGATAAGAGTAGTTTGGGCTTGTATCTCGGGCTTATAATGAGGATTAGCTAACTTCGTTTGTAAAATTAGCCGGAAACGAGGGTCATAATCTACTTCTTTGTCCCAAATTTTGATCGCCCTTTATAGTAATAAAAAAGTATTTATAAAATATATAGTATATAATAGTTATAGTAATTATAAAATAAAAAAAATAAATAGAATAATTCAAAAATAAGTGTTCCAAGTATATAGAGATATATGTGCATCTATTACAAATAATTTAAGGTTTGTTACTATTTCTGATTCATATTGATATATACTGCGTAATATCTCAAAGTTGGTATTAATTAGTCTCTGGTTATTGTCATTGTTGAGAATTGTGGATCTTGATGGCCGAAATATTGTTATGGAAACATTAAATTTACACTGGGCATTGATATTAACGTAGACACATATTTATTTTATAAACGATTTCTAGAATATTCATCGATACACACTTGCACGCGCCTCAGCAATTTCTTCCATACCCGACCTTTCATCCACTGTTAACCGACTGAACTGTTTACATTCGTCTGTTTTTTAGTCGCCGCGCACACACATATCTCCACACACTGATATCCACATACAAATATCTCTACTACGCATTTAACCTAGTCCAGCACAAAAATTATACATATCTCAATAATCATAAAACCGTTACACATATTGAATTGAGTTCTATACATTGGTACAAATCCTAGATGCATCTTACTGTTAGTTACATTTTTAATCTTATATGTACAAACAAATAATCATGCTTTCTAATTGTTAATTCAAACAATAAAATAGATAATTAAAGAAAGAAAGCCCGAGAGAAAATAATTAAGAAAGAAAATAATTAAAGATGGAAAGGTCCAGGGTTTAAGCGCATGTGCTAGCCACTTGGCCCGCGAAAAGAAGTCCGAGGCCAAAACGTCTTAAAAGATAAAACGCTGGCCAGGGCATCGTGAAAGAATAAACCCTAGGACTTGCAAAAGAAAACCTACTCCCAAAGAAAATGTTCTCTTTCGGGGACCACGCCAACCTATATAAAGGGAAACGAGGGAAATCTCGGGGCGCGCACTACTAAGATTGTCAAATCCGTCTTATAATAATAAAGACATATTGTTCAATCAATCTGCGAAGTATTTCTTTGGCATCCTACACGTCCTACCACCTCAAAATAAATGCTCGATTGTTATAATGTGCGGTAAAACTGCTGTTTAGAGGACCTACTACCAACGACCTTGAGATATGTTATCAAGGCCACTCTTCTGAGTGATCTTCAAAAAGTTTTAGCCGCTGATCTTGCCGTTCGTCCGCTAAAATTTTGGCAAACGAGGCAAAAATTTTGGGTCAATAATTTTGCTTCGCATGAGTTAAGGTTAGAGTTAGTATTAGAGTTAATTTGTCGTCACGCCAAGGAGTCCTCGGGCTTGCACGATGACCCAGGGGTTAGAGTTGAAAGGGGGGGGGTCCCTCTCAATGCTCAAACTAGACCCAAGGCCTGAGAGTTAGGTTAGGGTTAGCAAGCAAAATCCAACCCTCACCTGATGTTAGTCGTTAGACGAATATAAATGTTTACATTAACTTTAAAGATATAGATCGAAAGATTTATTCAATATTTAATTATTCTAAAGAGAACTTCGAACTCATAATTTCGAAAAATGCGTTTGCGCTAAGTTGTTTCTGTTTCATTCGCCTCAGTTATATCGTTTTGTTTCGAAACTGTATGAGGTTAGGTATATAAAAATCTTCGTTTTCCGCCAGGACTACGATCGTTTCACGCCTCGAACAGAGTGCATGTTACTCGAGACCATCCCATCCACAACATATCCGAAATTCAACGAAATTAGAGTTGAGATTCCCATTTACGCATAATTACCGAAATGATAGTTGCTGACATCGTTGACCCAGTAATGGACAATGTCAAATTTTCTCACATTACAACGGCCTATGTTTGCTGTTTAACAACATATTTCTTTGGACTTTATCAGACAGCACAGCGACAATGTGTAATAATGAATAGTTAAATATGACTTATTTTAAATAAATTTAAATATGACTGTATTAACAACTTTTTAACGAATAACGAGCGACAGCTAAAACTTTTTAATGGTCACTCAGGACAGTGACCTTGATATCATATATGTATGAAGGTCAGAATTATTAAAAATAAAGGTGGATCTCCTAAACAGCAATTTTATTTAATATGAATTTATGTTACAATAATAATATATATAAGCAAGTATAATAATGAATAGTTAAATATGACTTATTTTAAATAAATTTAAATATGACTGTATTAACAACTTTTTAAAGAATAACGAGCGACAGCTAAAACTTTTTAATGGTCACTCAGGACAGTGACCTTGATATCATATATGTATGAAGGTCAGAATTATTAAAAATAAAGGTGGATCTCCTAAACAGCAATTTTATCTAATATGAATTTATGTTACAATAATAATATATATAAGCAAGTACCTTCCTTTTTTTATTAGATCTCTCTTTATAACCGGATCTAAAATGGGGTCGATAGCTTCCATGATATTTTCAATTAAAACAATCCCTCCATTCGCAATGGAAATTTCAATTAAATATAAATAATTCGGTTGAGTAAGCCTCAGTACTCGCAAATCTTCACCGTATCGATTTTTTATCCATTTTAATCCTTGTAATTGTGGATCTATCATTAGAGGCCATCTTGTTGAATTCATTAAAATTGTTGCATTTTCCGAGGACATTTTGTCTGTTGGTAAACCTTAACAAACGATCAATATATCGTTATAATGATTTATTACTAAAGTTAAATATGAAAGCACAATTAATTTTTAGATTTTAAGCTTTCATGATGATATATTGATAGTATATCGCGCTTTACGCGTTATAATGTTAATGTGTTGCATTGATCGATGTAGTTTTGTACTTTGTACATAAAAACTGTAATTAAAAATTGTTATGTTGTTCGTGCATCTTAAAAACACATATATTAGTTTAGAAATCATTGCAATTCGAGATTTGTCAAATTAGTTTGCTGTTGTTTACACTACAACAAATATTTAAATGATTCTCCATAGGTATGAATAGTCTGCGGATTTTTCTTCAAATTCATATTTTTGACAATATAAATAAAAAGAAGGAGCCTCGATAGGAAATATATTATTAGTTATATTATAGAAAATATATTATATATATATTAGTTTTGAAATCATTGCAATTCGAGATTTGTCAAATTAGTTTGCTGTTGTTTACACTACAACAAATATTTAAATGATTCTCCATAGGTATGAATAGTCTGCGGATTTTTCTTCAAATTCATATTTTTGAGAATATAAATAAAAAGAAGGAACCTCGATAGAAAATTATTTTACCTATCAAGTAATATTATAGAAGGCATTGTACTTTGGATATTTTATGTATTTCTTCATATTATGTGTATTGGAGGTAGAAGTGCGCTCCTTAATATTATTAGCTGTTAATATTATATGGCAAATTGTAATCATAAATATATTTCTAATAAAATAGGCGTGGCGGATTTAATGATTCCTGCGAGCCGTGCGTATCATAAATTTCTAGCAGACCCTCGAGGAGTTCTCCCGCATCCTTATAAAGGTCCCTTCTTCGATGTCAACACAGCTTTTGCCTGCCATCGCAAACAAAAGAACACTGCTCCCGATCAGCTGTTCGGCGATGTGCCACTTGAAATAAGTATGTACAAAGGGTGTGTATTAAAAACTGTAACAATTTAGTGCAGCGTAACTTGGACTGAACTTGACTGAATTTGGATTGGCTTAGCCTCAGTGCACTTTCAGCTTTACTTTAGAACCTCGAAGAAGTTTAGTCTCTTTATAGAAAGATTTAACGCGTACATGTAACTTTTCAGCCAATAAGCCCACTTATCTTTGCGATTGTATTGAAAGTAGCAGTGGAAGTAGGAATAATCTCCCTTCACTTAAGGGATCCCTCCAGCAACCTCTTGGTTGTAAGCCAAATATTCCCATATTTTCATTTCAACGTAGACTGTGTAATACTATTAAGTTGCTCATGCTACTTTGTACATTTGTTGATTTTTGTTGCTTAAATTGTTCGCGAAAAGGAGATTTGAATCAGTACGGGGAGATATTCAATATTTTCATTAAAAAAATATATCGATGACTCTAATATCTCGAAGAATGTGAAAAAGATTTTATAAAGAAAGCAGAACATTTTTTTGTGTATGATATTATTTGTCTATTCGAAACAAAAATAGCGTTTTCCTCTTACATTTCTTCCTATCATGGAAATCGACTGTTCGTGAGATGTTTAAGGTGTTTCAGTTAGACGGGGAATTATGTATCTTATGTCATAATAAATTATGACATTAACTAAGCTGTAGAACGTATAAATGTATTCACCTTCGTTGTTCCATTGTGCAATTTGTGCATCGTCTGTCAATAAAGCCAGTACATCCAATTCAGAAGTCCTCGGTATTTTTACTTCCAAACTTTCCAGAAACGGTAACCAATTTTCGTACATTAGGTCAGTTCTATATTTTCGAGTGAAAGATCCCATGTATGATAAAAATGCTGTTACAATCAGCACATCCCCTGGTACCGTTACACACGAGTTCGTCAAACTAAAAATTTAAATTCTTTAAAAAATAATCTTATTTCTATTGTATAAAATAACAAATTTTATGTCACAAGGATAGTAAATATCCTTAAATCATAGATCATTGTACGTGTGTTAAAACGTCCTACTAGATTGTAAGAAAACATATCATTTCATTTAAAAAAACGAAGTTAACCTTCATATGACTTCTACAAGCCCACCTATGAAAGAACAATTTACATCAAATTATGTTTTTCCTATCATTTCTTTGTCATTTTTCCTATCACTAATAACAGTCCAGATATTCAAGTTTCCTGTGTTAGGTATACCCTGTTTTTAGTGCACCTTGTATAGTATCTGTATTTATACATATATATGACACATGCATATATATGTATATTTTTGTAAATACATATATGATATATATATATATAAATAATAAATACCGTTCTATATTTGTCAGAAAAGTATCATTAACGTTGAAAATAATTATTTTTATATTAATGTGACATTTTGAAAATAATATATAACATACAAAAATACGAAATGAGAAATAATAAAATCTAACCTTTCTAGTTACCTGTGTTAGGTATACCCTGTTTTTAGTTCACCCTGTATAGTATCTGTATTTATACATATATATGACACATGCATATTTATGTATATTTTTGTAAATACATATATGATATATATATATAAATAATAAATACTGTTCTATATTTGTCAGAAAAATATCATTAACTGTGAAAATAATTATTTTTATATTAATGTGACATATTTTGAAAATAATATATAACATACAAAAATACGAAATGAGAAATAATAAAATCTAACCTTTCTAGTTACCTGTGTTAGGTATACCCTGTTTTTAGTTCACCCTGTACAGTATCTGTATTTATACATATATATGACACATGCATATTTATGTATATTTTTGTAAATACATATATGATATATATATATTATATAAATAACAAATACCCTTCTATATTTGTCAGAAAAATATCATTAACTGTGAAAATAATTTTTATATTAATGTGACATATTTTGAAAATAACATATAACATACAAAAATACGAAATGAGAAATAATAAAATCTAACCTTTCTAGTTACCTGTGTTAGGTATACCCTTTATAGTATCTGTATTTATACATATATATGACACATGCATATTTATGTATATTTTTGTAAATACATATATGATATATATATATAAATAATAAATACCGTTCTATATTTGTCAGAAAAATATCATTAACTGTGAAAATAATTATTTTTATATTAATGTGACATATTTTGAAAATAATATATAACATACAAAAATTCGAAATGAGAAATAATAAAATCTAACCTTTCTAGTTACCTGTGTTAGGTATACGCTGTTTTTAGTTCACCCTGTATAGTATCTGTATTTATACATATATATGACACATGCATATTTATGTATATTTTTGTAAATACATATATGATATATATATATAAATAGTAAATACCGTTCTATATTTGTCAGAAAAATATCATTAACTGTGAAAATAATCATTTTTATATTAATGTGACATATTTTGAAAATAATATATAACATACAAAAATACAAAATGAGAAATAATAAAATCTAACCTTTCTAGTTACCTGTGTTAGGTATACCCTGTTTTTAGTTCACCCTGTATAGTATCTGTATTTATACATATATATGACACATGCATATTTATGTATATTTTTGTAAATACATATATGATATATATATATATAAATAATAAATACCGTTCTATATTTGTCAGAAAAATATCATTAACTGTGAAAATAATCATTTTTATATTAATGTGACATATTTTGAAAATAATATATAACATACAAAAATACGAAATGGGAAATAATAAAATATAACCTTTCTAGTTACCTGTGTTAGGTATACGCTGTTTTTAGTTCACCCTGTACAGTATCTGTATTTATACATATATATGACACATGCATATTTATGTATATTTTTGTAAATACATATATGATATATATATTATATAAATAATAAATAACGTTCTATGTTTGTCAGAAAAATATCATTAACTGTGAAAATAATCATTTTTATACTAATGTGATATATTTTGAAAATAATATATAACATACAAAAATACAAAATGAGAAATAATAAAATCTAACCTTTCTACCTCCTCGGTCCATCGAATTTTTTCGGATGCTAAACCATTCACTAATCTATTTGCAAGGTCAATTGTTAAAGCAGTAGCGTCAGCTTCGTCTTGACATTTTTGTTTCTCAGCTAAAGCTGCATTCATCCTTTCTCCTAAAACGTCGAGCACCTTTTGCAACTCCTAAGGTAACGGAATTAGAAGTAATTAATTGAAACGAATAATAATTATCCTAAAAAGTTATTTCGCATATATTTTGCCACATAAAAATGTTATTAGTTCGGAAAAATTGAAAAACCCATATATGCGTCCTTAGCCCATGCCGGGCACTTACAGAAAGCGCATATATATGTCCTTAGTCCACACCGATAGCTTTCGCCAGACACCTATATGCGCCCACAGCACTCAAAGGGTTAAGGACCTGCCATAAATCTTAGGATTACTCTGGTTAAGGTCCTTCAAACCGAACAAATATCTTTTAGTTTTAGCATTCCTTAATTTATTATCTACTCCGGAAAAATACGGGAAATCTGCTTTTCTCAGGTATGATGCTCCCCTCTAACAACTTTCGAGGGCGGTTAGCGTCTTTCATCACCCATCAACCTAGTAGATTAACCAATTAACAGCGACGTTCATTTCCCTCACTTTCCTGACGAAATCTTTCCTTAACGAATCCGATCCTCTCGTACCCTTAGCCACACCCATCACAGCTTTCCTCCGCAGCGTCGTCGACACAGAAAGGCAGTTCCGCTACGTTCCTTGAGCAGTCATCATATTAGTTTGTATCGCGCACTCTGCTCAATCACTATTTTAACTCATCGTGTATCAGTCGAGTTGTAATCGAAAATTGCGAATCGTCAAGTGTAATCGCGAGTTCTACGTAAAGTGTCGAAAGTGAGAATAAAATCAAGAGAACATGGTAGCCAGCAAAAGAATAAAAATTGAAAAGTTACAGGAAGTACCAAAGAAAAACAAAGGAAAACGAAACAGAAAGAAACCAATGAAAAATTTAGAAAAGGAATATTCGAAGAAAATGTTTGTTGAACAAACAGGCGGAGAAAAGATAAAATTGGAAGATACCAACTCTTCCGAAAAAGATTTGAAATATGTACTTAACAATGTTAATAATAGGGATAACGAGCAAAAGCCAAGAATATCTGCGTGTGGGTTTTTCTGGGATAGCAACCCTAATGTAACTCTCCTTCAGGAAGAGTCGTCTAGTGATAGCGAAGATGAAGTAGAAGAAAAGCCAAAGCTGAAGAATAAAAAATTAAGTGCCGTTGAACGTCGAGAACAAGAAAGGCAGAAGGAACGTGAAATACGCCAAAGAGAAGAAGCGCTCGCCAAGAATGAGTTGCCAAATTCAGCAGATCAGTTCGACAGATTAGTTTTATCTAGTCCAGACAGTTCAATAGTATGGTTACAATATATGGCATACCATTTACAAGCAACAGAAATAGAGAAAGCAAGAGCAGTTGCGAGAAGAGCGGTAAAAACAATTAATTTCAGGGAAGAGAAAGAAAGATTAAACGTTTGGAAGGCTTGGTTAAATTTAGAATCTAAATTTGGGATTCCTGAATCATTAAATGATATTTTTCAAGAGGCAGTGAGGTCTAACGACTCACTGAAAATATACAGTCACATGTTGACTGTTCATGTTGAGGCTGGCAGGCAGATGGAGTTGCAAAAAACAATTGATACTATGATTGGGAAATTTAAACATATTCCAGAGATATGGTTTAATTGTGGTGAATGTTTGTTAAGAATAGGTTTGAAGGACAAATCCAGGCATGTTATGCAGAGAGCACTGCAATCTTTGCCAGCATCTGAACGTATGTACACAACAGAAATAAAATGTCATAAAGAATAAAATACTAATATAATATAAATTTTACAGATGTAAATCTAATGGCAAGGTTTGCGATTATGGAGAACAAATTTGGGGATAAAGAGAGAGCACAAACTCTGTTTGAGCAAATTCTAAGTTCTTATCCGAAACGGGTGGATATATGGTCTTGTTATATTGATTCCCTAGTTAAATCTAATGATATTGATATAGCAAGGTAAATATATTGTTTCAACTATATTTTGTCTTTTTAATTTCATAGAGAATTTACCCTATAATAATTTGTATTTACAGGAAAGTTCTAGAGAGAGCAGTTGTTCAGACATTACCACCTAGAAAGATGAAGATCCTGTTTAAAAAGTTTATCAATTTTGAAGAACAGCATGGTACTCAGGAAGACGTGACTCGTGTTCAACAATTGGCTGTAGAATATGTAGAGAAGCAGTGTACAAAATGATCAAAAATAATAAAACATTTTGACAATTATTTTATTACATCATGTGAGCAAAACCTTAATTGCACAATACCTAAAAAGGTCCAGTTATGTAAAGTTTTCTACCACATATGCAAAATACTATTAATATTGATACATATAAAAATGAAAAGGTAACACAAATTGACATATTTATAATTTCTCTGGTCTCGAGTACATCCTTTTTATTGATTATTCTGTAATGACAAAACCAGGAATATGTCTATATATATATGTCTATATATATATAATATGTCTATATATAATCATAAGCTTGTTAGCATGTTTGGGGTTAGGTTGAGGTTAGGTTTTTACTTGAAACTATAGTAGTTGGTTTTGTAGGTACCCAGGTATATACCCTTATCCAAGAAGTCTTCGTTTTTGTATTAGATCGTTCGAAAAGTTTCTTCCGTTTTATAAGGAAATAGTGGATGCACAACATTTTCCGTTTTATATTATTTTATCGAATTACGTATAATCCATTTTATTCTATCAAAATAAAGATCACAACGTTCAACAGATTAGATTCCATGTTTGTATAAAGATGCATCGTTGTAAAAGACGGGTCTGTAAAAGAAAGGCACTTTTCGGACAACTTAATACTTCCCGTTCGTGATTATTATGTTTTGGGCAATCTTGTAATCGCCATATTGTTTCTACACAGATTGTGTTAGCGAAGTCAGCGCTAGTACTCCTGCCCATAGCAGGCAAGCCGAATCGTGGAGTTTATTTACCAGTCGCATTAATACGATAGTCAAAGCTACTCCTATGGTTATATGAACGAATTAGGTTATCAAGAATACGACAGCTTGAAAATTTAAAATAATGTTGCGCCTTAGAAAGGCGCGACAAGTTTTTGAATCCGTTCTGTTGTCGCAAAAGTTTTTAAACGTGGTTCATGGGCGACATTGTTTATGGAAAAAACCAGCTTTTCCGTTAGACAACTATTTCGTTTTTCCCATTAGGTAACTACCTGCTTTCTCCGTAATTTAGAAGAACGTACAATAGACCTAAGGACTTTTTAAATACCAATTATAAACCGAAAATACTTGCAGGATTAAAGGTTCCTGTAGGTTTATAAGATTCGGTTTATGGTAGGACCTTAGGTTATTGAGGGTCTTTCTATGGGTGCTTGGGCCTTGACGGTCAGACAATGAAGGACGTCGCGCGGACCTTTTCACGCGACGTAACAAGTAAATTGAGTTCGACTTAGACTGTGGCAGAAATCGCATTCGTCATCCCGTTGAAGGTGGATTCGTTATCGAAGCTAAATTCATTGACATCAACATCTCGATTATCTAATCGCCGCTATTACTTGTTAAACTCTGTAGTAATTACATTTGTATCAGTAAGATATCATTTATCGTACATACCAACGATGGCCAATTCAGGAGAAGATCATTATACGCCCCTAACTCTAATGATAACTCGACATATATATACAGAATGGTTGGTAACTGGTAGTACAAGCGGAAATGACGTGATTCTACGCGAAAAAATAAGTCGAAAATATAGAATAAAAATTTTTCGTTTGAGGCTTTGTTTTCGAGAAAATCGACTTTGAATTTTTTGCTGTATGCAGACATGATGGTAGACTAATAAGTACTGATAGTGGATAGCGATAAAAGTCGGATAGTAAATTAATAGATAGGAAAACACTTCGGTCACATTGAAAGTGTTTATCAACATAACGTCAATCGAGATAACGATCTATAGTGAGATCCGTTATAATGAGACGTTATAAAGTGCACGCGTACCGAGCGAAAATTCAAAGTCGATTTTCTCGAAAGCAAAGCCTCAAACGAAAAATTTTTGTTCTATATTTTCGACTTCTTTTTTCGCGCAGAATCACCCCCCTTTCCGCTTGTACCACCAGTTAACAACCACCCTATATATATGAAATATATATAAAAAATGGAGAGAGAGGGATAATAAATTATAAATGAATATTTAATTAAATATAATTATTTATATACATTCTTATAACCTATATTTATATATAGAGAAAGAAAGAGAAATAGGTTATAAGAAGGTATATAAATAATTAGAACTATGTTATATTTATATTATATTTCATTCTTTGTAATTGTTTTTATATTATCATATTGTATTATTATGTATATTATTACATATTCATTTTTGTACTACACCTTTTGAAACATGGAATAATAATTCCAAGAAAAATCGTACAATTCAAAGAAATAATAAAGAAAATTATGTTTAATATTGATATAAATAACAACCACCACAACCCATTAGTCACCCAAATACTGGACACGACGGACCAGATCCGCAGACTAAAAAGAAAATACCCTCTAGATTAAATCCTTAGTTTCTACTAGAACCAACAATATAAAACTATTATAATCCATGTCATTGTATCACGCCAAATTAAGTTACTGAAAATTCTCAATGAGAATTGATTGTAAATATTCTAATAAATAAAAAAAAAAAATATTGATATAAATGTATATATCCATAATTCTAAAGCAAACATGATAGATGTTATACATGTTTATCGAAATTGTGTACTTTTATAATATAAAAAATTTCGTTATATATACCTATACATCATGACGAGCAATGAAATGAACATTAATTTACCGCTAATCGTGTCCTCAAAGCATTCAAATGATCCATAGCAGCTTTTAACTCGGCATTAGCTTGTGCAAGTGCAGCTCTTAATGGTTTCACTGTTTCATTAATATAATGGAAAACCATTATATTTCTCACCCAACTGCAAAGACCTGCAGCGGCTTGTGATTTGGAATAAATAATCTCTGGGTCAAAATCTAAAAGTATGATATAATTATTGTTTCGTTAACGTATATCTATATGCCGATTCATTATGCTACTACATATACATAATATGTGATGTAATATTAACTATCTTAATATACGAGGATCAGCCGAATATAAACCAGACTTTGTTTTTAACTTTATATTTTAGTAAAATATTCCAGGAGGAATATTCTTCCTATATACGTTTCGTTTTTGTGTATACACTTTTTCCATCGGTTTGTTAATTTTTTCATTCCAGTTTTGTAATTGGAGCTGGTTCAGAAGTCAATTAATCTACTTCTTTGTTGATGTCGAAACGTTGTCCTTGTGACATCAATCACATCTCAACCTACATCGGAGATAAGACATCGACGCCCGAGCTTCGGACTTCTTTGGACACATCAACATCTTATCATCATAACCTACACCAAGGCTGTGACGCACCTTAGTCTACATCATAAATAGGACATCGACTCCCCACCGTCGGACACTTTTCCATATCATAACCTACACCGAGCCCCTCAACATTCTCAAACCGAAACGTATATAAGCCGAGATTTTACCATCATTCTATTCTTGTAAATGCTAAATTGATAATAAAGTTCGATAAAATAAGATTAATAGTTGGGTTACGACTCAGCATTCTTTTTTCTTACAATCCAAGTGTCAATACGTTACATCCTCCTAGCGCCTCTTTAAGTGATCCTGATTTTGCGGAACTTTAACTCCTTCCGAATGATGGTAACCACACTTTCGCGATTAATAATAACTTTCGAGCGGACGTTGCTGATGTGATGTGTTTTAAACGTATTGATTAGAGATGGCGCGCAAAGTTACTAACAGTGATTTATCACAGTGATCGCAAAATCATCAGTCGTAATCTAACTTTATACACGATCGTGATCGTAACTTTTTTATATGCAGTCAATTTATTCACTGTAACCGTAATCCTTGATCCTGATTGAATTATTTCTTATAAAATACTTCAGTACAGCTTGCACAAAAATATCTGCATATAGTATTAATTTAAAGTTACGTTACCGTTTTCTTCATTTAACGTAAATTTGCTTTATTTAATAATAAAAATGTAGAATAATTCAACTTTTTTTTGTTTTTACCGCATATCAGTATCTTAAAGAGTAAAGTATTAATTCTTCCTCTCGATTACAAAATCGTTTGATATCGTTAATATAAAATATACAGGTTATGTGATGCATGTGTGTAAAAAACAGTTATGCTCTCCTCCATCGGCTTCATCAGCAGTGATTACGAAAGATCAAAAAGAATCTTTTGATAAAAAATCATCGTGATTGGGAACGGATGTGATTAAATCATTTATGGTTCACAAATAACAGCTCTTGCCATCTCTAGTATTGGTGTTCACTAGAAAACGATGTATGCCACTCACTTGGTTTCTTGATAATGTTTTGTCCCCAAACTATAATCGCAATCTATGCAAAATTTCAGTGGGTTTTCTGCTCTTAACGGTTAAAAACTTGATAATTATGTATCGTGCAACAGAAAATCGTACTGCTTTCTCGCATATTGTGCCATCTATTGAAGAAACGATAAATAGAGCACTATATGGAGTGGAAGGTCAGATATGCCCCATGCAGTCCGGTTAATATTTAACAGACCCTCGTATGCATTAAGTATATAAATTAATTCGATGTTTTCTTAAACAAAATACAAATTTTATTTATATATCGTATAAAGGACAATCACCAGACGAATTTCAACAATTAGCTTTAATTTAAAAATTTACTTCTTGATCGAGTGCTGAATTCCAGAAAATTTTACAGTTTTGGATGAAATAGGATAATCAAGTGGCCTGTAATTTGTGAAATTTACTTCCAAAATTGTATTTGTTTTACCATCAAGTTTATGACTGTTGTGGAAGAAAGCTTATTAATATGAATTAATAACTTATAGATTGGGAAATATAGATTTTAATTATGCAATAAGGCTCAGATGTGGCATGATTTTCTACATTGAAAATTGTTTCGTTTATAACTTTTGTTGTCGAAGTTAAATCACCCCCCTTTCGTTTTATTTCTGCTATTTTAATTTATATTTAAACTATATAAACGTAAACAGCATTTATTTAAAACTATTGTAAAACGAGAAGGTATTTGTAAATTTAAAGGCAGTATAAAAGTTAAAAGTAAAGGCATCGAATTAATTTATGCACCAAATAACACAATTAATTTTAAATTAAATTTTTTAGTCATATTCTATCAGTGTGTTCTATAGAGGTAAATAAAATACAGTGTTATATAAATATATTTAAATCTTCAGTAGAAATTCATACGAAATATATAAAATACAAAGCAATATTTATCGATCTCACATTATTATAATTTTTTCTGTATGTACATTATATATATACGGTACCATATTTCCAAGCTAAAAGTAAATCAAGAAAGTGAATATTAATAAACATAATAAAATAATATGAAAAATTGATGATTGATTATTTAATCTTATCTTACAGTAATACAAAAAATTCTTTGGAAGTAGTCTTAGCAATATACATGTATACGTATATACTTATAATCACCGTTAACATTTAATCTAGTGTATTCAAATTTTAGTATATTGAAATTAATTTATACACAGTAGAACCTTGTTTATCCGATCAGGTCGGTGGAGAAGAAGGCAGTTCGGATAATCGGACAGTTCTGGTAATAAAAATTTACTATATACCAAATCTCTCCAACTTTTCTCATTGTTTACAAAATCACGATTCAAGTGAAATTATAAAATTTTACTGCTACTTCTTTGACGTATAGTATTTATTTTGAATAAAACCAAGTGACTATATATATTAGCAGATATACTCATTATATAAAATCCGATTGCACATATTACGAGGTTATCCTTGATCCTAGCTCGGATAATACAGGCTCAGCATTCATTTGTTTGGATAAACGAAGTTCTATTATATATTAATTTTATTGACTTCATTAATTTTACTAATTGTAAATTACTCAATTTTACAATTTTACTGAATTGTAAAATAGTAGTGTATTAAAATTTATAAATTACTGCCCACCTTTGTTGTTGATATAAGGTTGAATAGCCTTGACTACTTCAGGATGAATGTTCTCTTTGTCGTAATTTCGAAGTTGCGAGAGGAATGTGTCAACATGTCCCATCATCGCTTTGCACGCTTTCCAACTTCTATCTTTTGGAATTTGACCCCTGGGGGAAAATAAAACTAACACAGCTTGCGCCACCATCGCCACTTGTTCCGGTGGCGTTCCAAAGGATTTTAGTTCTGTCAAGTTGTTCTGAAATTTAGATAATAATTTTGTGAAATATCCGGAATAAAATCTCATTATCGGGTTTTTTATTAAGATAGAATTATTAAATTATCAGATTTTCAAATGTAAATCATATCTTTTTGGAACTACATATATGTTTATGTACAATCGGTTGTAAAAAGATTCCGACATTGTACAATTTTAATTTCTAATTTTAATTTTCTGTAAATGTACCAAGAATCAACAAAAACGTGTTACTGCACTATATAAAATATAGACATAAAGATCCACTCTGCTTCGGTACTTCTTTTAATATTTCGACAACTATAAATAATAACTCTAATAATTAACTTTATCTATATAGTGTAGTGTAACACAATGTAATATATTTTTGCTGGTTCTTGTACATTTACTAAAAATATAGAAATTAAAATTATACGATGTCCGAATTTTTTGTAGTCGACTGTATATACATATTGTAGGATCGAGAATGATACTCATAGGCGAAAGATGACCCCTTCGGCGATCGTAGAAGCGATGTTGAACGGGCCACAGGAATACGAGCCACAGGATACCCGTCTCTTTTGCGAGCGAGTTATGCTCGCAAAGGAGCGAGCAAAAAGAAAGAGAAAGAAAAACTATAATCCTTGTAGGATAACGCGATGGAGGGGGATGGCGGTCAGGCGGCCTAGAGCCCCTTCATCGCCGTCCCAACGGACCACGACTAGAAGGAGGGATAGCGCTAGGGGCAATGCCCCCGCCCCCCTATCGCCAAATTCAACAGTCAGGTAATTGTTAGGACTGGCTCGACTAAGAGGACGCGGGAAGGGGGTGCAACAGAAGATAATTCATAAGAGGTTCCTGGAGCACTCCTGTCATACGCGTAGGATGGTCATCGTGGAGTTTTAGTCGGTAAGAGTCCGACACTACTCTGCTGTTACCGATTATTAACAGCAGCGGAAATGTCATTAGCAGCTTTGGAATGAAATGAAATTTTTTTATTCTCGTTTCATTCGTGTAAATTCGGCTTAAGATTACTGTTCTGTTATCGATTAAGTAAGGACGTATTCAGTCTTCACAGCGTGGCAAGTGTAAACGTTATTATGATATTTCGTTATATCTTCTATCGTTTATGATTTGCTTGTAAGTCTCAGCTATTCCTCTCAATAAAACATTCCTACAATATATCTCGATGTTCTTTCAAGATTGTCGCTTCGATTTTGATAATTATGGACTATAGAAATCTTAAATTTCTCAAGATAAACCTAGACTTTTGGTAATATCAAATTGAATCTGATGTTAATAAATTTTATATTGGTTCGTATATATTTAATTATTTTGTCTTATCATGTTTCAATGTCATGAAGAGGGAATTAGAAAGAATATTTATACAAATTAAATATGAATAGAAATATAAGTGCCAAAATTAAATCTGTCTTTCAAACATATGTCAAATATATGTTCAAATATATGTCTTACTTTATTTAATGTGTCAAGAGCAGCTTCAGCTTGCCGAACTGCAGGCTCTGCTTTTGCTAAATCCTCGTCGCACCTCCTTTGTCTCTCTGCTACTGTTTCTTTTATTTCGGCTACCTTTGCCTCCTCCTCGGACACTGTACAAAAATTTTTTACTCAACACGTGACAATTTTCTATGTATTTTTTAATTATACCATTGCATAATGTAATATACATATTAATCTCAGCAAAGTTTGGATAAGTACTGGAATGATCGAGACCCAAGCAGGGCACTTATCCAATGGAGGCATCGATTTCAAGTGTCAATACGACTTGCAATTTTGGTAAACATAGAAAAGGATAGCGAAGATCAAGGACGTTTGAGACCCGGCTTCATAGAAAGAAACATATCGAAACATCAATGAGATAATACTAATGCAACGATGAAATTTTATTTTTCATTTTTATTGAACTACTTTTTATTGTTATTGAGTTACTTATTATTATTATAATGCGAATTTTGTTATTATTATAGTAATAACTATTTTTATTTCATTTTTGTTAAATTACTTTTTATTGAACCTCGACCAATGTAATTATGAGATCTTTCTGATTAGGATGAGATGAAAGACGATATAATTTGGTGCATATTTGCTTATTTAAGGACACTAACTTATTTTGTTTTGCCTATTAAATGCGATCGGAAGTATATATATGTGTTTACTCTTATTTTAAACAGAAAAATCTTACAATTTATAAAAAGTCAAATGTAAGAGTGTTTCATCACTGAATTAGTAGTATCTGAAAAACATTCGGATTCGGATCAAATTATGCTACTGAGTTTCACGAGGTATTAGAAGACACCTTGTGGAATTCTCCTTAACGCTGGGGATAACAACCGGGTATTTACGGGTACTTATCCAAAGTTTGTTGTGTATTATATATATAATAATTCGGTTATTAATACGTGTATAAAAATACAAATGTCAACAGTCTTCTAAAAATTACACTAATAATCTTTTAAATAATACTCATTATCAGAAAGCAAATAAAAATAATTTGGGACGCTTGATGGGATTTATGAAGCGAAACAATACCAATAGCTTTTTCTCCTTCGGCTTTAGTATTCTCTGCTCGGACTTCGGCAAGGATTTTATCTGCAATTTCATTCTTCTTTTTCAATTCGATTTCTTGGGCTGCTAACACCACTCTTAATTCGCTTACCTATCGATTAACATAAATTTACTAAATCAATTAATATAATATAAATAGTAATATAAATTTTAATATAAAAAGTGTTAAATAGTGGCTCAAACTTTGTGAAGTTTGCTATGTCTCATATTGAATATATGATAAATAATGAAATTACTAACGTTCTTGGATACATGTATTTGCGTATATTAATACTTACAAATTAAAAAGTTATATACATAAGGAAATTATTAATATCTCAAATATAATTTGGCAAGATAAATAACTAACGATTTATTTAAGGCTGGTCAGGTGTAAGACATTTTTTTTTGAAAAAATTTTATTAGTATTGTAATTTGCTTAAAATGAGGGGATAAGGCGCTTAATGATACTAAATAATTTAATAAATCTAACTGAGATCAATAATCTGTTACAAGAATGAGATAAATTTAAATAATAGACCACTTTAAGATACATGTCAGTCTCAATTAATTTCTTGAATTCATCTATGCATTTATGTGCGATTCTGATGAATCTGGTCATTATTGTATTATTATTTTTCTGCTGAAACATTTGCTATTTTTTAAAAACCCGAATATTTTAAACATTAAACGAAAATTTAAATAACATATTAAAGCTTCCAATATTGTTTGTTCAAATGACAATTAATGCATCATAATCTTGGTCTTCATATTAAAAAATGAATTTATGCACACGTAAACAGTAATAGAACAATTACCAATTATCGAACAATTAAGGAATTCTTTTTTGGACTTCGAAAGAAATTTTTAATTTTGTTGGGATCTAAAGATTTTTAAAAATTTTGGACTTTCACAATCACATACTTATTGCCAAAATATATTTACGTTAAGAAATAAACTATTTGTGATTAATCTATTTATTTATTTATCATTAATCTTTCATAGTTAAGATTCCACGAACTGATTAGGAGTTCTACAACACCAGTTATAACTAAAATCTTTGATAGTTTAAACTTTTAAGAATTTTATATATTTTCATCATTCGTTATTTTATATATTTAATTTAATTAGTAGTACTGTGAAAATGTTTTTCAAGTTAATATGCAATGTGTCTTTGAAATTCGTGAATTGTCAACTATATTATACAAAT